>NW_003852411.1:14645533-14776515 GCF_000181295.1 Otolemur garnettii
TTTTTTTTGTTTAGCAGCCCTGGAGCATGTGGCTGGTGCCCTAACCACTGAGCTACAGGAGCCCCCACTTCTGTTTGTTTTTATTAAAAATATTTTTATTTCCATATAGTAAAACTGACCTTTTTGGTATACGGTGTACACATTTTACATACATATAGATTCTGGAACCACCACCTCAGGTGAGATACAGAATAATTCCAACACCCCAAAGATTTCTCTCATGCTATCCCTTCACATCTAGACCTTTCCCCCTTCCATCCCTAACCCTGGCAACCATTGATTTTTTTTACTGTTCCTATATTGTCTTTTCCAGAATATCATAAAGACAAAATCACAGAGATTGCGTTTTCACTCAGCATAATGCGTCTGAGATTCACCCATGCTGTTGCCCGTGTCAGTGGTCCCCTCTCCCGCAGTGCTGGGTAGTGTTCCAGGGCACAGGTGTAACAGTTATTTAAAAGACATTTGACTTGTTTCCAGTTTGGGGCAAGTATGAATAATGCTGGTGTAAATATGTATACACACAGGTTTTAGTGTCAAATCAATTTTCATTTTTTCTAGGATAAATATCTCCAGGTGGATTGTGGAGTCACCTAGTCAGTGAACCTTTAACTTTTTAATAAAATACCTGTTTTCCAGAAGAGCTTAGCCATTTTGCATTTGAGAGGGCAGAGTCTTGCCAATCTTCCTTTCACTCGTCCCTTTTGTCCTTTCTTTCTTTTTCTTTCTTTTGTTTACATTTGTATTGAAGTATAACTTGTATACCTTCATAAGTGCACCACCTTAAGTGCACAAGCAGACGGACTCTCACATATATACACATACCTATACCTCCATACTTCCACGTAACTACCTCCCACCTCAAGTTACAGAATATTTCCAGCACCTCCTCCCAGTAAATACTTCGCAGACTTGCAAAGGAGCAGCTGTCCTGACTTCTTTCACCAGAGATCAGTGCTGCCTGTTTTATAACTTCATTTAAACGGGCTCAACTGTATGGACTCTGAGGTCTGGCCTCACTTCACCCAGCACTATGGAAAATTCATTCCTGATCATGTGTGCTGCTTTCTTTCTTGTATTGCTG
The DNA here is from genome assembly GCF_000181295.1 of Otolemur garnettii. Lineage (NCBI taxonomy): Eukaryota > Metazoa > Chordata > Mammalia > Primates > Galagidae > Otolemur > Otolemur garnettii. Next base: position 14,646,618 of record NW_003852411.1, read on the forward strand.
AAGAGAGTGAAGTTGTATGAACTATGTCTCAATCTAGTCCACTCTCCTGTGATGGACGTTCGGTGGAATCCAGTTTGGGGCTGTTAGGAATAAAACTGCTATGCACGTTCTTGTCTATATGTTTTAGTATGTGTTTGGTAGACACAGCCCTCATTTCTGTTGGGTATATTCCCAAGAGCAGAGCTGCTGGACATGTTTAGCTATAGCAGATATTGCCAAGTGGTTTCCCAAGTAATTGGCCAATTTACAGTCCCTGCAGCAACGAGTAAGATTTACAGTTGCTCCAATCCCATCACTTGGTTGGTATTGTCGATCCTTTTCATTTTAGCTGTTCTGGAAATCTCACGGTATCTTGCTGTGGTTTAATTTTCGTTCCCCTGATGACTAATGACGCTGAGCACCTTCCCTATGTGCACTGTGGCCAGTGGGATATCCTCTTTTGTGAGGTGCTTGCTTGTATCTTTTGTCTTTTCTGTTGGGTTATCTGTGCTGGCCTTTCTTTGCAGAAGAATGGAGGCTACACGAGGTATCTAAACTTAGTCAATGGGCACCTCAGTGAGAAAACTGACCTTACCTGAGGGGGGAAAGTTGCTTTTGGGGGTGAGTCAGGGCATGGAAGACCCCCCTAGAAATCTTGGTTATAGGCTTTGAGTTGGGAGATGTCCCCTGGGAGGTTCTGAACGGTTGATCTATCCATCTCAAAGATCTTGAAAGGCCCTTTCCCACCCTGGCCTTTCTCACAGGTTGCCAAGGTAAATATCGAGAGACAGGGGATCTGGGAGGCAGAATTCACCTGCTGTCACCCTGGGCCTGCCACCATATCTGACTTTTTGAGTTGTATCTACATCACTTGCCTTTTTTTGAGTGTAACCTAATTATTTAAAAAAATTATTAAAGGGAAATGTAATGCAGAAAAGTTTGAAAATTAAAAGGCTTACAGATAAACGAATAATCACAAAGTGGGCACACCCATGTAACAACCACTCGGGCCAAGAAATATAACATTACCAAGCATTCCAGGAGCCCCCACCCACACCCTCCTAATGTCTATCTTTGTCTTTGTCAAAGGTAACAACTATCATGGCTTTTAAAAGTAACATAGGGCTGGGTAAGGTGGCTTGTGCCTATAATCCTAGAACTCTGGGAGGCCAGACGGGTAGACTGCTTGAGCTCAGGAGTTCAAGGCCAGCCTGAGCAAGAATAAGACCTCTGTCTCTACTAAAAAATGGAAAAACTAGCCAGGTGTGGTGGTACATACCTGTAGTCCCAGCTACTTAGGATGCTGAGGTAAAAGGAGCTTCTTGAGCCCAAGAGTTTGAGTTTGCTGTGAGCTATGATGCCACAGCAATCTACCCACGTTGACAGAGACTCTGTCTCAAAAAAAAAAAATTAAATTAAATTAAAAGCAACCTAGATAGGTTTTGCCTGGTTTTGAATTTTGTATAAAAGGCTACATAATTAGATTCATGCGATTGTGTTTTTCCTGTCTGGCTTTTTTGCTCAATATTACATTTGGAAAGTTGCCCACATCAATGCACGTAGCTGTAGACCACCTATTCTTGCTGTAGCTTTCTCCATTTGTGAACACAGTCTTGTGCTATTATCTATCCCATTGCTCCTGGACATTTGGGTTATTACAAAAAGTGCACTAATGAACCTTCTTTTTTTTTTTTTGAGACAGAGCCTCAAGCTGTCACCCTTGGTAGAGTGCCGTAGCATCACAGCTCACAGCAACCTCAAACTCCTGGGCTTGAGCAATTCTCCTGCCTCCACCTCTGAAGCAGCTGGGACTATAGGCGCCGGCCACAATGCCTGGCTATTTTTTGGTTGCAGCTGTCATTGTTGTTTGGAGGGTCCAGGATTCGAACCCACCAGCTCAAGTGTATGTGGTGGGCACCTTAGCCACTTGAGCCACAGGCGCCAAGCCTGATGAACCTTCTTATCCATATCTTTTGATGCATGCATGCACAAACTTCACTTATATACCTAGACACAGAATTGCTGGCTTGTAAGGTATACACGGGCTCACCTTTAGGGGATACTGCCACAGAGTTGTCCGAAGCAGCTGGACTATCTTAAGCTCCCAGCAGCAGTGCGTGAGAATTTCTGTTGTTCCTCTTGCTAGTGTCAGTTTTCACATTTTAGCCATTCTGATGGGAATCATAGCTTTTTTTTTCTAGTATAACAAAGAGAAATTTTATTTAGGCATAACAAAGAAAAAGTTTAGAGTATTTATCCAAAGAGAGTTGGAAGCAGGTCCCTCTCATGGAGCAAAAAAGGTAAGAATCATTGCTTTTAACCACTTTGACTGTGACAACTAGTGAGGGCAGGGGTCAGAACTCCAACCTTGTTCCCTGGATGTGATGTTTACTGAAGGTGGAGGAGCGCAGGAGAAGGTGTCTGCAGCTATTTCAAAACCCAGCCCATGTTCCTCTTCTTGGTCTTCCTCCCTCCCCTACAGAAGTTGTGGGATGTTCAACCTTATTTATGTTAAATATCATGTAGTAATTTCACTTGCCAATCAACCTTGAAATTACAATTTAATTTATAAATATAAATTGTGCTTATAAATTAGGCACAAGTAGTATAGCTAAACAGGTTTGGAGTCAGGACTTGGCAGGCTCTCTTGAACCTTTTAAAGTCAGGCCGATTTTTCACAAAGACAACAACATAATTCACATTTAACTGGGCCCCAAACAGTGATTGAGACATAGCAGATGCTCAGTGTTGTAAAAGTAGCATCTTACATTATCCTAGAAAAGAAATGATAGTCGCTTGGAGTGACTGGGATCTTACAGATGTCACTGAGTAGAGCTGTCTGTGGACACGTCCCTCCCCACACAACCGTCTGAGAGTCCTCTTCCCTTCCCAACCTCAGGAACAAGGATCAACAAAGGCTGGGGAGAAGGAGAGGGTATTGGCCACGGGTTCTGCACGCAAGGCTCAGGGAGCACATGTGTGTGCATGGGTGTGTACCTGAGCTGGAGGGGAAATCAGGCCACCTAAACCCCTTCAGGCCCCCATAAAGCTTTTCCTTCATCATTGCTATTGTCTCTTGAGACAGTTTTCTTTTTCTATCCATAGAAAGGATAGCAAGAGGGCCAAGTACATGAGTGATTACCCCCAGACTGCTTGGGGTTCAAATCCCAGCACTGCCAAAGCACAGTTATGTGAACCTGGCTGTGTTATTACATCTCTCTTAGCCTCTGTTTCCTCCTCTGCAAAGTGGTCTAGTACTAGTCACTATTCCACGGGATTGGTGTATGTGCACCATTAATGCCAGCCATTTTTGGGGTGCTGCTTGTTGTAGTGGTTCCTGTGGAACTTTACCTGCTACAGTTGCTGGATAGGGAAAGCAGTGTTGGAGGGAACAATCCTCCCCTAAGGACGGACCCTCCGTGAATACCATCTCAGAAGTTCTGGGCATGTTTGTTGGTTTAGCAGTGATATGGCATTCCCTCCCCTTGGAACATAAGTTGTATGAGGTTAGAAATTTTGTCTATCTTAACTGTTGTATTCCCAAAGTCCAGAATGGGGCTTGATATATATCAGGGGCTTAATAAATGTTTGATGAATAAATGAATGAATTTTCCTTTTTTTTTTGAGACAGAGTTTCACTCTGTCATCCTAGGTAGAGTGCCATGGCATCATACCTCACTGCAACCTCAAACTCCTGGGCTTAAGCAATCTTCCTGCCTCAGCCTCCCAAGTAGCTGGGACTACAGTTACTTGCTGCAATATCCAGTTAGTTTTCTATTTTTAGTAGAGACAAGGTCTCACTCTTACTGAAGCTGGTCTTGAACTCCTAAGGTCAAGCAATCCACCCACCTTAGTCTCCCAAAGTGCTGGGATTACAGGTCTGAGTCACTGCACCTGGCCCATGAATACTGTTTAAAGGGTACCATCCTGTCACTGCTTATACATTTAAAGTTAGTAGCCCAGATGTGGATCATGGCTGGGAGCTGGGAGAGCAAGCAAGGATGTCCAGAGAATGGGGACCAAAAGGGGTCCAGAGACCTTTGCGGGGGGTGGGGGATGCAGGAAGACAGGATAAGGAAGAGACCTCATGTGCACACCTGAGAGGTCCCAGGCAGGCCAGCTGTCCAAAGTGAAGTTTACACCTAATGGCCTCTCCCCCTACTAGCCCCAGGGTCTCCCCTCACCTGACCCAGACAACAGGAGCCTCTCTCTGCTCAGCTGATTTTGCTGAAGTCTCCTTTGTTCACCTCAAATCAGGCCCCAACCAGCCAGAGTCTTAGATGAGACTAAACTTTCTCTTAATAGTAAGACATGGAGGGTCTGTTTCTCTAAGGTCTGCGTTTAGCAAGAAAGAAAAAAAGGAACAGGATCGCATTAGTGATGAGGACTTCTGGAGGCTGCCAGACGTGAGCCGCGGCTGATTTCCCTCTGTACTGAAGCTTCAATGTTCCTGAAGTTTGGGAGAAGGGAGTTATTAAATGCTATATAGGCACAGTAACCAAGACAGTAATAATAACATGGAACCGAAGAGAACTCAATTATTCATTCTAGCTGAGAGGCAAAGCAAGAACCAATGCCATTCCAAATGCGTTCATTTCCCCATTGATTTTTCAAACATTGACTCAGCACCTACTTTGAGTCAGACACTGTGCTAAGGAACATGGAATGTAGAAATGAATAAGGCACTAGGCCTATCCACAACAATTTCATGGCTTAGTGGAAGCCAGCCAACCTCTGAACACAAGATCATAAGTGGTACGTTTTGTCACTCTGGCTTGGGCAAATGCCATCAAAGAATTCCATTGCCTTCTTATTGTTAAGCTCAGAAATTTCGAACTTGCCGTGATGTATGCTGGTTCCTTTCCTGGCCTGGCTCTCCTGACTCTTACACCCAGCTTGCTTTTGTGATTCTGTTTGGAGCTCTAGCCCCCGGCCCTGCCTACAAGGTATAGAAGCTTGCTCCCTGCTGGGGGAGCCAAGTAACCTCCTCTTTTGGCTTTCCCAAGCCTACCGTGCACACACACTAAGGGGGATCCTCTGGGGGAACAGTCTCCAAGGGCGAATGTACATGCTTCCTTCAAGCTTGCTCCTGCCTCTGTATTGCTTGTGCCTTTGAATGGGCATGACTGTTCACCCCATGTTCAAGCAGGAACATGGAGGTGATGCTCCTCTCCTCCTGTCCCCTGCTGCTGGTGGCTGCCACAGGACCTTAGAGTGTTAAAGTAGACTGGGTCCGAGCAGATGGGGTTGGGCAGTGGTGTAGCGAACAGCTTATCCTCCAATCCTAGGGTTCCTGGGGTAGCCTCACACTGTCACTGTGTTGCCACTCAGGGGCCTATAAGACAGCTCTTTGGCCTCGAGCACTAACTTACCCCATCAGTCCAAGTGGGATGGGGCCAAGATACCTCACCATCTCTTCCACTAACCACTCCTTCTTCTTTCTCTTTGGGTATCCCTGGACAAAACGAAACAACATCCCACCCCTCTCCAACCCTGCTTCTGCTGCTTCATTCAGCCAAGAAACATGAGCTTCCATTCATATAAGCTCATACAAGTAGGCAAGGCCTGGTGGCTCACTCCTGTGATCCAAGCACTCAGGAGGAGCCCTTGAGCTCAGAAGATCAAGACCAGCCTGAGCAAGAATGAAACCTTTTCTCTACAAAACCCAGAAAAATTATCTGGGCATAGTGGCACATGCCTATAGTCCCAGCTACTTGGGAGGCTGAGGCAAGAGGATCACTGGAGCCCAAGAGATTGAGATTGCTGTGAGCTGTGATGCTACAGCACTCCAGCTTGAGGCAATAGAGTGAGACTTTGTTCCACCCCCCCAAAAGAAGCTCATACCCGTAGCTATTTGGGAGACATGGTGTTTCCATCTTGGCAGACAAATCTGAAGCTCAGACACTGAACAAATATATATATATATATATATATGCATATGTATATATATATATGGTGATTGAATGAATGAATCCCTATGACTTATGTTCTGACAGCTTTGAAAGTCACATACGCACTAATCCTTCTGTCTTATACATAGAAGAGGTCCAGTTTCTAAATTTACTTTCCTCTTAACCATTTAAATTGATTCTCTCTGCATCTTTTGTACTTACCTGGATGGATTTGGAGAACATTTTACTAAGTATCTCAAGAATGGAAAATCAATCATTCCTTGTACTCAGTACTATGTTGAAACTAGCTCAACAACTACAGGCTGATGCGCGAGAAAAACATGATTAAATTCAAGAAGGGGGAGGGGGTTTGGTAAGTTCCCACCTAACAGGTAGAATAGAGGAGTATCTGGCACACTACTTGGGTCAAGGACTCAATCGCAACTCAGACTTCACCTCACAAATGCAACCAATTTAATCTAATCATGTGTACCCTCATGTTAATCCAAAATTAAAGATAAATAACTAAATTGATTCTCTCAAATGCCATCAAATCTTTCTTGGGACACAGTAACCTTCGCAGAGGAGTCCTGGAGCCAATGTAGCATGGCTTTACATAAGGCAGAACAATACTCGTTTTGTTTCAACATGTATTTTCAATGATTTGTTTCTTTTCTGACAACTCATATAACCTGGCAGGATTTTCATTTACTCATTCAACAAAAGGATGTCAAGAATTCACTCTGTGCCAAGCATTGTGCTAAGAGCTTGTATACAATAGTGAACAAAACACAGCACAATCTCAGCACTTGAAAAATGATACAACTCATAGTGTGGTATACTAAGTGGTAAGGCAGGGGTGGGCTGGGCCAGGCAGGCGAGTCGCCTAAGCAGCTACATGGGGGCAGCACCTAACCCTGCTTCGTTATTTATTTATTTATTTATTTGAGACAGAGTCTCACTCTGTAGCCCTGGGTAGAGTGCAGGGGTGTCATAGCTCAAAGCAACTTGAAACTGTTGGGCTGAGGCGCTCCTCTTGCCTCAGTCTCCCAAGCCAGGTATCAGCCATGATGCCCAGCTAGTTTTTCTATTTTTACTAGAGATGAGATCTCACTCTTGTTCAGGGTGTCCTCAAACTCCTGACCTCAGGCAATCTATCCACCTTGGCTTCCCAGAATGCTAGGATTATAGGCATGAACCACCGTACCTGGCCCAGGCTTCATTTTTTAACGTTTTTATTTCGGAAACTTCCAAACATATACAAATATTGAGGGTGTAACACAATGAGCTCTCATGTATCCATCATCCAGCTTCAACAATGTTCAATACTCTGCTATTCTTTTTTTTTTTTTTTTTTTTTTTTTTGAGACAGAGCCTCAAGCTGTCACCCTGGGCAGAGTGCCGTGGCATTACAGCTCACAGCAACCTCCAACTCCTGGGCTCAAGTGAGTCTCCTGCCTCCGCCTCCCAAGTAGCTGGGACCACAGGCGCCCGCCACGACGCCCGGCTATTTTTTGGTTGCAGCAGTCATTGTTGTTTGGTGGGCCGGCTGGGGATTCGAACCCGCCACCTTAGGTGTACGTGGCTGGCGCCTTAGCCGCTTGAGCTATAGGCGCCGAGCCAATACTCTGCTATTCTTGTTTTACCTATTTCCTGTTCCACTTTTCTTCTTAAGTAGCTTAAAACAAACCTCAGACATCGTATCATGTCACTCTAATAGATAAGCATTTCCTCATCAGTCTCAAAGAAGTTGGAAAAGTTTCCTGGAGTCAGCAGCCCCTAAACTGAAGCCTGTAGACAGTAGATTTATCAGCCAGGTGAAGGAGACAGGGGAAGACGCGGAAAGAAGCCGGAGAAGTTTGAGTTCAAGAGAGGTCTGACAGAGGTCGCAGGTGAGGGGGAACTTGGTTCATTCAGCACCTCATTACTCACCTGTGGTCTGGAGACTTGGCACCTCCAGGGAACTTGTCAGAACTTCAGAACCCAGAGCCCCACCTCAGGCCTGGTGAATCAGAATCTGTGTTTTATCAAAATCCTTTGGTGATTTGTTTGCACATCCGGGTCTGAGAGGCTGGCTGGTTAGGGAGCTGCCTGAGGCTCCACGTTGCAGGAGGGAAGACTGGTGCATGACGTGGCCCGAGGCCAGGAAGGCCTGCAAAGCAGTGACTCGGGCTTCATCTTCATCCTGATGTCAGAAGAACCACTGAAAGTTTTGAGCATGGGTGATAGGAACCTATTTGCCATGGGACAGTGGCTGTGCTGCAGCAGGAAGAGTGGATGGAGGTGGCAGAGGCAGGAGTGAGTCAGGCTTGTGTGCCCCTAGAAGCTGCAGTGGGCTGGACATGGACTCTGGAGCCCAGTGGCCTTGCCAGGGTATATAAAGCTTGGCTTCTTATAATTTGAGTGGCTGTGACTTGAGGCATAACTGTTTAACTTTTCTCAGCCTCTTTTCCTCATCTGTTCTAAGTACAAGCACCTTCTTTTTATGGGGCCTTAATCACAGTGTCAACAAAAAATGTCTAGAAGGGGACCTGATTTTGATACATTAGGAATTCAGATAGAACCAGAAATGCCACAACTGCTTGGCTCTGTACTGACTCCCTGTCCTAGGCCAGATTGCAGAACACAAGGCCCTTCCCTTCCAGACAGCTGTGTGGAGTTGGGGCTGAGAAACACAGCTTCTAGAACATTTAACCCTGTGCTCCAGCTCACCGGAGACCGCCACTGAGCAGCAGCTGCGCTCCCCAGCCCTCCCTGCACGTTTTCTCTGCCCAGGCTGTTTCCTGGAATGCAAGTGCGCATGCGTTTGTTTCTTGCACATTCTATTTGGGACGTGGTACTTGGTCCTTTTGGGGGTCCTGGTGATGTACAAGAAACAGGCACATCCTCCCCTCAGCCTGTCAAAATCCATCCTGCTCTTTGAGTTCATATCCTGCCACGACCCACCCCCCATCTAAACTGACATGGGTCCTGATGTCATAGCTCAATAAAAGCGCAGAGTGGAGAGTGCCTGATGGGACATGTCACCAGGAGAGAACGAGTGAGCAGGTCCCCTTCCTCGGTTCTTGGTTCCCGTGCTGTGAGTAGGGACACAGCTGGATCTGGCAAGGAGGGCCTGAAGGGGTCACCTGGCTGCGAGAAAAGGGCCCAAGGACCGCCTTCCTCTCCCCCAGCGCTGCAGCCCCATGCATGACCACACGGGGTCAGTGTCCTTTCATGCTTGGATCGTGCAGCGGCCGCGGGGTAGCCCTGGCCCTCGCTGGCTCTCTCTGCAGTCTCTCTACCGAGTTCGGGCTAATTGTGCAAAAACCTCGCTGAGGCTGGGAGCAATGTGTCCCTTTAGGCTAGAGAGACCCACGGGTCAGGGTGAGGAAGAAGAGGGCAGATGGTTTTCGCTGTCACATCTTTTCTCCGAGAAGCCGTCTAGGGCCCCGCATGGGTGCCGGCCCAGGCTGGCTCTGGGCTCTCTGGCTAGTCCGGAAACAGTAGCGCTTGTTTGGACTGTTGAGGGTGGTGGGAAGGTCTGCCACAGCAGGGAAGAAGTCTGGATTGTGCAAGCTTGAGCCCCTCTGGAACGTGCAGGGTCCCAATCCACAGCAGACCACCCCTGCTGGTCCTGTTTGTTAAAGACTACAGGCGACTCAGCCTGGGAACTACTGGTGGTCGGAGGCCTCACCCTACACCAGGAGGTGGCAGGTGCTGTGGCCACCCATCCTACTAGGAGGCAGGGCTTTGCTGGAGGAAAAAGCCACCAAAGGTCTAACCCAGCAAATGCACTTCTCACTAACTCACGTATCCTCTGGCTCTCTAGAGGGACGAGGTGTTCCTCAGCCTCAAGTTGTATGTAAATGGGGCCCAAGGGGGCTCTGAGGGCCAGGACTGGCGGCTGCGGTATAAACCCCTGAGCCCAGGCACAGATCTAGGTTTTGCAGGGTCAGGAGCTTATACAATTTGGAAGTCCCTTTAAGAAAAAGAATATAATGTTACAAGTAAAAAACTGGGTACGAAAGTAAACAATGAGAAAATAGATGACATCAAATTGTTAACTTGTTAAAGGCAAATCAATTACAGTTTGCTAGGGCGGCGCCTGTGGCTCAAAGGATGAGCCACAGGCGCCGGCCACATATGCTGGAGGTGGCGGGTTCAAACCCAGCCCTGGCAAAAAAAAAGAAAAAGAATTTGTTAAACACCACAAAATCTAGAAAAATCACATTTTTATAATTGACATCTCTATCATCTTTTCCCATGTGTTTTTAGCTACATACCCTTTGATGACCACTTTTACACCAACAATTTTGTAATATCTTCTGTGGAAAAAATAGATAATTCAGTCTGTGCACAGTGGTTCATGCCTGCAATCCTAGCAATTTGGGAGGCTGAGGTGGGAGGATTGCTTGAGCCCAGGAGTTTGAGACTGCAGTGAGCTATGATGATACCACTGCACTCTAGCCTGGGCAACAGAGCAAGACTCTGTTTTTTCAAAAAAGAAATGAAAAAGAAAATAATATAATTCAGTCTTTCCTCTAGCTTGGCTGATTAACATTTTGTGTACTATTGCTATAGGTTTGTGCTTACAAACTCAAGTATTCAATACTTTCTGTCAATTCCAACAAAGAAAAAGATGTATGGTATGCTTATAATTGTACAGCATATGCTACATTAATAAGAATGTTCCTGACTAGACAGAATATCCCGGCAGAAGAAAATTTCACTAGACATCAGTGAGAATCAACCCTGACTTTTACATTGATAAGGGCTGCAAGAATTTTCCACAAACTAGCTTCTGACACTGTCTACTTTGAGCCTTGTTTCTCTAACCCGTCTCACCTACTTCCAGTGTCAGGTGTCAAAGGTCATGTTCATACTGCAGTATGAGCTTTGGTCATAAATGAGCACAGTGGAATCCTAGAAGCCATCACAGCAGGTGAGGCAGGGGTGGTGCTAGGAACTACTTAACTCTACCAGGAAGCGACTGAAATCACATATGTAAATAAATGGACTCTCAATTTCTCCTTAGCTGGATACTTAAAATGCCCTCAGCCACTCCTGACATCACCCATCATGAAAGGAAGTGTGACTGAGGAATGTCAGAGAGAGAGAAGACTATATCCTAATTGACTGAGATTAATATACTTTTCTAAATTTTACACATTTTAAACCAATGGTTGGGGGCAGCAACGTGGAAGTGTCCCTGTAAATAAGGGGTCATGAATCTTTTTTTAAAAATTTTTTTAATTTTAATTTTAATTTTAATTTTATTTTTTATTTTTTGAGACAGAGCCTCAAGCTGTCCCCCTGGGTAGAGTGCCGTGGCATCGCAGCTCACAGCAACCTCCAACGCCTGGGCTCAAGCGAGTCTCCTGCCTCAGCCTCCCAAGTAGCTGGGACCACAGGCGCCCGCCACAATGCCTGGCTATTTTTTGGTTGCAGCCATCATTGTTGCTTGGTGGGCCCAGGCTGGATTCGAACCTGCCACCTTAGGTGTATGTGGCTGGCGCCTTAGCCACTTGAGCCATAGGCACTGAGCCAGGGGTCATGAAACTTAAGTTTCTTTTTGCCTGGGGCCCATCTCTCTTGCCTATCTTCTTTCCTTCCTCCCTCCTCCAGAAATTGGTCTGCCTTTTTTGCTCTCCGCTGCCCAACTCATGTTGCTTCTGATGGCGGAGTTACCTCCCCTTCTAGAGAGAAGGCAGAGCGGGTCTGAGGCCCCAGAATCTCCCTTCCTTCCAGTAAGCGTACAGCCCTTGTAAGCTCTCCACCAATTTGACAGCTGGACCAATCCACACAGGGAATAAAACAGATTCTTCTAGCATGCCTTTATCTTCTTTCCACTTGGGTGCCAGAGAGTGGCAAAGTCACACAGGGATGTATGTGGGTGGTGCCCCTTTAGCTATGATGATTGGGAAGGGAGTCCTCTTTTTTTCAGAGGAAAACAGATTTGCAATCTCAACCCCCTGGAGTTGGGGTTGAAGAGATGGGAGAGAGGCTGGGCAGCTGGTGGCTGAAGTGGGGTCACTCCCTTCTCCCCACTTGGTCCTAGCAGACCCTGCCTTAGGTTGTTCCTTAGATGGGACAAGGTGTCCTGAGGGCAGAAGCTGTATCTTACTTATCTCCATGCTCCCTACACTGGTGTAGCTCTAGGTACGTGGTTGGTGCTTAATGAATGCTGAACTTGAAGAGGAGAATGAGGTTTGGGGATTCAGTTGCTCCCAGGTGGCCTCCAGGTGGCCCATGGGGGAACAGTAAAGTATACATCATGCCTGGGTCGCTGTGGGCATTTGAGGGTCAGGGCTGCAGGGCCTAACCAGGCCTCCCCCAGGCATTCTCCTGTATAGTCCTCTTTTGTTTAACAAGATTCTCCCTTTAGCAAGAAGACCCAGGCCAAGGCCAGCCTAGTGTTTCCATGCAGGAATTTCTTCTGGGCATTTTGGGGGAAAGTATATATTTTTCCAAATCCTCAATCCTGAGAAAAATCAATCTGGTAAAACAGGCCAAAGTGTTATAGTCCTCCTGTGAGCACTGAAGCTTAACAATCAACACAGTTTGTTACTGCTTTGAAGGACTCCACTGACGTAAAGTCAAAGTCAGGAGCAGGAAAGTGCTGACAACTCTGAGTTGAAGGTTAAGGTTTTTGGGAACAGGAACAGGAAGGAGCATGTAGGAGGGACGTGGTCACTACACAATTGCTCTTGTGTATAGCTGCTGCAGTGTCACGAGTGTGTGTTTGTGGACCTGCCTGGTGCTGTGAGTTATTGTTGCAAATAAAATAAATATTAATACATTTATATGCTTTTAGTATACTTTTTATAAATCCTGTGAGTGAAGTTCCAGGAAATAACAAGTTTTGAAAGAAAACTAAGTCCCTAAGCTGGCTATTTCAAACCGTGAGTCTGTGTAATGCTGTTTATTTTGGTAGAAGATCTGAATGTTACATTATCCCAAACAGGCAGACCTCATTTTATTGCCCTCTTTTTATTGCATTTTGCAAAGATATTGCACTTTTCACAAACTGAACATTAGTGCCTCTGTGTTAAGTAAGTCTATTGGCACTGTTTTTCCAACAGCATGTGCTTACTTTGTGTCTCTGTGTCACATTTTGGTAATTATTGCAATATTCCAAACCATCATTATTACATCTGTTATAGTGATGTTTGACCAGCAATCTTTGGCATTACAGGTGTAATTGTTTTTTTTTTGTTTGTTTGGTTTTTTTTTGAGACAGAGTCTTACTTTGTGACCCTCAGTAGAGTGCTACGGTGTCACAGCTCACAGCAACCTCAAACTCCTGGGCTTAAGCAATTCCCTTGCCTTCCCCGCCCAAGTAGCTGGGACTACAGGCACCTACCACAATGCCTGGCTATTTTTAGAGATGGGGTCTTGCCCTGGCTCAGGCTGGTCTTGAACTTGTGAGCTCAGGCAATCTACCTGCTTTGGCCTCCCAAGTGCTGGGATTACAGGTGTGAGCCTCCATGCAGGGCCTGTATTAGTGTAATTGTTTTGAGGCACCATGAATCATGCCTAGATGAGATGGCAAACTTATTTGATAAATACTGTTTGTGTGCTCACCGTTTCACTGACCACTTTCCCCCATTTCTTTCTTCCTCTGCTAGGGCCTCCTTATTCCCTGAAACACAACAATACTGAAATTAGGCCAGTTAATAACCCTCCAATGTCCTCACAGTGTTCAAATTGCATGTTTCTCCATTTAAAGCAAAAGCTAGAAATGATTAAGCTGAGTGAGGAAGGCATGTCAAAAGCTGAGCTGGGCCGAAGGCTGGGCCTCTTAAACCAGTCAGCCAAGTTGTGATCGCAAAGGACAAGTTCTTGAAGGAAATCAAAAATGCTACTCCTGTGAATATATGATGGTAAGAAAGCAAACAGCCTTGTTGTTGATATGCAGAAAATTTCAGTGGTCTGGATAGAAAATTAAACTAGCCAGGATATTCTCTTAAGCCGAGCCTAATCCAGAGCAAAACCCTAATTCTCTTTAATTCTGTAAAGTCTAAGAGGGATGAGGAAGCAGCAGGAGCAAAGCTGGAAGATAGCAGAGATTAGTTCATGAGTCTTTTTTTTTGAGACAGAGTCTCACTATGTCGCCCTGTGTAGAGTGCCATGGTGTCACAGCTCACAGCAACCTCAAACTCTTGAGCTTAAGCTATTCTCTTGCCTCAGCCTCCCAAGTGGCTGGGACTATAGGCACTTGCCACAACACCTGGCTAATTTTTTTTTTTTTTTGGTTGCAGTTGTCATTGTTGTTTAGCAGGCCTGGGCCGGGCTCCAATCTGCCAGCCTTGGTGTATATGGCTGGCGCCCTACTCACTAAGCTAAGGGAGGCCAGCCTGCTACCTGAGTGTTAAGGAAAAAAGCCATCTGTATGACATAATAGTGCAAGGTGAAGCAGCAAATTATTGAGAAGATCTAGCTAAGATAACTGATAGGGTGACTTCATTTAGTGTAGATTTTTGGTGTGGACGAAACAGTCTTTTATTGGGGGAAAGATGGGGTCTAGGATTTTCCTAGCTAGAGAGGCCTCAACGCTTCAGAGGACAGGCTGACTCTTGTTAGAGGCTAAAGCACGTAAGTCAAAGCCAGCGCTCATTGACCATTCCCCAAATCTCAGGGCCCTTAAGAACCATGTTAAATGTATTCTACCTGGGCTCTACAACAAAGCCTGAGTGACAGCATATATGTTCATAGCGTGATTGAATATTTAAACCCACTGTTGAGACACACTGCTCAAGAAAAGGAGATTCCTTTCACAATATTACTCACTCAGTGACAAGGCACCTAGTCACCAAGAGCTATGATGCAGATATACAAAGAGATAAATGTTGTTTTCATGCCTGCTAACACAGCATTCATTCTATAGCCATGGATCAAGGAATAATTTCAACTTTCAAGTCTTATTATTCAAGAAATACATTTTATATGGATATAGCTGCTTACAGTGATTCCTCTGATGGATCTGGCCAAAGTCAATTGAAAATATTTTGAAAAGGGGCTGGGTACAGTGGCTCATGCCTATTATTCTAGCACTCTGTGAGGCCAAGGCAGGTGGATTGCTTGAGCTCAGGAGTTCAAGACCAGCCTGAGCAAGAGTGAGATCCCATCTTTACTAAAAACAGAAAAACTAGTCGAGTGTTATGGCAGGTGTTGTAGCTGTAGTCTCAGCTACTCAGGAGGCGAAGGCAAGAGGATTGCTCAAGCCCAAGAGTTTGAGGTTGCTGTGAGCTATGATGACATCACAGCAATCTAACCAGGGTGACAGAGTGAGACTCTGTGTCAAAAAAAAAAAATGGAAAATATTCTGAAAAGGATTGACCATTCTAGATGTCTTTAAGAACATTCATGATTCATGAAAGGAGGTCAAAATACCAACATTAATAGGAGTTTGGAAGAAGTTGTTTCCAACTCTCATGGGTGACTTGGAGGGGCCTAAGACTTCAGTGGAGGAAGTAACTGCAGATGAGGTGGAAACAGCAAGAGAACTAGAATTAGAAGCGGAGCTTGAAGATGGGGCTGAACTGCTGCAATCTCATGATAAAAACTGAATGAATGAGGAGTCAACTTCTATGCATGCACAATGAAAGTGGTTTCTTGAGATGGAATCTAGTTCCAGCGAAGATACAGTGAAACCTATTAAAATGACAACAATAACATCCTAATTGTATCTGAGCCTTTAGCGAGTCATAATCTTTTTGCTAGTGGAGGCTCTTGATGTTGATGGCTGACCAAGCAGTAGTTGCGGAAGGCTGGGGTGGCTGTGGCAATTTTTAAAAATAAGCAACCTCAAACTGGGGCTTGAGCAATCCTCTTGCCTCAGCCTCCCAAGTATCTGACACTATGGGCACCTGCCACAATGCCTGCTAGTTTTTCTATTTTTAGTAGAGACAGAGTTCTCACTCTTGCTTAGGCTGGTCTTGAACTCTTGAGGTCTAGCAATCTACCCACCTCGGCCTCCCAGAGTGCTAAGATTACAGCCACCGTGCCTGGCCAAAGATTTTGGAAGTATTTTAAGAATAACTTATGATGGCTCGGCGCCTGTGGCTCAAGTGGCTAAGGCGCCAGCCACATACACCTAAGGTGGCGGGTTCGAATTCAGCCCGGGCCCGCCAAACAACAATGATGGCTGCAACCAAAAAAATAGCCAGGCATTGTGGCGGGCACCTGTGGTCCCAGCTACTTGGGAGGCAGAGGCAGGAGACTCGCTTGAGCCCAGGAGTTGGAGATTGCTGTGAGTGATGCCATAGCACTCTACCCAGGGAGACAGCTTGAGGCTCCGTCTCAAAAAAAAAAAAAAAAAAAGAATAACTTACAATTTGGGGAATTTCTGACAATTACCAGGAATTCTGATTTCTTGTTCCTGAATCCTGAAGGTAAATGTCAGTCAGAAATTTGGAAACCATGCCCCAGCCTCCAGAGGATCCAATTCTGAATTAGGGGACTGAGTGATCACGTTTTATGGGAGTAGGATGCTGGCTGGGGAAACTGTTGGGTTTGCTTCAGTGTCTCCTGGAAGACACTGTTCCAGGTGGAAACCTCTGCCCTACCCTTGAGTCTTTGGCTCAAGGGAGAAATCACTGAGGGATTTGAGAATCAGAAGGGAACGCAGTGGTCGTTTAGTGACTTTGCTGTCTTATGGGTTGTCTAGAGCACCCAAGACAGGTGGCTGCACAGCCACTGTTTCCTCAGCCATGACCCCCAGGCTCCTGCTGCCCTCACTTCTGCAGAGGGGAGACCTCACCTCCTTCCAGGGCCATCAGTTCTATCTTGCGCAGGTCGGGAGCTTTGGAAGGCAGCAGGAGATTCTCTAACTTGGCTTCTCACCTTGGAAAGTGCTCTGGGTTGAATTCAAAAATCTAGACTTGAGTCCCCAGTCTGTCCATTGCAAACTTTATCATGCCGGACTTTACCTGGTCTGTTGGCATGAGAGTTCCCCCCGCCCTCCCACCCACTGGGTGTGAGGCCAGGGTGGGACACTAAAAAAGTCCTGGTTAAAGAAATAAACAAATGACTATGTGAATAAATGAACAATTGGGAAGGTTCTTGGGAAGAAGCTGGTGCCCGACACGGGCATAATCTCTGATCTTCACAAAAACAAAAATGAGAACTTTTGGGTAAACATGATGGATTGAAAACATATGTATGTCTCTCCTCTTTCTCCAAAGTCCACTTAAGAAGTTTATGAAAAAATAAAAAAGGCGTAAACTTCTAAGGAGGAAGATAAGGGGCCTTGACAACTGTTTGTTTAGAAGACAAAGAGTAAGGGGAAACTGACTATGAGTGCCAAGGAAGCCGAGGAAGGTGCCAGTTCCCTCAGGACGGGCAGAGAGCAGGCCCACATAGTCTGCGTGGGGATGCGGAGCAGTCTGAGCCTACCCTCTTCTCCCTACCCCTCATGGGAGGCAGGAAGTTCCTTCTCTGGAGAAGCAGACCAGGCAGACCTGGTTTCTAGGTGCTCTGGAGGGCAGAGGAGGGCAGAGAAGGGGATATACTGAGATCCAGGCAACCAGATGACAGCCTCCCCCTCATCCTATGTCCTGAGACCCCTGGAACCTCCTCCACTAAGTTCTGAGCACCCCAGTTGCTACTTTCCAGGTGGGCGATTAGAAGATTTTCTGGAAAACCCAGCCAGCCCAACAGAAAAGACCTACAGCCAGTGAAATTTGGATTCTCCCAACAAAACAAGCAGATCTCAACCTGGTCCCTCTGCAGAGAAGCAAAACAGGCCTGGTGCCCTGTGCTTCTGCTCAGTGCAGCCCCACTCAATCCCCTCGGCCAGCCCAGAGTAACCAGAGTGGGAGATAATCATTAGTGAACAAATGATAAACACACATGTTGTCTATGTTCAGATTTTAGGGAAAACGTTCAGAAATAACTTTATTTAAAACCACTACCACTCAGTGGCAGTATTAGGAGAACATGTAGAAAGAGTTATTCTTATCTGCTAGGGGTGTGTGCTGAGTTTTGAATCATGCTTTTTATGAAAAAAGCTCATATCACTTTAAATCATTAATATTTACATTGCTGTCGATTTGTGATTAATGTAATTACCTAAATTAGTTTTCAGAAGTCTGGTAACCAATTCAAGAATGGGAAGGTTTACAATGTGTTTCTTATGTAAAAAACAAGTTTTAAGGCAAATGAAGTTTCTTTTTAATCTTTGGGTGTCAGGAGAGTCTCAGAAAATACTGAGTATAGCAAAATCCAATCTAATTTGGGATTGTAAGTTTTACAGTAATGAATTTACCTAGCAAGGCCATTTTACTGAAAAATCCTGATTTTCTTCCATAGAAGGGGAACTCATATATTTTTTATTATAGGTGTTTTATTTCTAAATAAAGGTTTATTTATGTTTTGTTTTGGGGACTTATTTTTTTAGCTTATGTATTTTTTATCCATACAAGACAACTCCCAATATGAAAGACAGAGCCACAAAGAAACAAACATAAATCAGAAGGAGAAAAAAAGAAGTTCAGAAAAGGTAATTAATATAAGTTACAGAAGAAAACTTCAAAGCCCCTTTAATGATCTTCTGAAAGACTGAGATCCATTAAATAAAGAAGATACTATTTTTTAAAAAAAGTTAACACCAAGAAAATAAGAAATTGCTCTGTAATTCCAATACTTTAGGAGTCCAGAGGAGGGGGATTGCTTAAGGCCAGGAGTTTGAGACCAGCTTGGGCAACATAGTGAGATCCCAACTCTATAAAATTTTTTTTAAAAATTAGCTGGGCATGGTGGTACATATCCATAAGTCCTGGCTACTGAAGAGGTGGAAGTGGGATGATTGCTTGAGCCTAGGGGATCGAGTTATAGTGAGTTTTGATTACACTACTGGACGACAGAGAGAAACTCTGAGTCTTAAAAGGAAAAAAAATGGCCATAATACATTTAGCAGCAGAGTTGGCATATAAACTCAGGGAAATATCTCAAGAAGTAGAACAAAAAGATAGAGATACGGAAAATAAGACTGAAGAAGTTTCCGTGGGAGTGGGAGAGACCAGAGAAAATTGAGATTTGTCAGTACACTAATATGAGAAATGTTTTCAGCAGTTCGAAAGGACTCATGGAATGCTCAGGAAGAAGGATGAAAACAAGGCCCAGATGAAGGGCACTGAATCCTGAATTGTCAAAACATCGAGAATAAAGAGACGATCCTAATAGCTAGTTGTGTAGAGGAACAAGTGATGTGCAAAGACCAGTAACGCGGATGGAGGAGGTTTTTTTATCTACAGCACTGGAAGCTAGAAGACCTTTGAAATCACAGGGGAAATTTCCCCCAGTCTCAAATTCAATTCCCAGCCAAATTTGGAATGTTGTGGGGACAGATTAAAGGCCTTTTCAGATACATAAGGTTTTTAAATGGTTTATCTCAGGAAGCTACTGGGGCAAACCAAGATGAGGGAGCAAAACAAGAAGGAGAAAGATAAAAAGGGCAAGAAACTCAGGAGAGGGACAGAGATCTCCAGAATAAGGTGGAAGGGAAATCCTCAGATGGCAGCTCTGAGCTCCCAGACCCACATAGGAGAAGGCAGCGGTGGATGGAGAAGGGCTTTCTCCGAGAAAAAACCCAGTACTGCCTATTACCCAGATGTCCAATCACATGGCCAGGGTGGGGGGAGATTGGGGAGAAAAATGAGGCTGAGGCAGGAGGATTGCTTGAGCCCAGGAGTTTGAGGCTGCAGCGAGCTATGGGGATGCCATGTACTCTGGCCTGGGCAACAGAGCAAGAATCTGTCTCAGGAAAATAAAAAAAAGTAAGACAATTTTTTAGCTCCCACATATGTGTGAGAACATATGATCCTTGTCTTTCTGTACCTGGCCTATTTCACTTAACATAATTAATTATTTCTAGTGTCATGCGCTGCAAATGACAGAATTTTATTCTTGTTAATGGCTGAATAGTATTCTATTGGGTTTATACAAGGTTGGACAATTAAGTTCTCAAATTCATCCTAGAAAAAGTAGCACATATGTACCTCATTGCTGAAGATCACTCATGGTCACCTTCAAAGTTCTCCCCTCGGGAAGCTATGTACCCATGCCAGTGCCTAGCCCACCTGTCAAAGCACTTTTTCTAGGATGAGTTTGGGAACTCAATTGTCTGACCCTGTATGCCATGTTTATTTTTATCCACTCTTCTGTTAATGGATATGTAGATTAATGTCATATCTTCACTAAACACGTGGGTGCAGGTATCTCTTTGGGATACCAATTTCCTTCCTTTGGATAAATATTTAGTAGTGGTTTTGATGGATCACAGGGTAGCAATAATTTTAGTTTTATGAAAAGCCTCCATACCGTTTTACATAATGGCTATACTAATTTACATTCCCACCAACAGTAGATGAGTTCTCTTTTCTCCACACCCTCACTAGCAATTTTTTTTTGGTCTTTTTCATGATAGCCATTCTAACTGGGATAAAATGATATTTCATTGTGGTTTTGATTTGTATTTCCCTGGTGATTAGTGATGTTGAACATTTTTTTATATATTTGTTGGCCATTTCTATGTCTTCTTTTGAGAACGATCTATTCAGATTCAATATCCACTTTTTTGTTTGGAGACAGAGTCTCAAGCTGGAGAGTGGGTGGAGTGCTGTGTTGTCACAACTCACAGCAACCTCAACCTCTTAGGCTTAGGGGATCTCTGGCCTCAGCCTCCCAAGTAGCTGGGACTACAGGCGCCCACCACAATGCCCAGCTATTTTTTGGCTGTAGTTGCCATTGTTGTTTGGCAGGCCGGGGCTGGATTCGAATCCGCCAGCTCCGGTGTATGTGGCTGGCGCCCTAGCTGCTTGAGTTGCAGGTGCCAAGCCTATATCCACTTTTTAATGGGATTATTTGGGGTTCTTTTGCTATTGAGTTCTTTGTATATTCTGGGTATTAATCACTTGTCAGATGAATAGTGAATATTTTCTCCTGCTCTCCAGGTTATCTCTTCACTTTGTTGTTTCCTTTGCTGTACAGCAGCTTTTTGGGTTGATATAGTTTTATTTGTCTATTTTAATATATATATATTTTTTTTTTTTGCAGTTTTCGGCTGTGGCCAGGTTTGAACCCACCATCTCTGGTATAGGGGCCGGTGCCCTACTCCTTTGAGCCACAGGTGGTGACTGTCTATTTTAATTTTTATTCCCTATGCTTTTGAAGTCTTAGCCATAAAATCAATGCCTTAAAGTGTTTTCTTCTACTATTTTTATAGTTTGGGTCTGACTTTTAAGTCTCTAATCCAGGGGTCCTCAAACTTTTTAAACAGGGAGCCAGTTCACTGTCCCTCAGACCATTGGAGGGCTGGACTGCGGGCCCTGGGACAAGTTGGCTGCTAAGCAGGACAGGCAGCGGTGGCAAAAACAGCCGGTAGACGGGATAAATGTCCTAGGTGGGCTGCATGTGGCCCTGGGCCCGTAGTTGGAGGACGCCTGCCTTTTGAGTTTATTTTTGTGGTCTAGCTTCTTTCTTCTGCATATAGATATCCAGTTTTCCCAGCACCATAGATTGAACAGACTTGTCTTTTCCCCCTGTATGTTCTTGGTTCCTTTCTAAAATATCTATTGGCCGTAAATACATGATTTCTGGAGTCTCTATTCTATTAGTCCATGTGTCTGTTTCTATATGAATACTATGTTGTTTGGTTATTATGGCTCTGTAGTATAGTTTGAAGTCCCGTAGTGTGACGCTGCTAGCTTTGTTCTTTTTGCTCAGTATTGGGTTGGCTATTTGGGGGTCTTTTGTGGTTTCATACAAACTTTAGAATTGTTTTCCCTATTTTCATGAAGAATGTCTTTGGTATTTTGATAGGGATTGCAATGAATCTGCAGACTGCTTTGGGTAGTACAGTCACATTGTCAATATTAATTTTTCCAATCCATGGGCCTGAGATGTTTTCATTTGTTCATGTCTTCTTCAATTTCTTTCATTGTGATTTTGTAGTTTCCATTGTAGAGGTCTTTCATATCCTTGGCTAAATTTATTCCTAGGTTCCTTATTTTTTTGGTAGCTAGTATAAATGGGTTTGATTTCTCAGCTAGTTCATTACTGGTGTACAGAAATGCTATTCCTTTTTGTATGTTGATTTTACAGTCTGCAATTTGTTTAAACAGTTATAAACAAGATCATGTCATCTGCAAAGAGAGACAATTTGACTTCTACTTTTTAAATTTGGATTTCCTTTATTTCTTTTGTTTACCTAATTGTTGTAGCTAGGACTTCTGGAACTATATTGCATCAGAGTGGTGAAAGTGGGCACCCTTGTCAGTTCTAGTTCTTAGGGAAAAGGGTTTTAGCTTTTCCTCATTCAGTTAGCTGTGGGTTTGTCATATGTGGCCCTGGGTGAAGCATGATGTGGGCACTTCACAGTGGCTGCCACTGATGTCTTGCTGGTTTGCTCTTTGAGCCAGTGCAGTACTGGTCTTGCCTGAGGGCCACAGTTTCTAGGGCCTGCTTGCCACTGAAATTTATCTGGGAAACAGTGCTGCTTTAGTCACCTGGTGATGGAGTGGGCCAGGACTCAGGCTTCCCCCACCTGAACAGTGGATTACCCTCTGGCCTGGGGAGGTTTATCTGCTCCCTCTACAGACCCCAGCCTGGAATCTTGGGCTGCAGGAGCTCTGCAGGGAGCTGTGTTCCACTGTGGTGGGGCCAGCACTAAGTTCAAATTCAAAGCCCAGCACTCACTTCCCTTTCCCTCCCTCAGAGCTGCAGGGACTGGGCAGGAGTGGTTTAGGCAACGTGGGACTATCCTTCCCACCCTCTCCAATGCATCTCTAACTTTTTCAAAGGTGCTTTCTTGCATGGATAGTTGTTCAATTTGATGTTCCTGCAGGAGATGGTTGCTGGATGGTTCTATCTGGCCATTTTGCTCTGCCTTTCTCCAAGGTAAATTTAAAAAAATAACTAAAGGAAATAAGATGGTTGCTCCAGAGGTTAGACCTGAGAGGTGGAGGACAATTGTCCTTTTTTTTTATTTTATAGATTTATTTCCAAAGGATAAAACACTTACACGATTTAAATACAAGTGCAACAGAATTACTCTTTCAAAATCATCAATAATGGCAAAATGTGTTCTCCTTTTCAGACACTCGCCAGTATCATCTGAGACTTTTCTCAGTGAAGCAGAAGGGTCTGACTTTTTTGTTCATACACATCCTTCCTATCTGCAATGTTACTACAACTCCTGTGGACACATTAACTTCTCTGCATCTATATCAGGAATTTCAAACCCAAATTCATCTTCCATGGTCATGATAATCTTCACTTGGTCCAAACTGTCTAAGCCCAGGTCTTTCATAAAATGAGAATTTACTGAGAGCTTCTCTGGGTGTCAGTCTTGTCATGGAGTTTCAAGATATAAAGATTCTCTAAAGGGAATCAAAGTGGGAGCATCACTGTCCTGGCAGCACAACTGTGTAACTTGACCTGGAACCTGCATGAGCACCGAGGATGGCTGTTAAGCCCCAGGCCTTCTCCAGCTCCCCATGGGACACAGAACAGGGCTGGTGGGGCCAGGGCTAGCATGGGGATCAGCTATGGGCAGGTGGTGGACACAGGAGTAAAGGACACGAGCCACCACAGCTACGGTGCAGGATAATTGTTCTAAGCCTTTAAGTACGATTTAAATTTGGAAACCATGTGCCCTGTAGCATAACGTTAAATATAAAAGTTAATGGCAATTCTTCAAAATTCTTGTTCCCGTCAATTTTATACTTCATTCCAATCATGCCCTCTGTACTCAGAAACCAGTTCATCAAACATCTAAGGGAGACTCAAGTCCCCTGAAGCCACCAGAGTACCTGAAGGCAGAAAGCGACCTCTGTACTCCCTCCTAAGAGAGATAAAGCCAGCCACTTGCTCACTGGTTGGTTAAGCTCAAGGCTTGTTCCTGCACCTTTCTTCTAAGCTGCTGGGCTCCTGCCAGACTCAGTTCCTTACTAAATCAAAGCAGCAAACCCTCAATCTCCTGCTCACCCCCACCCCCCAGCATAGTTCAGCCAGACTGACTTTACAGGAAGATTCATTAAACTGGAGGAACCGGCAAAGTGGGAAACACACACACACACACACACACACACACACACACCTCCGACCACAAGGCGTCTTCAAATGCTTTTGTCCTCTGGAGAGCGGGGAATGGATGAGATGGACGGTAGATGGGAAACTCATTACAGATGTGAGCTTCAGAGGAAGAGGGACACTTAGAGACCTGTGTGTTTCAGGAGTTTGGGGGTTTTCATGTGTTGCCTGGAAACAGAAACCAAATAGGAAACAGGAAGCCCCAGGAGAGAGAGGCTGAAATATTTCAGCATCATTTCCAGAGGTGAAGGCTGCTCGCCAAGGCCTGAGGGCAGCCCTGGTCCTTGTTTCTGCTCAAGCCTCAGATCATCAGAACTCCTTCCCCCAAACCCCTCCCCACCCCCCAATTTGACTTTGCACCTCTGGGAGGTAGAGGTAAGCTTCCAAAGGGTGGCGGAGCCCATGTACACATCCGTACACACTCACGCACACACACAGAGCTGTAAAGCCGTTTCCTGGCACTGATTTCTGATGAAACGGACACTGTAGCAGAAACATCATCTCACACCTCTGGTTTCCTGCAGCTGCAGCTGCTGCCTGCATGGGGCACTGACTTCCCGCTTCCATTTGTGTGACCTGGGTGAGGCTGGGTCTGTCTGAGTCCATCCCAGAATCCACAGCTGAAGCGGATTATGGCCAAGCTTGGAGGATATCAGGGCACAAAGGAGTCTAGAGCATAAAATCCAAGTGACCTCCACCCTGGGGCCTCTGCTGAACATGCCTGCTGTATCTTTCTGTGCTATGGATACAGGCCTCATAAAATGGGTCCCCTGTAGTTTGCCTTGCTGGTCCCTGCCCCTTGTGCTCTGTCTCTCACTCTCTCAGTTACTCCAAACCCACGAAGGCCGCCTTGGGGGCTGCAGTTTCTTGTGCTCACCCCTCCTCCACACCCTGCAGCTCTGTGACTGCAATTCTCACTGGGTACGAGCACCCGTGTACCTGAGTGTTGGGGGGGCATGCCTGAGGCATGAACTTTGGAGTTAGGCAGACCTTGGCTTTCCATCACCAGTTGGAGCTGGGGGGCTCCTGTATCCTATTTTTTAATCTAGTAAAAGGTGGACAATCATTTCCTCTCAGGGGTGCTATGAGAATTAGGGGGGAGAAATTATCTGGGTCTTGCATAAACATTTCTCCAAAGAAGATACACAAATGGTCCAAAAGCACGTGAAAAGATGCTCCCCATTTTCATCCCCAGGGGAATTAAAATCAAAACCACACTGCGATACCACTGTCCATCTACAAGAGTATCTGTAATAATAAAAAAGAAAACCAGAAAAGGACCAGTGCTAACAAGGATGTGGAGAAGTCAGAACCTTTGTGCTTTGCTGGTGGGAATGTAAAATGGCACAGCTGCGGAAAAGAGTCTGGGTTGTTCATTCAAAAGTGAAGCATCAGGTTACCGTATAACCCTGTAATTCTGCTGTTAGGCACATACACCAAAGAATAATAATAATAATAAACAATAATTAGGGATTCAAACAAAATCTCATATGCAAAAGTTCACAGTAACATTATTCACATCAGCCACAAGATAGAAGCAATCTAAATGTTCACCAGCTGGTCAGTGGGTAAATGAAATGTGGTGTATCCACACAATGGAATATTAGTTATTCTTATTCATAAGAAGGAATGAAGGACTGAAACTCGCCACAACATGAACGCACCCTGAGTCAAGAAAGCCAGAAACAAAAGGTCACATATTGTACTGTTCCATGTACGCAAAATATCCAGAACAGATAAATCCACAAAAACAGAAAGCAGACTAGTGGTTGCCAGGGGCCGGAGGGACAAAGAAGGAGGAATTATTGCCTGATGTGTACAGGGTTTCTTTGGGGGGTGATAAAAGTGTTTTGGAGCTAAAGGTGATTGTACAACATTGTGAAAGTACTAAATGCCACTGAATTTTATACTTAAAATGTTTAGTTTTATGTTATGTGAATTTCACCTCAAAAAGCTACCTCAGCCAGACGCAGTGGCTTACACCTGTAATCCTAGTATTTGGAGAGGCTGAGGCAGGAGGATTGATTGAGCCCAGGAGTTGGAGACTAGCCTGGGCAATATAGTGGGACCCCATCTCTATAAAAAATGTAAAACTTAGCTGGGTGTGGTAGCACGCGCCTGTATGCCACCCATACTACTTGGGAGGCTGAGGCAGAAGGATCCCTGGAGTTGAAGATTGCAGGGAGCTGGGATCTCACCACTGTTCTCCAGTCTGTCCTTTACTCATCCAATTGCCATTAAAAATATGATAATGTAAATGGAACTTTACCCTGGAAGTGAGAACAATGTAACCTAAAAATTTGTATGCTCATATTAATTTGAAATTTAAAAAAATAAAAAAAATATATTTATAATATAGCTAGGAACGGTGGCACACTCCTGTAGTTCCAGCTACTCAGGAAGCTAAGGCAAGAGGATCGCTTGAGCCCAGGAGTTGAGGTTGCTGTGAGCTAAGATGTCATGGGACTTTACCCAGGGGTGAAAAAGACACTGTCTTAAAAATAAATAAATAACCCAACCAAATGAAACTTATAATCTTTTCAGCTGACACCAGGACTAGACAGCCATGGGGATACTCTAGCCTCTTTGTACAAAGCTCCCTCTTAGGAGAGAGCACATAAGGACCCAGCAACATTAACCAGTCTTGGGACCAGGACATTTCAGCGAGAAAACAGGTATAATAATATATCAACAAATTATCTTGTCACACAGGGGAATGCCCTGAATCTTTAAACTAATCCAGCTATATACCAGAGCATGCGAAGAATATGCCCAAACTCTGGTTGGTCCTCTTTGAGGAGTCTTAGAGAAGGCAGGAGGTGCCAGGAAAATGGTTCAACACGTTTAGAATCAAAAATGGAAAAAGAGGTAGATTCCAAAACTGACATACTCAAACCTCGGCAAAACCTTTTGAAAAGATTATTAAATAGACGGTTTGTAAGCCTTTAGCAGAGGAAATGGTCTCACTTCCTTTAATAATGGAGTCACCAGTCTGGAGGATCAGTGAGAAGTTAGAGAGACTCTGGAGTGTAAATGGACCTCAACAAAGACTCCTGTTACATCCTCTAGACCAGTGGTTCTCAACCTTCTTAATGCCGTGACCCTTTAATACAGTTCCTCATGTTGTGGTGACCCCCAACCATAAAATTATTTTTCGTTGCTACCTCATAACTGTAATTTTGCTACTTTTATGAATCGTAATGTAAATATCTGATATGCAGGATGTATTTAGGTAACCCCTGTGAAAGGATCGTTTGACCCCCAAAGGGTTGCGACCCACAGGTTGAGAACCGCTGCTCTAGATCAGGATGGAGAAATGTCATCCAGATGGTAACCTGGTTAGATAGGTTAAGCTGGTGCAACAAAAGTTCCTGAAGAGTGTTTACTAATGGAATTCCATCAAGGCGGGTAGGAAGGGATCAAGGCAGCCCTCAACTAATGTGTGCCAAGTGGATCCGGCCTGGCCTCGTCACATTCCACATTGGAATAACTTGTGGGATGAAGCGGAGCCATGTGTGGAAGCACAGCGTGTGCCACTGAGCTGAAGGTAGGGAGCCGGACGGCTCACAGGCTGGATACTGACCCACGTCTGCTTAGGGGTGCTTTCTCATCCTAAAAAGATGCAGGTTGTGACACTCCCATGATGGGACTAAGCAGGCCTGTGTTTCTGTTGCTGAGGATGGGAGTAGAATTGCCAGGGAAGAAAGGAGAATATTTTTCGGGGGTGTGTGTGTCTGATTTCAATCCATGTGAGGGAGAAGAGGAAGAAGAAATGAAAGGAACCTTGTTGTTTGAGTCACTGAGGTAGTGGGGATATGTATTACTGCAGAACAGCCTCGCTAACCTTGACTGATCTAATAGGCCCTCAATAAATATTTGCTGAAAAATTGTCAGTGAATCCTTGTGTAGTCTTCATAAAACCCTGAGTTAAAGAACCCCACTCTAGCTATTGATATACATATTACATCTATAACATAATTATGATTATCTTTTGAGTGCCAAGCACTTAAAAGTCTGCAAGGCACCGATCTAAGCATTTTACATTACTTACCCACTTAATTCTCTCACTAACCCTATGACAAATGTGCTATTATTATCCCCATTTTTCAAATGAGGACACTGAAGCCCAGAGAGATTGAGAGGTTAATGTCAGACCTACTGAACTCCAGTTGACTTTTATTTATTTTTTTTAATGAGACAGAGTCTCACCATGTCGCCCTTGGTAGAGTGCTGTGGTGTCACAGCTCACAGCAACCTCAGACTCTTGGGCTTAAGTGATTCTCTTCCCTCAGCCTCCCTAGTAGCTGGGACTATAGGAGCCTGCCACAATGCCTGGCTATGTTTTGTTGTAGTTGTCATTATTGTTTAGCTGGCCTGGGCC
Organism: Otolemur garnettii; assembly: GCF_000181295.1. Lineage (NCBI taxonomy): Eukaryota > Metazoa > Chordata > Mammalia > Primates > Galagidae > Otolemur > Otolemur garnettii. Next base: position 14,674,944 of record NW_003852411.1, read on the forward strand.
AGGTTCGAACCTGCCAGCCTCAATGCAAGTGACCAGTGCTGTAACCACTGTGCCACGGGTGCTGAGCCTCCACTTGACTTTTAATCAACACTCTGGAGCTCACAGTGGATGAACCCAGGCAAGTGGCTTCCAACAAGCCACAGTCAGGGAACGCTACCTGGCGGCTGAATGCCTGCAGCCATCGTGTCCTCGGTCATTTGGTGTGCAGACTCTGGGTGGGGAGCAAGTAGGAGGAGTGTTTAGCGGCAGGGAGAGGGGCAGACAACTTGCTAACCTGCCAAGCTGGGGGGATGGGTCACCTGGATGACTCCATGTCTGGTTAACATCTCAGGATGCTTTCAGGGAGTTGGCTGCCAGTAAAATTCCCCAAAATGTGCTTTGGAGGAAAAACACCCAATCAGAAAAAACAAAAAACCCAACCCCCTCCCTTGCCTTTTAATTTTTAAATCCCTGTGCATTCTATGGGAAAATTCGATCCATATGTCTCTCGGTCTTTCATACATTGAAATGTTTCCTAGGGAGTATCTGACTTCCAAAACCCTCAGAACCTTCCCCCACTTTCCTCTCCCTGTCTTCTGCATTACCCCATCTCTCCCCACACTTCAGAAACAGAAATTCACGTCCTGGCAAAAGCGAACCTCGTGTGAAACGCTAAGGCTGTCCTCTGAGACCCTGGACACCCAGCCCCCGAGAGGCCCTCAGGAGCAGCCTCAGAGCCCGTCCCAGCCAGACGTTCTGGAAGCCCTTACCCACCTCCTGTGTCCCACTCTGCATGCGCTGCTTTTGGAACAATGGGTACAGCTTGTGGGACCTCACTGTCTCTTTACACACTTGGAGTGAGGACAACCAGACTCGCCAATGTGAAACCAGATGGGGAGTCGCATTTTTTCAGGGGCCTGGAGCCCAGGCCCACGAATGTGTCCCGGTGGCTCTACCCACTCCCGGTGGTGGCCGCTCACAAAGGCGAGTGTGTGCAGCGTGGCAGGTCTGTAATGCAGGCTTCCCCGGGGAGCTCAAGCCAGGCTCCAGGAGGCGGAAGTGATAATAATTATTAAGGCCTGACATTTGTGTGGCACTTCATACTTTTAGAAATGCTGTCAGCAGCTTCATGTTGCCAGTTTTTTGGAGCCAGAAAGCTTGCCTTTGGATTCTTTGTCCTAGTGGTACAACCCAGGCAAATCATCTCAGCTCTTTGAGCCTCAATTTGTTCTGTGAAATGGGGACCCTGGCAATTCCTGCCTCACAGGTTAGCTGCGAGTTCTGGGAGAAAATGCCATTGAACATCTTTTCACGCGGAGAAGTGCTAACAGCTAAGGGCACTGCCGCTCAGCGGAGGTGCTCAGGGCCCAGCCCCCTCAACACTGACAGACGAAGGTTTAGTTTTCCATGCTTTTTTCATGTTTTTTCCTTTTTTCGTGTCACGAGACAGCTTCCCCTCCTGTCTTGGGTGCCCTCCATTGCCAGATAGTATGTGCGGCCCCAGCCTCCCAGATGCTGGGCCCATTTCTAGGAGGGACCACAGGGTTTCCTGAGGGAGATGGCACCCCAAGGGAAGACAAGCAGAAAGCAGAGCTTGGGTTGATTGATCAAAGGAAGGGTGGCTTTCAGTACTTCTGAGGAGTCCTAGCAGGAAGGCCAAGAGACAAAAAGGATGGGGTGGCTTCCCTGAGTGCTCTGCAGGATACGGGAGGGCCCAGCAGCTCAGCACTCAGGTGCACCATCTGCGGCCGCCCTGGGTCCTGATGTGGGCTTTGGGGAGTGCTTGACGGTAGGCATTCCCAGGAAATGGGAGAGATGTGGCAAGAGCAGGGCCAGAGACACAGTGCTGTCTTGACATGTGTTGATATGACCCCCAGACGCTGAGAATTATAATACCAGGTGGAGGCAGACAGAGATCCTATGAGGCTCCTCTGATCACGCGCATGGGAAGTTGGGTCCCAGGATAAGGCTCAAATTCTCAGCACAGCATACAAGGCATGGCTGGGTCCCTACTTGTCCCTCCCCTGCAGAACCCCGTTCTTTTTTTTTTTTTTTTTTAGACAGGGCCTCAAGCTGTCCCCCTGGGTAGAGTGCCGTGGCATTACAGCTCACAGCAACCTCCAACTCCTGGGCTCAAGCGAGTCTCCTGCCTCGCCTCCCAAGTAGCTGGGACCACAGGCGCCCACCACAACGCCCGGCTATGTTTTGGTTGCAGCCGTCATTGTTGTTTTGGCGGGTCCGGGCTGGGGATTCGAACCCGCCACCTTAGGTGTACGTGGCTGGCGCCTTAGCAGGTTGAGCTATAGGCGCTGAGCCCAGAACCCCGTTCTTGCCACCTCCATCTCTGTGCCTGCGCCCAGGCTGCTCCCTGACAGAATGCTCACTGCCTGCACCCCACCCACCCGGCGACACCTGCACCAGCATGTGGTACACGTGGGATGCAGCCTTCAAGCCTCAGCTCAGGCTCCAGTCCTGCTGCTAGCCTTTCCCGACCTGCTTTGCTACAATGTCCCCGTCCCTCCTGGCCAGCCAACTTCCAACCCAGCATTGGCTGCCATTAGCCCTGCAAAGCAAACTCCTCTTTTCTCCTTAGGGCTCAGCAGAATGCTTGACAGACATTGGTGCAGAGGGTGTATAAAAAATGAATTGGTAAGTGGGGAGGATGGGGGACTCACCCAGGACCACCTAGTATTCAAACAGGATCAAAATGCAAATCTTCATCATCAGCAGCGTGTCAATGCTCCGTCCTTCCACCTGCCTCCAGGTTCCCGCAGAGAGATGAAGTCCCCACACATGCGGCCCTACAGGGCCTGCTGTTTCCAGACAGCACACTCTCTCTTAGCTAGGGAGGGCAGGGTGGAAGGCACCCTGTGTGCATTGCCGCAGCCAAGGCCCGTCTGCCCATTGCAGGGTCCTCAGCTTCACAAGCTCCCCTGGGCAACGCTGGCCACTCCTGGCTCTGATCCCCCTGGGCTCCCAGGGTGCCTCTTTCTGAGCAGGAATGAAAGTCTCACAAAACCGAGGGAGCCTAAACCAGCCGTGCAATGCAGGCCTCCTGAGGAGGTGCTCCAGTGAGTTGTGTTTGTGCCGCACATTAGCATCACCTGAGGAGCTTTGCAACCCACCAGCACCCAGGCTTCCCCTCTTACCAATTATGTCAGAATCTGGGGGGGGGGGACTTCGTTAAGAAGAATCACTCTTCTTAAGAATCACTCCCCAGGTGGCTGCCATATTTGAAAAATGCCATCAAGGAGCTTTAGAGAATACCCATACCCCAGCCTCACCCCAAGCCAATTAAACGAGACTCTATGCCTGGACATCATTTCGTTTGTTTTTGGTAGGGCTCCAGGTGATCCCAACATGCATAAGGACGAGAACCCTGTCAAGCTCTACCAGGCGTCCTCAAACTATGGCCCGCAGGCCACATGTGGCCTGCCTAGGACATTTATCCGGCCCACCGGGTGTTTTTGCCACTGCTGCCTGTCCTGCTTAGCAGCTGACTCGACCTGGGGCCCACAGTCCGGCCCTCCAACAGTCTGAGGGACAGTGAACTGGCCCCCTGTTTAAAAAGTCTGAGGACCCCTGTAAGCCCTCACTGCGCCAGTTAGGAATCTGCAGCCCAGAGAGGTCAAGGCACTTGCCGAGGACAGGACATGTACTACCCGGTGGGATCAGGACATGATCCTGGGCCCTCATCCAGTGTTCCTCCTGTCACACACAGTCACACATTCCTTCCACAGCTTAGGTTGTTGGGGTGGCACCTTTAGGCAGCAGGTTGATTTTGATCAGAGAGCTTATGTGGGGCAATTACTCCTCTCCCTTGACCTTGACAAACCCAACAGGCCAAACTCCATGGGCATTGGTTTAGCATTCTTGTGACATGGACATTGATACAGATGGTGAAGGTAAAAAACAAATGTATGCTGGGCCTAACTCTGGAAGAAAGCACTACACCCAGAGGAATTTTCCAGGTTGCATGTACCCTGGGCTCTCCTGCAAGCTGCCCGCGGTCTCTACGCCTCTCGTCCTGGTTCACAGCCGTCTTTCTGCCCCTCCCATCACCTGGTTCCGGGGCAGCACGTGGACTGGGACAGGCTGCTGGGGTCCCCTTCCAGACCCACCCACACTAGGTGCTGGAAGCCAACAACTATTGAGCACTTCCCCTGGGACAGGCATGTCACCTTCCCATCCTTGACCTCTCTTATTATGCAGAAGAATTAATATCAGGTGGGGATCATTACATTCCCATTTCACAAATAAAAAAACTAAGGCATGAGGAGATTAATAGTTTGCCCTTGGTCACCTGGGTAGTAAGTGATGGCCTTGGGATCTAAAGGTAAACTGAGGCTGCAAAGTCCGTGCTTTCTCTGCTAAGGCACACTGACTCCAAGCACGGGCCTCACCCAGGCCACTGCTGTCAGCTCTGAACTCTTCTTCATCTGCTAAAATCCCTCTCATCTTTTGAGACCTCTGTGACTTGATCCCTGTCCTTGTAACTCCCACCCTAGTCTGGATGGAGCCTGGTGTGTCTGTTCATGGAATGGGGCACCCAGGACCTGGAAGCACCTCTCATTTGACTCTTCACTCCGAGGTACCCAGACTGTGAGAGAAGCCCAGAGAAGTGTGATGGTTTCTATAGCCACGAGGGCTCCTGGAGCCTGAGTGCTCCAACCCTATAAGGAGACACAACAGGGGTCAGGAACCCAAACCTTGTTCTACTCCTCCCTGGCTATACCTTGTCTCCTAGGCTCTCCATCCCGGGAGGTTTCTCTCAGATCCAAATATACAATCAAGGGAAGGTACCCACAGGCTAGGATCATCTCGACATGAACTTACTTGGGAGGGGACAGTGGACCGACACTTATTTTGATACAACATTTGTTATTAATACAACTCCACAATAGCATTAAAGAAATTTAAAAACATGCCAGTGGATCATCTTACCTACTTATCTTCCATTAATTGTTTTCTTTTATCCGTGTCCCTTTCTAATCTTCAGCCAGAGAAATACACATTTTTAAACTTATTTCTAATCACTGTTTATAAACCATTTTGTGTTCTGCTTATTTTACTTAAAACTAGCTTATAAACATGATTCCACAGTCCTGTCTTCACTCTGTTCTAACATCTGCAGAGTCTTCTATCACATTTTCTGCACTATAGTTAGGTTGCTCAACAATAACGTGAAGATTGAGGTTCATTTTACAGATGGTTGCACGATGAACATCTTTGTACAGACGTTTTTCTTTTTTCGGCATTATCTCTTCAGGTATGTTTCAGAGGAGCAGTGGGACGAGGTGGGAGGTGGCAGAGAAGGGGCAGGAGGTTGAGAAGGGGCAGGAAGAACCTTTCCTGTCACTTGGGTCTGCTTGAGCCGTCCCGTAGGCAGCTGAGTCACAGGCATCACTGGGAGTGTCTGCCATGTCTCGGGCTCTGAGAACCTTCACCCGCTCCCGTGCCTAAACTGGAAAAGCTGACCACGAGGAAAGGATCTCATCTCAGCGTGCTATTTATTTAGAGCACATGGATGTAGAACAGTGCCTGTGTCTGCCAGCCATTAGAGTTGACCTCAGATGCAGTCTGACCATTAAGTTCACAAACTTGCCACGGTGTGTATGTTGACAGCACTCCACGGACAGCTCGGTAAGGTAACCTTGGTGTATCAGTGTCTCCACGTCCGTGTGAATGTCAACGTGTAGCGGTGTCTTGCTGAGTGGCGTTCATGATTGTTTTTCTGTGCCATATGATGACACCTGTGATGGTCACTCCAAAAAAAGTTCCAAAATTGCATTGAAGGGGGGATGAGGCTCTGGTGTCAGTGCACAGCTTCCCAAGGTGTGTGTGTGCGGACTCGGAATGACGTTAGTGATATTCAGCAACGAGGTATGGAGTACTTTTTCTGGTATGAGTTTGCAAATTTAATCATCAGACCTTGTATGTGTGCCTGAAGGAGACGGGAGGAGACACGACCCACTCTCACGGTCCTGTGAGGCTGGGTGTGGAACGTATTGATAATAATCTGGATGGCGTGGTTATGTTAGCGTGTGCCGGACACAAAGGGCTCACCTGAGTGACCTCAGAGCACCTCCCACGCAGCAAGCAGGCCTTGCCCCTCTCCGGGCGCCAGTCGGTGGTGATCACAAGGCTTAATCCACATGTACCGCTCACTTCACTTCCAAACCCTAATGGGGAAGGCAGACTCAACACTGTACAAGCTGTCATTCCCCAACAACTATAGGAAGCAGCTGGGACTTTAGGGCCAACTTGAGGATGGGCTGGTGGGTGGTGGTGAGGGGGCAGGCAGGGGCTCAGGGAGAACTGAGGACGGTGAAGGCTCTGAGGATTTCCTCTACAAATGCAAGAGGAATTTCCCAACCCTCCCAGCTGCAGCTGTCACTGTTAGCACACAGGATCTGCCACCATCCCAGTGAGAAGCTGCGGGAAAGCAGGGCTGGCTCACCTTCTTCTTCAGTCTTCCGAGGTGATGAGGTCCCTGTCACCATGGGCTGGAGGCTGTGAGGGGCAGCTGGGCCCCCAGGTGGTGTGCAGCAGTGGGAAGGGCACCCAGACAGGGACAGAGGATAAGCTCAGGCTGGCAGAGGGGAGAGAGCCGGGAGTGTGACGGGAATCGAGAGAAGACAGAACTGACTAGTTTGGGTTCATCCTGGGGACAGGTGAAGGGGAAGGCTGGAAACAGGGCCCTGGGTGAGCTTCTCACCTGGGGACTGATCTTTCTTTAGGTCTGAATTTCTGTGGCTTGGAGCAGAGAACAGAGATGGGGCTGAGGGGGCTGATTACATTTGGCAGTTTCTTGCATCAGGAAAGGAGGAAAAAACAACCCAACACTAGATTAGGGAAACAACTGAGATCCAAGTTGCCACGTTGGGACCCTGAATGAAAACAGGCTGCCTAGTGCCTGCGGGAACTCAAACAGCATGCCCAGATGAGCCGCGTCCTGCTGACAGTCCCTGGGACGGGGCAGAGGGATCTTCTGCGCAGGTGGGGCCCGGCCACTGCCTTGGCCAAGGCTGAATCCTGGGGAAAGGGGATGCTGAGGCCAGACTGGCCCCATAGCACCACCAGAATGGCTGCGTTCAAGGTGGGGGGGGGGACCTTTCTATATACTCCCTCCTCTATTCCTCACCTCTGCTGCCCCTCCAGACATTTCAGAAGAACCTGGGAGGCAGAGACCATTTTCTGGACTAGACAGGGCTTGCTCTAGAAGGCTCTGTGGCCTTGGTTCCAGGTCTCCAGCCCTGTTGCCATGTTCTCTAGGGTCAGCAGTGGGGGAGGTGGTCAGCCCCCTCTCTGAGTTCCACCTCCCAGGCTGTTTGCTAATTTTGGTTGGAATTCTGGTGCTAAGCAAAAACATCAGGGATTCCTGGCGAGGACTTACATAATATGAGAATTAGAAAAGCAGAAGCGTCTCCAAGTCTTCCCAAGCAGTGTAAGCAAACAGCCTACGCTGTTGACAGCCTCTGGAGAGCACCCCTTGGCAACAGACAGCCCCAAACCACCTGCTTTGAGCTTGGGAGGCTTCCTGTGCTTGTGGTTCCTATTAAGTTCCAACCTATACATCCAACTGATTGTTGGCTGTTTCCTTCGGAATGGGAACATCTCAAACTCAACAGGTCAAAGCCAGACCCCCAGGCCCCTCACGTGTCTGTGTCTCCACCCTGTTCTTTCTTACGCTTTGGAACTGTCTTCCACCCAGAACCAGACACCCGGGACACACCTTCATCCCTCTTGTCTAGATACCCAACAATCCCCAGCTCCTTGTTCTCCCCCCCCCACCTCTGCTGCTGCTTCCTTGGTGCAAGGCTCTTGTTATGGACCATCGCATCTGACCCTTCAGTGATCTAGCCTCTGTCCTGCCCATTCTCAAAACCCGCCTTGACCTGGGAGTCCAAAATGCAAAGTCAGTCACGTGGCCCAAGCCATTCAGTGCACATTAGCACATGGGCTGGAGAAAGCTGGGGGAAAGCACATCATTGCTGAGCTGCGTCCTTCTAAGGGTGAGGTGGTAGAATCTTCTGTTGGGCAGAAAACAAATCTCTGGGCTCGGCACCTGTAACTCAGGGTCAAGGGCACCAGCCACATATATCGGGGCTGGTGGGTTCGAACCCAGCCTGGGCCTGCCAAACAACAATGACAACTACAACCAAAAAATAGCCAGACATTATGGCCGGCACCTGTAGTCCCAGCTACTTGGGAGGCTGAGGCAAGAGAATCGCTTGAGCCCAGGAGTTGGAGGTTGCTGTGAGCTGTGATGCCACAGCACTCTACCCAGGGCAATTTAGTGATACTCTGTCTAAAAGAAAAAAAAAGAAAAGAAAGAAAATGAATCTCTGTCCATCTCCCTTCCCCTTGAAAAAAGGGTGGGGAGAACAGGTGAGAGCTGACTTCACAGCTATGGGTGAGCTGGTGGAGAAAGTACTGTGGTTGCTGAAGGCTCTTACTCAGAGAAAAGGAGGCAGAACCTACAAGACATTTTGCTTTAAATCGGAAAGAATAGTTGGAAGACAAACTTGAAAGGAAATATGTTTCTGTCTCTGTCACCACCAAGGCCACCCCTCTGGCTCCTTTTTCCCTCCCCCCCTCATGCTCATATGCACCCCAAGTGCCCACATTGTAGTTATTTTATTTATTTATTTATTTATTTATTTACTGAGACAGAGTCTCAAGCTGTCGCCCTGGGTAGAGTGCTGTGGCATCACAGCTCACTGCAATCTTAAACTCTTGAGCTTAAGCAACTCTCTTACCTCAGTCTCCCAAGTAGCTAGGACTACAGGCACCCAGCACAATGCCCGGCTATTTGTTTTTTTGTTGCAGTTGTCATTGTTTTAGCTGGCCTGGGCTAGGTTCAAACCCATCAGCCTCAGTGTATGTTGCTGGTGCCCTACTGACTGAACTACAGGTGTTGCCTCACATTGTAGGGTTTTTTTGTTTGTTTTTTTTTTTTTGGTAGAGACAGAGTCTCATTTTTTTTTTTGAGACAGGAGCCTCAAGCTATCCCCTGGGTAGAGTGCCGTGGCATCTCAGCTCACAGCAACCTCCAAATCCTGGGCTCAAGTGAGTCTCCTGCCTCAGCCTCCCAAGTAGCTGGGACCAAAGGCCGCCCGCCACAACGCCCAGCCATTTTTTGGTTGCAGCCGTCATTGTTGTTTGGCGGGCCTGGGCTGGATTTGAATCCGCCACCTTGGGTGTACATGGCTGGTGCCTTAGCCACTTGAGCCACAGGCGCGGAGCCGACATAGTCTCATTTTATCACCCTCGGTAGAGTACTGTGGTGTTGCATCTCACAGCAACCTCCAACTTCTGGGCTTAGGTGATTCTCTTGCCTCAGCCCCCACTAGTAGCTGGGAATACAGGTGGCTGCCACAATGCCCGGCTATTTTTTTGTTGCAGATTGGCTGGGGCTGGGTTTCAACCCACCACCCTTGGTATATGGGGCTGGCACCCTACTCACTGAGCCACAGACATGACCCCCCCCCTTTTTTTTAAACCTACACCTTTATTTTTATTTATTTATTTATTGCAGTTTTTGGCCAGGGCCGGGTTTGAACCTGTCACCTCCGGTATATGGGGCTGGTACCCTACTCCTTGAGCCACAGGCGCCACCTACACATTGTAGTTTTTAATCTCATTCTCCATTATAAGGAATGAGGATTCTTTAGAGGACAGCTGATTGTATGCCTTGAAGTAGGAAAAAGAACCAGCATGAATCTGGAACATCTTGTTGCCAGAAAGTAAGAATGCTTTCAGGAAGTTAGGGACAATGCTTTCAGGACAAGGAGGTGAACCAAGGGGGCCCCTGAGCCAAGCCTTGGCAACTTGGACACTAACTGGAACATGTTGAGTCAAAGACAGACTGTGGATTACACAACTCAAACTTTAACATACACAGAGAAGTGATGGGAGACTGAAATGGATGGGATAAGTTCATTTGTGTTGGTTTTAATAAGTAGGGTATTTCCTATAAGCAGGTCTTTGGTTTCCTCCATTTGTTGCATATCTGTTTATGAAGGATAGATAGGCACTTGTCTCTGTGTAAGCAGGAAAGAGTAAACGCAGGGAACTCTGAGTCAGCCACTTCTGAGTCAGCTACTTTGTTGGGGGGAAATAGGTCCTGGCGCAGGACAGGGCTGCAGGGGTCACACGTGACAGCCAAGTAAAGGAGGGTCCCTGTGTGTCCCCAGTGGTCCTAGAGAGGCGTATTACCTACACGACTCAACACCTAATGAGCCTTCATGATGGCCCTGCTGAGTTATATAATACAGCACCAACAAGGACAAATGTGGTTTCAATCATGCTGACAGTCCCGGTCACCCCTGCATCGTGATGATAGAACAATGGGTTATGCAGCGCTGGCCAAGTGAGGTGTGAACTCATCTCATTCCAGGGGGAAAATTCAATACTGCAAAACACCTTCCTGAAAGGTGTGGACCTTAAAAGTCTCATTGAAGTAACAAAGTTTAATTATAGAAAGGAAGTTCCCCTATTTGAATCTCCTTGGACTTTTCAACCCAAACTCATATTCTGGCCCTAGATCTACTGCTCAACCACTCAGACTTTGCAACTCCAGCAGTTTGGGGTGTTTTTTTTCTTCTTTTTGTAGTCTGGTAAGATTGTCAAAAACCCTAGGAAGGTAAAAATAGTATTTGGTAAAATCACTGAAATCCTAGGAAGGTGTCAAAATTGGCACCCCCAGAAGGTGGGATTTAGGATGAGAAACAGTGAAATTCACTGTACTAACACTTTTCTAACAGGTTTCAGAGTAAGGGTATTAAACAGCTTTGGAATCATGATTTGTTTTTTGGGTTTTATATATCTAATATGCTTCGAGTACTTAAAAGGAGCTGGCTGCTATTTATGAATTTAATTAAACGTTTGGATGTGTTTGTTCAAGTTTGCAATCAATGTTAAACGTTTGTGAAAATCCAATTTGCTAAATTCATGAATTTTTTTAAAGTAGATTATTTTTTAGAGCAGTTTTACATTCGCAGCAAAATTGAGCAGAAAGTGTAGTAGGTAGTGCTCACGTACACCCAGCTTCTACACATGCATAGTCTCTCCACTATCAACTTCCCAAATCATGCGTAGGGAAAGAATTTATGAAGTGGACCCCTCAGCAATTGTAGTTGCAGCAAAAATAAATAAATGGGACCTGATCAAGTTAAAAACTTTCTGCTCAGCTAAGGGTACAATCAAAGCAAACAGACAGCCTACAGAATGGGAGAAGATATTTGCATGCTACACATCCAATAAAGGGCTAATAACCGGATCTATAAAGAACTCAAGCAAATCAACAAGAAAAGATCAAACAACCCCTTTAAAAATGGAGCAAGAGACATGAACAGAAACTTTTCTCATGAGCACAGATGAATGGCCAAAACATACATGAAAAAATGCTCATCATCTCTACTTGTCAGAGAAATGCAAATCAAAATCACTTTGAGATATCAACCTAACCCCAGTGGGAGTGGCCCACATCACAATGTCCCAAAGCATCCGATGCTGTCATGGATGTGGAGAGAAGAGAAGACTCATGCACTGCTAGTGGGACTGCTATGGAAAGAAGTATGGAAATTCCTCAAAGAACTAAAAGTAGACCTACTAGTTGATCCTGCAATCCCACTAGTAGGCGTTTACCCAAAAGAACTAAAGACATTTGCTCTTGAATGTTCATAGCAGCTCAGTTCACAATCCTAACTATGTGGAAACAACCGAAGTGCCCTTCAACATGTGAATGAATTAATGAATTGTGGTATGCGGAATACAATTCAGCCATAAAAAGAGAGATTTTGTATCTTTTGCAACAACCAGGATGGAATTAAAGAATATTCTCGTAAGTGAAGTATCACAAGAATGGAAAAACAAGCCTCATGTGTACCCAGTACCAAATTGGAACCAGTAGATTAACAACTACATGCACACATGAGAGAAAAACTCAGTCAAACTTGACATAAATCGCAACCCTGAAACCAGCTACTGGTGCTTCCTAAGGCCAAGTCCTGAGCTCAGCAATGTACAGGCACCATCTCATTTAAGGTCTCAACAACCTGTGAGGAAGGGAGGTATTATGATTGTTACCATTTTTCAGGTGGGAAAAGTGAGGCTCAGAAAGTTAGTGAATCTCCTAAGTGGTAGAGTTGGGATTTAAACTCAAATCTGTCAGCCTGGGGGTACCATAGTACCCTCCTGTGACTTGTAAATTCAGTCTGATGATAAAGTGTGAAGTCTAACTTTGACCAGTCTTTGGACAACAGGCAGACTTTATAATACCAATCCCCCTTTGAGAGAGTAGAAAATGCCATCACTACAAAATCTCTATCAACATGTTCAGTTGAGTTTACCAGCTACTGACAGGGACTGACCTCGTTCTGCTGTGTTTTCTCTCTACAGCTTGTGTTTTCCCACCTCCACGTTGTACCTGGAGCACCTGCGTTATGTTGAACCCTCTGGAATCGAAGTTATTATAGGTCAAAACCAGTAAAACATCAGCGATTTCATGCACTCAACTAGTAAGAGACATGGCAGCTTGAAAAGCCTTTGCTATCTTTACTACTCCATTTCCCCCACCTCCAACCAACAATGCTTCTTGTCCAGCTTTTACCCTCACTTCTAGTTCCAGCTTAAACAATGCCACCTCCTCCGAGAAGCCATTACTAAATTCCCCACTGGAAACAAGCTTTCCTGAATTCCCCTGGCATCTTATTCGTACCTTTTGTCACCATCTTCTAGGCAACTTGGTATTTGTGTATATGAGCACCTGCCTTGGTCTGATCAAGGAGCCATGTCTAATTTATCCCTATCTGACCAGCTCTTAGCATAATATCTGGCATGTGGTAGGTGCCCATTAAGAGTTCATTGAGCTCAGCTGTGTGACTTCCTGCTTTTTTTTTTTTTTTTTGAGACAGAGTCTTGCTCTGTTGCCTGAGATAGAGTCCTATGGCATCATTGTAGCTCACAGCAACCTCAACTTCTGGGTTCAAGTGATCCTCCTGCCTCAGCCTCTTGAGTAGCTGGGACCACAGGTGCATGCCACCCTGCCCAGCTAATTTTTTTCTGTTTTTGGTTAGAGATGGGGGTCTCACTCTTGCTCAGGCTGATCTCTGCTAGGATTACAGACATCCTGCTTCTTGCGGTGGCAATGTCTATCCTGGAATCCACACTCTGGCTTACAAGATAATCTGAGGAGGGGGCAGCAGTCCCTCCACCCTCCCTCCCCTGCACTCTCTTGGGAAGGGGGTGGTAGAGATGTTTCTCTGGCCCTGCCAGAGTGAGAGGGACACAGGAGCCCTCTCTGGGTGAGAGTGTATGAGGATGACTCCAAATGTTCCAGGGACAGGGCCCTCTTAATGTCATCCAACCCTAGAGAAACATGTCCTGGATTTGGCTTGACCAGCAAGGCCAAGAGCCACAGTTTCGGCCATTGCCTCACGCACAGTCTTAGGATGTGGACTGTTGGCCAACAAGTCCGAAGGCGCGTGGCTTTGCGATTCCCCCACTGACTGCGTTCTGGAAAGGATCCCCTGGCAGTCTTTCCCTCCCAGGCTTGATTAAAGTGGAAGGGATTAGTGAAGTTATATTTCCTCCAGAGCACGAGTCCACACATGCTGAGTCTGCTTCCCTTCTCCGCGATGCTGATGGTAGGAGACTGCATGCCCTGCCTAGCGCGGCTGAAACCACACAGAACCGCGCTTTCCACTTCGTTCCTCCTGGTTTGAAAGCATGACTGGAAAAGGCAGAAGGCAGGAATCTAAGTGGCTGACAATCTCCATTTCTGTGTGGGCAACTACCCAGCGCAGACTCTGAATCCGGCCCATAGAGCCAGTATGCAGGGGGTATGAGGGGAGGGGAGGCACAGAGGTCCCCAGGGACCCTGCTGTGTGCCTTGGGTGGTACCCTGGTCACTCTGCACCTCACTTTCACCCTCTTTCCTCTCCGCCAGGCTCACCCAGGCTCAAGGGAGCATGCAGATTTTGCTGGTAAGACTTTTGAATTCTGGGGGCATAAAATCCAACTCCAAAACATATAAACACACTTAAAAAATTATTAAAAATCCATGTGAATTAGATTCAGTATCACTCACTTCTTACCTCACTGAATGCCTGGGGAAAGCCAGGCACCGTGGAGGTGCTGGGCACCGAGATGAAGGGCCTGATCCTCAAGGAGGCTGAAAAGCAGGGGGTAGAGGGGTAAAAAGGAAAGACCAGAAGAATCATCAATGCCAGACATTGAGCCTGGCACAAAAGCACGTGGGAGCATGAAAGAGGGCAATGGGGAGTGGTAAAGGGAAGGCTCTGTGCAGGAGGCCCCAGGGCAGGAGCTAACCCGGGTGGGGGATAGTTGAATGGTGGGAAGGGAAGGGGACCCTGTGCCTGGGAGCAGCACTGGCACAGGCTGTGAGTCAGGGAGACAGCGACACAACTGGGGACATAGTGGGTAGGAGCTGTGCAGGGTGAGGGGCCATGAGATCAGAGGCTGTGAAGGAGGGTAGGGTCGGATCCACAGGGCTGTGTGGGCCATGCGAGTTACTGGAAGTGTGCTCTGAAACTATGAGGAAGCCACTGAAGGGTTTTCTGGTGACAACCTGGTGCCACTTCAGACCCGGGGTGAAAGTCAGGCTAGAGAGATAGAAAAGGAGCTCTGGTCTGGTTATCCTGAACTTCTTCCTTTGTAAGTGGGAAATAGCCTCCCCTTTGCCCCTTTATACTATTGCCTGTTTGCTCTGTAGCCAAGAAAGAAAAAAGAAAAAATCAAGACACAGAAAAGGATGTAAGTGAATAAAAATTCCTCCTAATTCTGTTACTGAGATAGTCAATTAATGGATTGATGAATGTTCTTCCAAATCTTTTTTCTATGCATATGTAATTTTTTAAAAACACAATTAGGAATAGAGTATAACACTTTTAAAAACTTGTGCTCAGCCGTATCACCCAGTCAATACAATTCGAATCTCTGGGGGTTGAGAACCAGGGTCAGTGTTTTCAATGCTTCCGGGGATGGTGATGTGTGCAGTCAGGGTTGAGGACTGAAGAGTTGAAACAGTGCAAGAAAACAGCATCCTGGGGGCGCCTGGGGCTCAAAAGGGTAGGGCGCCGGCCCCATATGCCGGAGGTGGTGGGTTCAAACCCAGCCCCAGCCAAAAAAATTAAAAATTAAAAATTAAAATTAAAAATTAAAAATTAAATAAAAAAGAAAGTAGCATCCAGGCAGCCTCTGTGTCAATTCCATGTTCCTGAAGGCCCCAGAAGGAATCTACAATCTGTGCAGTAACAAGGATCAGCGACCATAAGGCCGTTTAGGCTTCCACCCGATGGAATCAGACCAAATCGTGACTCAAAGAACTGAGGGAAGGACAGTGATCCTGTCCTTTTATCACTTAAACAGTGATCCTGTTTAAGTATTCTGCTGAAGTCCAATGGATGCTTTGCATTGGGTGACAGCGAGGGGGCCCACCTTAGTGGTCATCTTATTATTATTACATTGGTGCCTCAAGACTCAGGCTTTCCGCTGCCTGTGGGAATGGAGGAAGTTGTTAGTCTCTTAGCAAGGTTAACTGCAGGTAAAACCAAAAAAAGGGATTATAAACTCTTGGAATCAGCCTTTACCTCCTTAGAGAAAGAAAAGAAGGTGAGGAGGAAAAAAGAGTGACTCCGAGTCACAGCAGAGCTTTGCGTCCAAGAATTGTAAACATCGATAGGCTGCCAAATCTCACTCTAAATATATTCCAATGAGCTCATGTTTTCATATGCAGTGGAATAAAAAGAGGCATTTTTATTCAACTTGGATGACAGCATCTTGAGATTTTATGGGAGTGTTGGAGAATTATTAGTTAAATCAAGAGCTTCGGTCAACATTTCAGCCACTCCAAGGCACCACGACAGGCACACACATTAAACACACCGCATGACAATTATCTTGTCATTGCGAGTTGGACCCTCCAATGTGTTCCTGGATATTGGCGGTGAGCTCCCCACCCCCACAGGAGAAAGTCTCCAATCAAAGAACCTCTGAGGAGAGCCAGGCGAGGTTTGGAGAGCGCAGCACATATTTCGAGGTGATTAACATTTCGGGTTTAGCCTCCTCATCTGCGAGGGCTTCATCTGTTACTCGTTTTCTCTTTGGCCAAAGAGACCGCATCCAATGTCCCGAAGGAGAAGGCTGGAAATTTTTCAGAAAGCCTGTTTAGGGGAAGCCCCGTAGAGGGCGAGTGAAGCTGCATTCCTTTTATGGCCAGATGTCACAGCATGAGAGAGAAAGAGAGAGAGAGAAGTGAGAGAGCCAGCGGGCTTATCTCTGTTCCTCGGGCTGTGGAGCCTGCTGAACTCTGAGCTGCAAAAAGAGTTGATCCTAAAAACAAAGCTGCTTTCAGTGACCTGTGGGTGACAGGAGGGTCCGGCACCCTCTTCACCCCACCCCTGGCACTTGGTCTTGGCTCTCCTCTGGAGGCCCCACCCCGGCCCCTGTGTGCATAAATCAAGCTGCAGGGTAGCTCAGAAATATGACGAATACCTTGGCTGGCTCCTGCTTGAAAAGACACGGGGTAGGGGGAGGAGAGGGATTCTAAAGTAACCAGGCCTTGGCTGGAAATGCAGCCAGAGTTTAGAGTTCCTGGAGCTGGCCCCAGCTGTGCAGACGGGAGCTGCCAGGAGAGTCTTCCCTGGGGGCAGCCCCAGCTCTCCACGCTCTGGAGGAGAAAAAAGCTTTGGTGTCTGTCAAGACCATTATTCAAACATTCTTGGACACTTCTAAGCCCTTGCTGGGAGCATGGAGACAGGCGGTTAGGGGAGCTTTGCCTGGGCTGAGTTGAGACTTGGGTACAGGTTTGAATGCTGCGGTTTTCATAGCATTCTTTCAAAGGCGGGTGTGCGATGCTCGTGTGTGTTCATGTGTGCCCGGTGCCTGCATACGTGTGTGCATATGTAGGGGGGCTGGCTGGTCAAGAGAGACCACCCAGGGGCATGGTTTTAAGTACATTGCCAGTCTTCAGGTTGGGCCTGCTGAGTTCCTCCTTTGTTTCCTAGTTTGTCTAGCTGCCCTGGTCCCTCAGTTCATTCTTTTCAGTGAGTCAGGCCCCTGTTGGAATGACTTTTTTAAAATTTTTTTGAGACACAGTCTCACTTTGTCAGTAGAGTGCCATGGCATCATAGCTTACAGCAACCTCAAACTCTTAGGCTCAAGTGATTCTCTTGCCTCAGCTTCCCAAGTAGCTGGGACTACAGATGCCCACCACAACAATTGGCTATTTCTGTAGAGACGAAGTCTCAGTCTGGCTCGGGCTGGTCTCAAACCTGTGAGCTCAGGCAATCCACCTGCCTTGTTTCCCAGAGTGCTAGGATTACAGGCTTCCCAGAGTGCTAGGATCACTGCCCCTGTCCTGGAATGACTCTTGAAGAGCCTACTCTGGCCTCCGGACTCATGGTAGGTAAAGCTGGGGCCCTTGGGTGGCACCCTCCTGCACCCTCTGTCTGCTAGGCCACTGCATGGGACTAAGTGTCCCACCTCTTTCATCAGGTGCTACAGAGCCACGTCTGCACAGGGTACCAGTTCAGGCTTCTGGGAGCTTTAGTCTAGAGATCCTTTTCATTTGGTTTTGTTCTTTTTTTTTTTTTTTTGGAGACACAGTCTCACTTTGTCAGTAGAGTGCCAAGGTGTCATCATAGCTCACAGCAACCTCAAACTTTTGGGCTCAAGAGATCCTCTTGCCGCAACCTCCCAAGGAGCTGGGACTACAGCACCTGCCACAACACCTGGCTAGTTTTTCTATTTTAGTAGATATGGAGTCTCACTTTTGGGTTTTGTTCTTGAGCGTCATGAAGAGATTATTCCAATCACTGCACACAAGAGATTCTAGGAGGACGTGCACACAGCAGAGAGCTGCAGACATGCTTCTTTTGAGCAGAGCTCCACCAGGGACCAGTCCTCAGATGTGACAGGCTGAGTCCACGTGTATCAGAGGCTACAAAGGGATGCCTCTTTAAAAAGTATTAATCATGTTAAAATATTCACTCTCCTCTCCAAATTCTCTTCAGCACTTAAAAGCATTTACTGATTTCTTTTTTCTTTTAAGAGAAGCATGTAGGGACTCTCATTGCAAGAAGACAGCACCCTTCCTCCTCTGTGTCCCCAGACTCCCTTCCTGACCACAGTGTCCATCTTTCAAGCTGGCTGACGGAGCAATTAGCTGTCCTCAGGGCAGGGGTGGGTCACCAACTCAGGCCTCTGTCCAGGGCTTTCTTGTCACCAAAGTCACACTAACGCAAATCCATTTTTCATTAGGAGAAAATAAAACTCATGAGTGACATCAACTGAAAAATGTTCTTTGAGGGCAAGTTATTTCCATTTAAAGCGAAGCACATGACAGCTGGTGACTTTTAATGGAAAGTAAAATTTGCTGGGCTGAATTACTATCAAACCACTTGAGAATTTGTGTTTTTAATTTTCCTTTTTGGAGAAAGGCAGTGCTTTGGAGTCCAGCAGAGCAGAGGAGGAATGGAAAGGTCTGATCTTGTCTCTAATTGCAGCCTTAAAAATCCTTGGTAGAATCATGTCCCTATATCTAGGTCCATTAATTTTCTTTACCTTGTACATGAAATTCATTTAATAAGCGGGTTAGAACACAAACTCCCTGTCCAACCATTCATTTAGGACTTATCCCAAAATAGTTGTATATGTGCTGAAAACTATCTTTCCCTGATTTGACAGAATATGTTTGGCACAAGAGAACCTAGTGGTTATTTGCTACAGGTTGAGTATGCCCCGCCCCTATTCATTTGCTGAAGCCCTAACCCCAATGTGACAGTGTTAGGAGGTGGAGTCTTTGGCAGGTAATCCAGTTTAGACAAGGCTATGAGAGTGGGGCTTCCATTACCGGATCAGTGTCCTTATGAGAGGAAAAAAAGACCAGAGCTTGCCCTCCCCACCAAGTAATGAAACACAGAGTAATGGAGAAGATGGTTGTCTGCCAGCCAAGAAGAGGGCCCTTACCAGGACAGAGTCTGCTGGTGACTTGATCTCAGGATTTCCGCCCTTCAGGACTGCAAGAAATAAATGTTCATTGTTAAGCTGCCTGGTCTATGGTAATTTGTTATGGCAGCACAAGCGAAGGCAGTATTCACGTATGCCAGAGGGGGCTCTGTTACCGCGAGCTCCAGGGCATGAACTGTCCATGTATTTGAGCACAGTCAGACATGTAACAGGAATGGTGTGGGACCAGCTTTTCGGTTTAGTGTGTTTCAAGTCAACACAAATTCAGTTTCTTTTTCCTTCCAGAATCTTCTGGCACGTCTAGACTCGGCAACATGTTTCTTGTCTGCGTGGGCAGTGGAAAGCATCTCCAGAACTGGGGAACAAAGTCAAAGGGTATTAGGCTTTGAAGGGGAAGCTTAAGAACTCCCACACTCTAATCATGAGTAAGCACCTGCAGATGCAACCCACCTTCGGGGATGTTCGGCAAATGGATTGCTGAGGATTTCACAGTTTGCTACATCAATATTAGAAAACCCGAAGTTTACTGGAAGATTAAATTATATAAAGCAATGACAAAATAGAGTTGTTATTAATAAGTTGCCAAAGAATAAGCCATGTTATTTGATGAGAATTAAGTGGATAAGCACGAAAGATCCCATGAAGAGCCTACAAAGAGAGAGTTGAAGAGTAAGAACCAGCAAGTACTTATCCAGGGAATGGTAGAGAAGGCATTCTAGACTCTACCACAATCTGATCCACACACCCTTCAATGACTGTTTTCTGATTCCTGCCTAAAAAGCAATTTTATGAACACTAATTCAGCTTCTCTGGTACACAGCAGAAAGGGGTGCCCGGTAGAGTAATTAGAAAGGCATGTCCCCCATTGTACATTAGTTAGTTCAACTGGCCCTCTAGTTTTCCCATCAGTTTACTGTGGGAATTTGGTCAGTAAGAGTCCATTTCTTGGGGTCTGGTAAATTTTGTGTGGACAGAATACCTGGAGTTTTTGAAACCTGACAGTTAAGGGCCTGATCTGGACCCAGATCTGCACCAACACAGCTGCCCTTGGTGCCTCAGTCTGACTATGAAGCCAGCCACGAACCATCATAACCTGGCAACTCCACACACAGTTGCCATGGTTCCCACTTGCCGAGGAATTACTCTGTACATATTTTGTTTCTCTACACAACTCTTTCCTCCTGCTCCTTCTCCCTTGTAAGGTTTTCTGCAGTAGACCATGGGCTCTTCTTTTACCTCCATTAAATGTATAAGATCTTGACCTCAGGGATACTCCATAAATTGATTGTTCTTATAAACAAAGATATTTTAAAAGGTGATGGGTGTAAATATAATTTATTTATCTTTCCTGGAATCCAACTGTAAAAAGCACAGTTAAAACAGAAGCTAAAATATTCTGTTGTTTGACCTTCAGTTTCTGTCTGCACTGATTCCCCAATTCTTTACAGACAATTGTGGAGGCTCCAAATACCCCAAAATGAAGGCCTCAGAAGTGAAAGTTCTTCTCCAACCTTCTGCCCTCCTGTCTCTCAATCCCATTCGCCACCAAGGTTGGCCACAGAAACTATAATCCCTTTTCCCTAAGGTGGGTCAACAGAACACTTTTGCCCCAAAGTCAGCCATAAAACCTAGAGGTATCACTCTAACTCCCCTCTGTCTTTCTGTGTAAAAAACCGGCCATAAGAAATGACTCTCCAGAGAGGGTCCTACCCCACACCCAAAGAAAGGAGAGCAAGATCAGAGAGGCCAAGAAGAATCTAGACAGCCTGGGTTTCCCCACTCAGTTGATTAGCACTTTTGTCCAACCATTCTACACAGCTTTCTACATGGCTGTCCACACTCAAGCATAAAAATAGACAATTCCCTTTATCTTTTGGGATCTTCATTCTGAAGACTCCTTTGTATACACATTAAAAAAAGTTGTATACCTTGTCTCCAATTAATCTGCCTTGTACATGTTGATTTTTCAGTGAACCTTCAGAAGGAAGAGATTATTCCAGTTGTCACAGACAAGAGATTCTAGGAGGACTTTCCTCACAGCATCTCCCCAAGCAAGAACTTCCCCAGGCCTTTCCCTACTCTGCCTGATGGCTTTTATTTTCCTTTAATCTGTCCTCTACTTGGTATTAAATAAGATGCTGTTTGGGGGGCTGATTAGAGCTTGCAGTGTTTAAATTTACTCCCAGTCATATTGTTATAGGTGTATTTATTATGGCCACTCACCATTCTGAATTACAGACCTCTCCATCATCCTGTAACAAAAAAATTGCTGGATCTGAATGTCACAGTAACAGCAGTAGCAGGCTTACCCTGAGGCCCAGAAACTACCTAGGAGAAGGAAGGTATGCAGGAAAAGTGGGGCTTTCACCGTGATACAAGAGGCAAAATTCTGGTTGCAACCCTGGCTGGAAGTGAGTTCAGGTAAGATTCTTTAACCAATTTAACTACTTTTCTCATTTACAATAATGTGGATAATAATTTTTTTTTCCAAAGGAAAATTTGTTTTTTCTTTTTCTTCTTTTTTTAATGTTTTGAGGCACTCTGTTGGCCAGGCAAGTCAAATTTGTTAGCATACCCAGGGACAGATTCAAGATAACCCACTCCAGGGGGTGGAGCAAGATGGCAGATGAGAAACAGCTTTTTTGAAACCGGGCACAGTAAGATAGGGGAGAGAAGACCCCAGAAACATCCCTTGGGGGGCACAGGGAGGCAGCAGGAGACTTTGTAATCATAGGAGGAGGACAAAAGCTGTAGAGAAGGAGCAAGTGTTTGCATCTGGTCTGCGGCCACCAGCCATGGCAACTGTGGGTGGCAGCAGCTACAGCAGCAGTGAGCATGTGCAGACGGGATGCCTTCCCTGCGGGATTTTTGGATTTGGGCACTCGGATGAGTTACCTTGGGAGACCTTGGGTAAGCAAGCAAGTGACTTTCAACAGAGCCCAGAGATCTGGACTGACCTGATAGGGCAAAGCAGCCATTGTGGGAGAGCTGCCTTGCAGGCTTGACCCTCAGGGTCCTAGAGTGAGGCTGGTCTGGGAGACCATGGACAAGTGAGCAAGTGAGTTTGAATAGCACCCACAGGCCAGGAATGAAAAGAGTGGAGGTTTCATTGTTCAGCTGCAGTCCTCGAACAGCCATTGTGAGAAAGTTGCCTTGTAGGCTTGGCCCTCAGGGTTCTAGAGCAAGGTTGTTCCCGTGTCCCTGACTAGCAGGCAGCCACTTCAGGAGAGATCTGAGCAACACACTCTTTCCTGGGATAGCCACTGCTTAGCCAAGGGTCATGGTTCGGAAAGGTTGAGGCATGTATATTAAGCAGGCTGAGGAGAGATCCAGGCTCCCAACCCTGTGGGGTTTGAGGGCAAAGAAGTCAGCAGAGGCTTCCAGTCTCCATCGTATATAGCTGTATTGTGATTAGCATCTCATATCTCAGAAGATCACCTATTGTCCAGGCAATATTCAGCAAGATATATATACTAGTTTTTTTCTTTTTTCATTTTGTTGTTGTTGAAGTTGTTGTCATTGTTTTCTTAAATTATTTATTTTTATTAAATCATAACTTAGTACATTGATGCACTGATGGGGTTCAGGGTACTGCTTCGATATACAATGTGAAATGTTTACATTGAACTAAGTAACACATCCATCACAATTATACTCATTTCTTAATAGTTTTGAAATGTACCATTGCATCATGCACATTAGGTGAGGTCCCCCCAAATGCCCTCCCTCCTCCCATATACCCCTCCCCTCTCTCTCCTCTTCCCTTCTACTTTCTGGACTATATGTTTTGCCATTCGTATGAGTGTGTAGGTGGTTATACAGTAGTATTGAGTACATTGGATACCTTTTCCCCCATTCTTGAGATACTTTACTAAGAAGAATATGTTCCAGCTCCATTCAGGTAAACATAAAAGATGTGACGTCTTCATCTTTTTTATGGCTGCATAGTATTCCATGGTGTACATATACCACAATTTGTTAATCCATTCATGGGTGGATGGGCACTTGGGCTGTTTCCATGTCTTGGCTATTATGAATTGAGCTGCAACAAACATTCTGGTGCAAATGTCGTTATTATAAAATAATTTTTGATCATTCTGGTGCAAATGTCTTTGTTGTAATGTAATTTTTGATCATGTGGGCATATACCTAGTAGAGGAATTGCAGGATCAAACGGTAGGTCTACTTTCAGTTCCTTGAGTGTTCTCCAAACTTCTTTCCAAAAAGGTCGTATTAGCTTGCATTCCCACCAGCAGTGCAGAAACATTCCCTTCTC
The DNA here is from genome assembly GCF_000181295.1 of Otolemur garnettii. Taxonomy (NCBI): domain Eukaryota; kingdom Metazoa; phylum Chordata; class Mammalia; order Primates; family Galagidae; genus Otolemur; species Otolemur garnettii. The sequence goes on from NW_003852411.1 coordinate 14,698,195, forward strand.
TCCACATCCACGCCAACATCTGTAGTTTTGGGATTTTGTAATGTGGGCTAATCTTACTGGAGTTAGATGATATCTCAAAGTGGTTTTGATTTGCATTTCTCTGATGATTAAGGATGATGAAATAATTCTTATCTCCTGGGACTGGTTTGAGGGTTAGATAACATGACATGTCAAACTCGGCACACTGTCTGGCACAGACTGAGCTGGATAAATGTTACTGCCTCCTGGTCTTTCTGTCCTCAGGGTAGCGTGCAGTGTTTTTCAACTTTTTAAAAATCTCACAGCACACTTGAACCTATAGTTAAACTTCTGTGGCACACTTACATTATGTTGATTAAAAAAGGAGTAAAAAGAAAGAAAATACTTACTGTGCTTTGAACTTCTTTCAAAAATAACTTAAATAATGACCTTTAAAAATTTTCACTGCACCCCTAAGATCCTCTCATGGCACACTGGTTGAAAATCACTGGCATAGGGGGATGGAATGAGGATAATCTTGTATGAAGGGCCCTTCCAGAACTCCCAGGACTTGATCTACGTGGAAGGGGTCCCAAAGCACCCCAAATTCCCTTCCAGGGGCTCTGTTATAGCTTATCTCCATAAACACAAAAGGGGAAGAAAAGTCAGTATGTGTGATGATGTTATAAAATAAGAAACTAAGATGTCACACTTGGCGGTCACAATGGAACAACTTCTGTCTCTTTTGTTACAAAGTTGCCTATGTCCGACTCATTCCAGAGAGAGATCACACTTCAAACTTGCTTGATTTCACCTTTAGCTGTTTGCCAGTGTCGGCTATTTCTCAGAGAAAGAGCAGAATAGCCATTTTCAGTAGTGGGTATGCTCCTGGCTTGGCGGGTGTTAGTTCCTGCTGACCAAGGGAGGAGATTCTTCATGCTAGTGGTTCACAGCTGTTAGTGCTTACACGTGCCAGGCCCTGTGTGCTTTGCATTCTCCACGCATTATCTCATTCAACCTCAGAATAACCTTAGGAGGAGGAACCTTCTCATAGTGTTTCTACAGATGAGGAAACAGGCACAATTAGCAGGAGTTAGGTAACACAGGCAGTTGAACATGGAGGATACGGGGCAAAGTTCCCACTCTAGAAAGGGCATCTTGTTGCCAGTGATGACCAGTGTATCCCGCCAGCAGGTTAACCAGCATCACCAGTTGTGCTGCCTAGCAGAGAGGGCAGGCATCCTGGGCTAGGAGACAGATGCATTCTTCCTTCCCTCTTACCTGTGCTCCCACTTTGGGACAGGCCTTGCTCTCTCTCTTTGGGAGCATAACCACTTCCTGAAAGGGCTCCCAGCTTTACTCTCCAACTCTTCATCCTGACAATTAAAGTCCTAAGTAATTTGGTTCAAATCTGCTCTTCCAGATTTATACCCTGCCACTTCTCAACTGGAACTCTTCCCAGCCTCGACTGTATACTTTCAGTTCTTGCTTACAATTCTTTTCCTTTAGGCCTAAATCCTACCCACCCATGGATCGCTCCTCTTTCGCAAGCCTCCCCTGGCCTCTCTAGCCCACGGTGCTTCTCCTGAATACGTAGAACTTTCCTAGTTGGGCATCCAACACGTGTAAGCAATTCAAGGTTGTTGTGCTAACCACTCTGTGTGTGTTTGTAGTGAGGTTGTAAAACTCCAGGGACCAGATGTGGCCCAGTGCAAGGCCCCTGGGGAGGCTCTGCCGGCACAGACATTGAAAGAAGAAAAAAAGATTACTTTTACATGTTGACAGCACAAGAATTTCTTTGGCTAGAAACTGTCATTAGCAAGAATAATTAAAACAGAAAGCTGCTGGGTTGTCCTTTGAATTTCATAATAAATCACAAAGTTATCTGCAGGGTTTTTGTATTGCTAGTTCTGGGCACCAAAATTGCAAATTATAGCTCTCAAAGCCAGCATCCACCAGGGTTGAGAATGAGACCAGAGTTTAAATCCTGGCTCTACTTTCTTGCTGGGTAAGTACAGGCAAATTCCTAAACCTCTCTGAATTTTCTTTTTCTTTCTTTTTTTTTTTTTTGCAGTTTTTGGCCAGGGCTGGGTTTGAACCCACCACCTCAGGCATATGGGGCTGGCGCTCTACTCCTTTGAGCCACAGGTGCTGCCCTCTGAATTTTCTTGATGTAATTTAGGAAGAATTATTTCTACCTTACAGGTTGTTATAAGGAATAAATGAGAAATTGTGTACAAAATGGATAAGATTAGAACCAATGTTATTAATGATGGTGTGATGAACTATATGGGCAAAGTTTCACAAAATTCATTAGGACCTTATGCTGGTGTCTGTAGGGACACAGTGGGGAGACATAAAGTGGGAACTAGAGGTGAGGTGAACGGGAGACCAGCTACTTAGTTGCCTTTGCCTGAGTTTGGGTTCCAGGACAACATGAAAGGGAGGTAGTTGCCAACAGACAGGACACTCTTCCCAGAGACCTCAGGGGATACTCCCTTGTCTGATTCCATTGCTGGGGAGCACACTCTGCCTCCCTTGTGCTGTGATCACTCCCCAGGCACTGGCTGCTTCTCAGCTCCTGTGTCTCCCCCTGACTGAGACCCCTTGGGCAGGGACTGCCTCCTCTTCCCCAGAACTTGGCATAGAGCAGGAGTTCAGCACATACTGGTTTTTACTGGACATGCCCAAGTACTTACTTTTCAAGAATAAAAGAAGTGGGACTTCTTTTTAGATGGACTTGCTAACCAACACATGGATAATTAAGATGTTGCAAGGAAGTCACTGGCAAAAGTTCAAGGAGCTGCTTTTCTTAAACTCTGTATGGAGTCTGGACAGCTATTTTTTGACAGCTATTACATAGCTCAGGGCAGATGGAAGAACAACAAGTACAGAAGAACTTGACTTGAGCAAGACTCTTGGCTTTGTTTGGCAACTGTTTACTGAACACCATAGTAGCATGCACTGCCCTGGTGTGGTGTCTGAGAGAGCTGCTGCTCAGCCAGTAACGAGAATGGAAATATTTGAGAGCAAAAGCCTAATTATTTTAAGACACATCAAAACAAAAGCAAAGAGGGAAACAATCTGGCTTTAGCAGTTCATGAGAATCCAAGATCTCTGAAGTTGGTGCTGTTAACACAAGGCAGCCAGGGCTCCAGGGGAGCATGGGGTGTGCCTGCTGCACCAGGGCCTGCAGTGGGAAGGAAACGAACCCACAGGGGAGCAAGGCAGGGTGTCAGCCTCACAGCTGAGTCAGAACCAGCAGGACCTGGGTCTGGTTTACCAAAGTACAGGAACAAAATGCTCTCTGTCTACCAGAGCTGTTGCTAGTGGGACTCAGGGGCAGAGGCATTTCAGGGCTCTCCAAGCTCCAGGAAGGACACAGCCTGGCCAGGGTCCCACTGCTTTGCCAGTGCACCTTAGTTTGGTTTCGGGGATTTTATCTTGTGGCCTATGAAGGTCCCGTTTCCTCTCCCCTTTATTATTAAAGACAAAACTAAATAAGAAATAGATGTTTCTCTCCCTTATTTTAAGACAAAGGGAGAGAAACATTCCTAATTGATATCCCCTGGTTATAGCTGCAACATTAATAAATTGGGTGCACAAACAGAAATTTTGTAAGAGATCTGCCTATTGAAGTATTTTTTTCAGCTATGTTATTCCTTATTAGCACATGTGTAATTCTTAAAGGTGGCCTGCCCTGTTTTCCTTTCTTCTTTCTCCTTCTTCCTATTTTTTCTCTCACTTCTTTTTCTCCTGTTTCCTTTCTTCTCTTCATTCCCCCTACCCTTTCTTTCTCTCATTTTTCTTTTTTCTCTTTGTTAAGAAGCCCAGAGTAAAGCCCTCCCAAGGTGGTGCTATCATAATTCAGCAGCATGAGGAAATCGTTAGGATCTAGGTTCTTCCATCTTTTCCTCTGTACTCCTCATAAAATGGGAGCCTCACGTTCTAGGCGTCACATCACAATAGGAAGGAGACTACAGGGAGTGGTGGGGACTAAGGAGAACTGGAAGGGAAAGGTCCCGGTTCAGGCATTCACATACAAAACAATTATTTTCCTGTCGTTTCAAGATATTTTGTTATTAGAAGAGAAGAAACAGGCACTCACGGACGTTCTGAAATAACATCCACGATGAGTAACTATGCTGTTGCAAGCAGTTAAAACATTGCGATTGTTCCAATTTTGCAGAACTCAGAGTGGATTCAGAGGAGGTTAGGTGATCTGCCCCGATCAAAATGGGGTAAAGGCGTTCCTAGCGTGGGCTATGGCTATGGCCACGTGGCTGCTCAGGTAACTGGTTGCTGCCCAATGTCAAGCTCTTCCTCCTGGGCAAGATCAGGAGCTTCCGAAGAGTTGAGTGGTATGTTTTTCTTTTGTCCCCTCCCAACCTTCAGCTCTCCACAGGACCCCAATCACACTCACTCACAGCTCAGGATAGATCCTCCAATGTTTCCCTTCCTAATCCAATTTCTAATTTCCTGTGATTCTCCAAGGGGTCCTCAGACTAGCTGCCTTGGCTTCACTTGGGACCTTGTTAGAAAAGTAAACTTTAGGCCCCGCCCTAGACCTACTGAATCAGAAACTTTGGGGGCAGGGCCTAGCAATCTGTTTTAACAAGCCCTCCAGGGGTTCTGGTGCCACTGGAGAACCACTGTTCCAAACTCCCTGTAATGTGTACACACCAACAATCTAAATATTGGATATCAACCTGGGCTAGATATTCAAGTCACCTGGGGGAACTTTCAACAAATTATTATTTTTTTGAGACAGAGTTTCACTATGTTGCCCTTGGTAGAGTCACAGCTCACAGCAACCTCCAACTCCTGGGCTTAAGCGATTCTCTTGCCTCAGCCTCCCACGTAGCTGGGACTACAGGTGCCTACCACAATGCCCAGCTATTTTTCTGTTGCAGTTGTCATCGTTGCTTAGCTGGCCTGGGCTGGGTTCAAACCCGCCACCCTCGGTGTATGTGGTTGGCACTATAACCACTGTGCTATGGGTGCCAAGCCTACTTACTTTTTTTTTTTTTTGAGATAGAGCCTCAAGCTGTCCGCCTGGGTAGAGTGCCATGGCATCACAGCTCACAGCAACCTCCAACTTCTGGGCTCAAGTGAGTTTTCTTCCCCGTAGCTGGGACCACAAGCACCCGCCACAACGATCGGCTATTTTTTGGTTGCAGCCGTCATTGTTATTTGGTGGCCCTGGTCTGGATTTGAACCTGCCACCTTAGGTGTATGTGGCTGGCACCTTAGCCACTTGAGCCACAGGCACCGAGCCGCCAAGCCTACTTTGAAAAAATTATTCATACCTGGATCTTAGCCTGGCCTCCTACCCACGGATTCTGCTATAACTAATCTGGTGTGCAGCCTGGGCCTTGGAATTTTAAAAAGTGTCCCAGGTGATTCTTCAAACAACAATGACAGCTGCAACCAAAAAATAGCCAGGTGTTGTGGCGGGTGCCTATAGCCCCAGCTACTTGGGAGGCTGAGGCAGGAGAATCACTTAAGCCCAGGAGTTGGAGGTTCCTGTGAACTGTGATGCCCCAGCACTCTACCCAGGGCAACAGCATGAGGCTCTGTTTCACACACACAAAAAAGTGTCCCAGGTGATTCTAAATTGTAGCAAACCTTGAGAACCTCTGATCTAAATAAAATAAGGAGGGAGATAATTGTACAGTAATTGAAAGATTAAGCAGAAATCCGGAGTGAAGAACATACACTGATAATGAAAAAAGGCTAACATGAAAGATTAAACCCTAAAAATATAAGTATTAATATAAGGAAAGGCAGGTTATTTGGGTTGGACACTATTGGAGATACCTCATTCCCAAGTTTTAAATTAGGCTGCAAAGCTTGTTACCTCCTTCAGGAACAGGTATAGTCATGGCTTCTAAATTGCTGTAGGTTAGTGTTACTTGAAAAATCCTCTTTACTGCTTGAAAACATATATAACTCACTGGGTTAGGAAACACGTTTCATTACTTGATGTGTTTTTGTAGCTCTCCTTTTCCCTTTTCTGTGAGTTCAGAGAGAGGGAGTAGATCTAATAAGCTTGAGCTGTGCCAGGGAGCCTCTCTCAGGTCATGGTCAGACAGGAGTAGGACGAGCCGTTGGGAAGCCTCCTCACTGCAGAAACCCTCCTGCCACCAGTCAGCTTGAAGAACAAAAGAACACCCAGGTGCTATTCTAGTCAAGGAGAAAACAGAATGTGAGTTTCTTTTTAAAGAAAGAAAAACACTTTTCATATGAAAGTGTGAGTGATTATAAATTGGTTTCATAGCAGTACTGAGTACATTGGATATATATTTTTTCCATTCCTGAGATACTTTACTAAGAAGATGAATGACAAACTATAGCCCAGGATGAAGGAGGGAAGGGGAAGGGGATGGGAAGGAGCGGGGTGGTTCCATAGAGAGAGGGTTAATGGTGGGACCACACCCTGGAGCATATTGCAAGGGTACAAGTCAAATCCAGCAAGTATAGAACACGAATGTCTTAACACCGATTAAGTAAATGACGTGAAAGCTATGTTAATTAGTAGGATGTAAGCACTCCAATTTGTACAAATAATCAACACATTGAATCCCACAAAGGCATAAATGTATTCATGATCTATGTATATATGACTTCATAAAAAAAAAAAAAGAAAGAAAAACATGAAAACAGAAATGAGTTTTCCTAAAAAGTGAGGAATCCGTTTTAAGTATAAGGAATCGTGCAGAATTTACATCATCCAAATGTGGTGAAGCCACGTTGATTGGAACCTTATGCACAACTTCATTAGCTGTACCCTGCAAGTTAGGCTAGAATCAGAGGTCTCAACTCAAACCACAACGGGCACTTCCACTTTTCACTGTTGATGTTATCTAACCCAAAGATCCAGGGAGACAAGATCACACTCAAACGTGCAGACATTTCTCTTTTAAAATGAAAATCCCAACCCCATGTTATATGCGGTAGATTTGTTAAAATGTATTTTAGGTTGTATAAAACATGGTTGCTGGAGGACTTACGGGTCAGCAGCAGAGTTCATTGATAGTACATATTGTTCATTGCTTACAAATCTCAAGTTTTTCCTTCCCCACTTAGTGGGAAAATGTTCTGTTTTCGTATTAAAACGTTGTAATAGTGTCTGGCAATAAAAATAGCATCTTTCTTGTTTGACTTTTTCCTGCAATAGCTTAATACACATGCTAATAGTTTCTGAATCCAAAGTGAAGGAAAGCTTGGCTTTGACAATTGGGCAATGACAAAGCAACTTCAGCAAGTATTACTTCACTTGATCTTAGCACAGAAAACCATCAGCAAGTTACTTCTAGTTGAGTCTGGGCTGTGGGCAGATCAGGTGTACGTTTTAGTGTGCACCAGGCACTGGCCTCAGATTCTGAGTGGGATGAATTCAGAAATCTGCATTTTATCCAAGTTGCCCAGTAATTGTAACCCATGTGGGTGAAATACTAGTCTTAATAATAGTAAATGGGAGTATTTTGTAGGTGGTTTTTAAAATGTTTTTCTCTACTTACCAGTTTGTCCATAAGGAATATACCTGGCTTATTTCTTTATTTGATGTACAGGTGAAGATTTTCTTTAGTTCACTGTGAATTCCTAGATGACTTCGAAGACCTGTCTCTCATTCTATTTAAAATTTCCCCTTCATCCCAAATCCCACAGCTAGTGCTTAACTCCAACAGCATCCCTAGTAGGGTAACAGGTGTATCTGATTCTAACTCCGCACACTGACAGAGTGTTTCCTATGTGCTAGCCTGCTCTAGGGGCTTGAGATGTATGAGCTAAGTTTAGCCTCACAACCATTCTCTAACGTGGGTTCTGACATTGTGCCCATTTTGCTGATGAGGAAATTGAGAAAGGAAGTTAATCACCTGTTCAAGGTCACGCAACTAGTGACAGAGACAGCATCTGAACCCAGGCTATCCAGTTCCAGCATCAGAATTCTTATTCCTATGCTCTACACACATACACAATTTCCCTAATGCGGCCCAGCTGTGCTTTGACATGGCCTCACCACTTTAGCCCCTCACCTGAGAACGCGAAGGTTATGGTTTTCCCCATTCCTGTAACTGGTTTTATCTGGCTATTTTTCACCAGTTTGATAAAATGTAATGTGACAACTCCCAGCTAATGATTTGCACTTCTCTCCTACTTCCTGCTACACACTGTCTATTCACATCTTTTAGCCCATATTTCTATTAAGTGTTTCTTATTGATTTGTAAAAAATTCCTGTATATTCTTGACATTAATCCCTTGTTCTTTTTTTCTTTTTTGAGACGGTGTCTCACTTTGGCACCGTTGGTTGAGTGCTGTGGTGGCATCATAACTCACAGCAACCTCAAACTCTTGAGCTCAAGTGATTCTCTTGCCTCAGCCTCCCAAGTAGCTGGGACTACAGGCCCCTGCCACAACGCCCAGCTATTTTTAGAGACAGGGTCTTGCTCTGGCTCAGGCTGGTCTCAAACCCGTGAGCTGAGGCAATTCACCCATCTCAGCCTCTCAAGAGTGCTAGGATTACAGGCATGAGCCACTGTGTCTGGCCAGTAATTCCTTGTTCTTATAAACTCCAAATATTCCAATTTATCAGCAGTCTGTAAACTTCATGTTGCCAATTACACTGAAATCCTGAGTTTTTATTTTTACAGAAGGGCTCTGAGGGACTTAAGATCTTTCAGAGATATCTTTTTGTTGTCTTTGTAGCTCTGACTTTAACAATCAGGTCTTCAACTCATTTGGAGTCCATCTCTTTCTCTCTATATGGTGTGAGGTAGGAATCCAACTTGACTTTTCTCCATGTAGTGAGACAATTTCCCCAACATCATACATCAAACCTGTACATTCCCCATAGGTGCCATTGCTAACATTTTTGAAAGTCATATTTATAGTTTGTTTTCTTCACCCTAATTCCTTTTTGTGGTAAAATACACAACATAAAATATGCCGTCTTCATAATTTTTAAGTGTACAGTTCAGTGGCATTAAATACATTGTCTTTTTATGACTGTCATATTTCATTTAGCATGTCCTCAATGCTATTCCATGTTGTAGCATGTGTCAGAATTTTCTTCCTTGTTAAGGCTGGATAATATCCCATATAAGCATATTTGGCTTAGCTATTAATTCATCACTAGACATTTGGGTTCCCTCTATGTCTTAGGTACTGTGAATGATGTTATGAATTGAGTTTACAAATACATCTCTAAGGTCCTGTTTTCTTTTGGGTATATACCCAGAAACAGAATTGCTGGATTACATGGTAGTTCTATTTTCAATTTTTTGAGGAACTGCCATACTCTTTTCCACAGCAGTGGAACCATTTTACATTCCACAGCAGTGCACAAGGGTTCCAGTTTCTCCATATCCTCATCAACATTATTTTTTGATAGGAGCCACATATCTCATTGCAGACTTGACATTTCCTTTGTGATTAGTGATGAGCATTTTTCCATATACTTATTGTCAATCTTCTTTGGAGAAATGTCTACTGAAGTCCTTTGCCCAGTTGTTTTTTTTCTGTTTCATGAGTTCTATTTTTTTTTTGAGACAGTCTCACTATGTCACCCTAGGTAGAGTGCTGAGGTATCACAGCTTTCACCAACCTTCAACTCTTGGGCTTAAGCAATTCTTTTGCCTCAGCCTCCTAAGTTGCTGGGACTACAGGTGCCCACCATGACACCCGGCTATGGTTTTTGGTTACAGTTATCATTTATGGTTTAGCTGTCCTGGGCTGGCCTTGAACCCGCCAGTCTCGGTGCATGTGGCTGGCACTGTAACCACTGTGTTATGGGCGTCGAGCCTATATATTCTGAATATTAATCCCTTATCAGATATATGATTTGCCTACATTTCCCCTTACTCTGTAGATTGCTTTCTTATACTGTTGATACTGTCTTTTGATGCACAAACATTTTGTATTTACATGAAGTCTCGATTTAGTTTTATTGACTGTGCTTTTGGTGTCTTATCTATGAAATTATAACCAAGTCCAGTGTTTTGAAGATTTTACCCTATGTTTTTTTCTAAGAGCTTTATATGTTTTAGGTCTTACATTTAGGTCTTGGATTCATTTTGAGTTAATTTTTATGTTAAGTAAAGGTCCTTATTTTTTTTTTGCATCTGGACATCCAGTTTCCTCAGCACCATTTGTTGAAAAGACTCTTCTTAAGGTGTTTTGGTACTCTTATCAAATATTATTTGATCATATATGTGACAGAATATTTCTGGGCACTCTATCCTATCCCACTGGTTTGTAAGTCTGTTTTTATACCAATACCACACTATTTTTATTACTGTAGCTTTATATCAAGTTTTGAAAACAGGAAGTGAGTTATTCAGCTTTGTTGTCCAAAACATTTTTGGTTACTTGAAGTCTCTTGAGATTCTATATAAATTTTAGGATTGGGGGTGGCGCCTGTGGCTCAAAAGGGTAGGGCACTAATCCTATATCCTGGAGGTGGCAGGTTCAAACCGAACTCCAGCCAAAAATGGCAAAAAACAAACAAATAAATAAGATACCTTAAAAATAAATTTTAGGATTGGGTTTCCTATTTCTATAGAAAACATAGGGATTTTGATAGGGATAGCATCGGACCTGCAGATTGCCCTGGGTGGTATTGGCATTTTACAGTATTTTCTAATCCAGGAACATGGGATATTTCCATTTGTCTTCTCTCAGCAATGTTTTGTAGTTTTCATTGTATAAATCTTTCATGTCCTTTGTTAATTCCTAAGTATTTTATCCTTTTGATGCTTTTGTAAATGGAATTAGTCTTGTAATTTTTTTCTACTTGTTCATTGCTGGTATATGAAAATGAGACTGATTTTTGTGTCCCGACTTTGCATCTTGTTACTAATATAAAGGATGCTGAATGCTGTCAAATGCTTTTTCTTTATCAATTGAGATTTTCTTCATTCGGTTAATATGTTGTATTACATTGATTTTCATGTTGAGCCATCCTTGCATTTCAGGAATAAATCTCACTTGGATATATGATCTCTGTATTATCATATGCTGCTGAATTTGGTTTCCAAGTATTTTGTTAAAAATTTTTGCATCAATATTCATAATGGATATTGGTTATGGCTAGATTTCATTATCCTGGTAATGCTCCTCTCACAAAATGAGTTAGGAAGTGTTCCTTCATCTTCACTTTTTTTGGTGGGGGGAGTTTGAGAAATAGTAGCATTACTTTGTCTTTAAATGTTTGGTAGATTTCATCCATGAAGCAATTAGGTCCAGAGCCTTTCTTGTTGGAAAATTTTTGATTACCAATTCAGTCTCCTAGTCTATATATCTGTGTAGATTTCCTATTTGTCATTTTGTCCTGGGAGGTTTTGAATTTCTAGAAAAGGATATAATATTTTTATAACAAGAACAACAACAAACTAGCTTCTGGTTTAATTAGTCAACTAAATAGTCAACTTAAATAGTCAACTCAGCGCCTGTAGCACAGTGGTTATGGTGCCATCCACGTACAACAAGGGGGATGGGTTTGAACCTGGCCCGGCTGGCTAAACAACTGTAACAAAAAAAAATAGCTGGGCATTGTGGTGGGCATCTGTAGTCCCACCTACTTGGAAGGCTGAGGCAAGAGAATTGCTTAAGCTATGACACCACAGCACTTTACCGAGGGCAAAATAGTGAGACCTCATATCAAAAATAAATAAATTAAAAAAAACTTAAATGGCTCGGCGTCTATAGCTCAACCGGCTAAGGCGCCAGCCACGTACACCTAAGGTGGTGGGTTCGAATCCCCAGCCCGGACCCACCAAACAACAATGATGGCTGCAACCAAAAAATAGCCGGGCGTTGTGGCGGGCGCCTGTGGTCCCAGCTACTTGGGAGGCGGAGGCAGGAGACTCGCTTGAGCCCAGGAGCTGGAGGTTGCTGTGAGCTGTAATGCCATGGCACTCTACCCAGGGGGACAGCTTGAGGCTCTGTCTCAAAAAAAAAAAAAAAAAAAAAACCAAAAAAAAACCACCAAAACTTAAATAGTCCAATCTGACATATTGATAGCCTGTCTTGTCCTATTAGAGTTAGCCTTTTAGACTGGGAAGAACCACAGAAAGCTGGACAAACATATCTGCAGGTATGTGCTCATCTAGGATATTCCTACATGTCTACTTTAGGTTGAAACATATAGCTTTTAGCTCAACAAATATTTCAAGGGTAACACATCATGGCCCAGGTCATAAATATATTCTCTAATTTACCTCCTGCTACAGCCAGTAGGCTAAACTTCTATGAGAAAGCCCCTTGCCATTTATAAGCTGAACTCTTTCCCTCAACCAAAACCAGTATATTGAACTTTTAAGTTGTCACTGACATAGAGCATGGTTTCTCAAACTTGGAACTACTGACATTTCAGAACAGATAATTTTTTGTTGTAGGGGGCTGACTTGTATACTGTAGGGTATGGTGGCATTCCTTGCCTCTCTACCTGCTAGATGCCAGTAGAACCCTCTCCCAGTTGTGACAACCAAACACCTCCAGACAATGACAATTATCTCTGGAGGGGAAAAATTACTTCTAGTGGAGGATCAGTGACTTAGAGGAAGAAATTTAATTACACACTGATACCCTGTATTTTGCAATATCCCTATGACCTAGTATTTTATTTGGTATTGACTGATGAATCATCCAATGGTGGCTGAGAGAAAATGGCCACCTATTTTCTGCCTGAGAAAAGACTATACAGATGCACTATAAGAAAAAGCAGAAATTTAATTTGAAGATTAGATTTGACTAAAAACAAAATGAAAAATTATTCTTGGGTAACAATAAACTTAGAGTTCATACTGGGAATATGCTATATTCTGGGGTCTTCTGAGAGGACTGGGTAAGTAAACTCTTTGGCATGCTACCGTTGCTTCAATCCAGTATTGTACTAGACGTCCTTGGCCAAATAAGGTTAAGTCAAGAAAAAAACTTGAGTACAAAAATTAGTAAGGAGATAACTGTCCTTATTTGCAGCTGATATGATTCTAATAGAATCTATGCACAAACCACTAGAACTAGATATGGGAATTCAACAAGGTTGCTGGACGTAAGGAATAACATAAAAGCATTTCTACACATAAGTAGTAATCAATGAGAAAATTAGGAGAAAAAAGTCATATTCATAGTAGAAACAAAAATAAATTTACCTAGATATAATTATTATTATTTTTGAGACAGAGTCTATGTTGCCCTTTGTAGAGTGCTATGGTGTCACAGCTCACGGCAACCTCAAACTCTTGGGCTTAAGTGTTTCTCTTGCCTCAGCCTCTCAAGTAGATGGGATTACAGGGGTCTGCCACAATGCCTGAGTTTTTTGTTGCAGTTGTCATTGTGGTTTAGCCGGCCCGGGCTGGGTTCGAATCCACCAGCCTCAGTGTATGTGGCTGGTGATGTAATCACTGTGCTATGGCGCCAAGCCATCCCTAGATATAATTTTTTAAAAACTGTTAATTCTCAAATTAGTCTATATACCCAAATCAATTCCAATAAAAATAATGGTGTTTGCACTGAATATGATGCGCTAATCCCAGAGTTTACAGGAAAGACAAGAGTTAAGAATATCTAAGGCAATTTTGAAGAACATACACTTGCCATATATTGATTTATACAGCTATACAGTAACACAGATAATACGGTATTGGCTCAAGGACACACAACTATGTGTGTAAAACTCACACTAATGAAATAGTAAAGGGACCAAGAAAATTATGCATTTATAGGAAACTGATGACAAAGGTAGCACTATATAATAAGGTAAAGACAGGTTTGACCCAATCATCTTGGTTTACGTTAGGGACAACGAGAATTTTGAAAGTCCGCTATAGACGTGAAAACATTGTTGAAAACTTAGTTACGTCTGCCAAAACACTGGGCATTCAGTCCTTGCTGCGGAATCGGGGGAAGAGAGTGGTGGTGGTCCCAAACTCCTCAAATGCAAAGGTCATATCGAATTCTTAGGGCATAACCAACCTCCAGCCTACGACTTACAAGAAGTCTAAACACAGGTATTTCTGTGCTTCTTCCAATTTAAAGCTCCCTAGTTTGGAAAACGGATTATTTTCAGAAATGATAAAATGAAAAACTATTATATCCTGGAAGCTGAAGAATATAGCATTAACAAAGAAGGCGTCTTTGGGGACAGCTCCTACTGTTATCACATATGCAGAGTGAGGAGATATAGTTTGAAAAATGCCCTTGCTCTCTACTCCCCATGGTGCCATTTGTCCACGTGCCATGGCACATTCTGCTTTTGGGCTAATGAAGAACAATTAAAGTTTACAGAGCTTTCCTTCTACCATTAATAACCTTATTGATTACTTAAGGAAAAAGATCAATTTAAAGTTTTTCTTCTGAGACAGAGCCTCAAGCTGTCTCCCTGGGTAGAGTGCCGTGGCATCACAGCTCACAGGAACCTCTAACTCCTGGACTCAAGCAATTCTCCTGCCTCCACCTCCCAAGTAGCTGGGACTACAGGCACCCGCCACAACGCCTGGATATTTTTTGGTTGCAGCTGTCATTGTTGTTTGGTGGGTCTGAGCTGGATTCAAACCTGTCAGCTTGGGCATATGTGGCTGGAGCCTTAGTTGCTTGAGCCACAGGTGCTGAGACTATATGCAGTTTTAAAGTAAATAAAAATGCACAGCATTCGATAAAATTCAGCATCCTTTTCTAATTAGAATTTTGAAGAAAATAAGCATACGTGATACATTTCTTAAACTAGTGGAAGCCATCTATGACAAACCCACAGCTCATATTATACTGAATGGAGTAAAACTGAAAAAGCTTTTCCACTTAGAACTGGAACCAGACAAGGCTGTCCGCTATCACCACTACTATTCAACAAAGTGCTGGAAGTTCCAGACAATACAATCAGGGAAGAGAAGGTAATAAAGGGCATCCAAATGGGTGTGGAAGAGGTCAAACTCTTGCTTTTTTGCCAATGATATGATCTTATGCTTAGTGAACCCCAAAGACTCAACCCTAAGACTCTTGGAAGTGATCAAAAAATACAGAAATGTCTCAGGATATAAAATCAGTGTCCACAAATCAGTAGCCTTTGTATATGCCAATAACAGCCAAGATAAGAAGCTAATCAAAGACACAATTCCCTTCACAGTAGCTTCAAAGAAAATGAAATACCTAGGAATATACCTAACAAAAGAGATGAAGGATCTCTATAAAGAAAATTATGAAACCCTAAGAAAAGAATTTGTAGGAGATACTAACAAATGGAAGAATATATATACCATGCTCACGGCTAGGAAGAATCAACATCGTTAACATGTCTATACTTCCCAAAGCAATCTACAGATTCAATACAATCCCCATTAAAATACCAACATCATACTTTTAAGATTTGGAAAAAATAATTCTTCATTTTGTATGGAACCAGAAAAAACCCTGTATAGCCAAGGCAATTCTTAGTAATAAAAACAAAGTTGGGAGTATTGGTCTACCAAACTTTAGGCTGTACTAGTGATCAAAACAGCATGGTACTGCCATAAAAATAGAAACAAAGACATCTGGACCTGAATAGAAAACCACGAGGTGAAACTAATATCTTACAGTCACCTGTTCTTTGATAAACCAAATAAGAACATACACTGGGGGAGAGAATTCCTGTTCAATAAATGGTGCTGGGCGAACTGGATAACCACATGTAAAAGACTGAAACTAGACCCACACCTTTCTCCACTCACTAAAATTGATTCAGGATGGACAAAAGATCTAAACCTAAGGCATTAAACAATAAAAACCCTTGAAGAAACTATGGGGAAAACACTTGAAGGTATTGGCCTGAGGGAAAGACTTTAAGAAGACTTTAGTGGCAATTGCAACAACAGAAGTAAACAAATGGGACTTAAATCGAAAAGCTTCTGAACAACTGAGACAACTACCAAAGCAAAGAGACACCCATCAGAATGGGAAAAGATATTTGCATATTTTGAATCAGATAAAAGCTTGATAACTAGATAGAATCTGTTGCAAATTAAGCAACAGAAAAAGAGCCAACAATCCCTTACATCAACGGGCAAGATGAATGAAACCCTCTCTAAAGAAGATAGACAAATGGCTAAAAAACATATGAAATAATGCTCATCGTCTGTAGTTATCAGAGAAATGCAAATCAAAACCTATATATTACCTATAAAATCACCCTATATATTACCTAACCTCAGTGAGAACGGTTACAAAGTGTCAAAGCTGCAGATGCTGGTGTGGATATGGAGAGAAGGGAACACTTTTATAGTGTTGGTGAGACTGCAAACTAATACAACCTTTTTGGAAGGAAGTATGGAGAACTCTCAAAGAACTCAAACTAGACATCCTATTTGATCCCGCAATCCCAGTATTGGGCATCTACCCAGAAGGAAAAAAATAATTTTATCTTAAGGACGTTTGCACTAACTGTTTATCAAAGCTCAATTTACAATTGCCAAACTGTGGAAACAACCTAAATGCCCACCAATCCAGGAATGGATTAACAAGCTGTGGTTTATGTATACCATGGAATACTATTCAGCCACTAAAAAAGACAGAGACTTTACATTTATTGTATTAATCTGGATGGAGTTGAAACACATTCTTCTTAGTAAGCTTCACAAGAATGGAGAAGCAAGAATCCAATATACTCAGTTCTGATATGAGGACAACTGCTGACCTAGTACGTGGTGGAGAATGGAAGAAGGGGAGGGGAGAAAGAGAGAGAAGGAGGGAGGGAGGTAGGGGGTCACAGTTGTGATATACTTCTTGGAGGCAGGACACAATTATAAGAGGGACTTTACCTAACAAATGCAATTGGTGTAACTTGGTTCTCTGTACCCTCAATGAATCCCCAACAACAAAAAAGTTAATAAAAATGCAAATATGGTAACAAAACATCCTCACACACAATCCATAATTTTAAGTAATTTATTTCAATAGAAATATTTCAGAAAACTGTACTTAAATTCACTTTAAGTTAGCTTATGCAAACACACTGAAGATCGCACACTCACATTTGCATATTAAAAAGAAATGAAAAGTGAGAGAGGAACCAAGCTGCACATCACTCGAGGAGGTCATAGTGCAATCGAGTGCTTCATCATTAGAGTACCTCAAGTTGTTAATTGGGATAAAGAAGAATAAAAATGGCTTGTGTTTTCCAGTATATTGTCATTGGGTACTTATCCCTACAGATGTTTGACTAGTCTCCCCCCACCCCCAACACGTGAACTTCAGTAGGTTGTAAAACAGTGAGTTTGTCAATAATCAAGGTGCAGAAATTCTTGAGTCTGCTGACTTCTTATCAGCTATTTTGTTAGACATACGAAGTCAGCAATTATTGGACTGTATTTGTGAATAGTTCTAGTAGGTGGTATCTTCAGGGGAAACTCAGTATATGTTAGCTGGTATCTAAAGCACAGCTAATATTTGTGAAGATTTTTGTTTTTCTATTAAAAAAAAAAAGAGTTCAGACCCCAAACCCTCTATATGTTCTTTTGATCCCACCATTGCTTTATAGTCCAAATGGCTTGAATCAAGTACAAATTCTGCTATCAACCCTTAAGGACCAGCTAACCCTTTCATTAAGCTTTAGCATCTTGAAGAAGGTGAACACCAATAGATCCCAATAATCTCACATAAGTGAAATATCTCCAATCTTTACTTTCACTGAGAAATCTAGTTTAGTTTCTTTAACCTTTCCTTTAATTTGTATATTGGAGTTATTTTTACCTTCTTGTGTAATATTTTCAAATAAACAACAACTGGTAAGTTGAGTGACTGCTTGCTCATTCTGAGTGTTATTTAAATATAACAAATAGAAACAAACCTCATGTCTGGCCACAGGGAATCCTATTACTGGAGTCCAGTAGCTTTAATAAAACCCAAATAAATTTTTTTCTGAATATATGTTATTCTTTTATGGATCTCTCAAAAGGCCTTATAATTAAATATGTGCTTAAAACAATAGCATCAACAACAAAATAAAAATAAACTTGGCTCTTTGATGTTGTATTTAAGAGAGTTTCTTTAAAAAGGCTCAACAATCAAGGAGGAAGGCAACAGTTACCTACAAGTTTCCGTCAAGACTTTCTTAGACGTATAGTGAGAAAGATGAAGCTGGTGGAGAGAGGGACAGCACACACTCCTGAAATCAGTGGAGTAAGAGGGCACAAAATTATTGTCATATGTGATGCCCTAAAATTGTTCTTCAAATTGATAAGGCACTGACCAAATTTTCCTCACACTGTAACTTGCAATATAGATGCAATGAAATTGCTTTCAATAAGTTTAAGAGTTTGCATGCACAGATCTCTTTCATTACCCTCCAAATAGAAGTCACTTTAGACACAAGCCATTTTTAGGGGAAGAAAACCAAAAGGTACTTAAATCATTTTGAAAAGGTTCACATGGAAAATAATTCATCACTAATGGGATTAAATAGCAATATTTGCGTCTCCAAGCTTAGAAAAACAGAATACCACTCTAGCTGTAAAATCATAGATTTACTGTGTTTGAAAAAAAAAATACAAAGGAGAGAAAATAAAAGCAAACCCTAAACAGAAACCTCATCACTTGCTTTGTATCATCCACTCATGCAACAGTAGTATTATTGTTCCCCTGGGACACAAATTCATTATCATTTTCAAAAAGGGATCCAATGATTTCAAAAGCCTTTGAAGCAGAGGATTTATTTTATTAACGATTATCTTCTGTTAAGCAACACTGGTACCCCTCTATTTGCAGATGATAATGTGGTGATTTAAAAACTGGTTATAAAGGAATGTGCCTCAAAACACAGGAAGGAGATTGATAGCAAATAGATTTTTTAAAAAAAGCCAACAGATGAAATCTCCTATGTCTACTGATTTCCAATTAGCATGATGGTCTATAGTTTTGTTATCAGTGGTAAAGGTATACAGATTTAACCTTAAAAAGAAAAGAAAAAAGAAAAAAGATTTACGTTTAAGTCATTTGGCCAGGTAAATTCCAATAATCCCAAGAGATCAACTGGCTTCTCTTAGGGGACCCCAGTTTTAACTCACATAGATACACCCGAATCTGTAAACACGTTTTCCATTCTTTGCTTCCTTCATAACAATAGTGCTTCTTGGGCTCCTTTATAAGTCTTCTAGAAGAGGAATAAAGCCCCTTGTAAAAACTTTGCGGCTATAAACACCCTGATACATGGCAAAGACTCAATAGCAACACAGTCCATGTAAAAGGGAGTGCAATAGTTATATGGCATTTTTCTCCCAGGAAAAGCATCTGTCATTGAAGCACATGTCTGGGCAGAAAAAAAAAAAAAAAACACAACAAAACTTGAACTTAACTGGTCTGAATCCCTTTTTGTAATGTTTACACAAAATTTACAGAGTGAAGAAAATTAAATAGGAAGGTGTGTTTAACCCTTAGTTGTCTTCCAATTCTTATAGTTTGGAGGTTACAGTAAAAACAATATTTAGAAAACAAGCACAGCCTGAACAAAGGGGAAACGAAATCAAAAATAGTGCTTAGAAAGGTCATGTAGTTTTCTTTATAATTGTATTTTTAAAACTAGTATGTTAGTTCCATATGAAAAATAAGGTCCTATGTTCAAACAAATTGTTCAATGAGATATGTACGCCTCAAATGATACTGGCTAGTATTTTAGACCACGACGTTAGGCGACATAACGTGCCCAGGGTCAGGCTTATCATAAACCAGAGTAAGAAAATTTCAAATTGAGTTTTCTTGGCTAGGGAAGAACCAAATGACAGGCTTAATAAGAAAATTCATCTTCCTAGTCATGAACTACCTATTTAATATATTTTGGTGACATATATTTTGTTTGAATTGTTATCGTATATCACTTAGTGAACTGTAGATCAAAAATTCACCTACACTATTTTAATTCACTTCTCTCACTGGTTTCAATTTGCTTCAAATGCTAAAATAATCTTAAAAAAGCAATGACCAATCTTTTGAAAGGACAAAATTAAAGACAGAAAAATGATGATGGCTTCTGAACGGTTTTGTTTTAGAGGAGACATCTGGCCAGAGGCCACAATTCTACCTATGAACTATCAGCCAAACGTGATGAACACTGTTTACTCTAGGCAAGCATCTGATGTTTGGAGCTGCAAATATCAGACACATCGTCCAGCCTACTGCTCTCTCTTTGGCAAAACTGTGATGTCAGGCTCTGACTTCTAGTTGCATATCTTCACAGATAACAGTTAACCTATAGCATATCTACTTTAGCTTATTTATGACAAACAAAATAATAAAAACAAATCCACAGGGTTCGCAGTCATGGTATCTTTTAAAAAGCAGATATACTGTCAAAAATGGTATTTCTAAAGAGAAATAAACAAAGAAACTTTAAAAAAATGTAAAACAAAAATAAGATGTGCAAGGTCTACGTAGTAATACTGCTGGCTATGCGGATGGCGTCTTTCTATGCACCCAACATGGGTTAAGCTTAGGAGATCATGAATTGAACAATCGTTCAGCACAGGCAACTTCTGCCCTCTCCAGATTATGTCACTAAAACCCAGAAATAATGGCATTTCTAACTGTCATATGAGAAGCAAATATCTGAACTCTTAACATCTTTTCCAAACAGAAAACTAAATTTAAAACTTAAACACTCAAAAAAGCTCTTTTATTTTCCTTTGGATAGACTTTTAGCTAGTTATTATATCAGCAATATTTTCTACTTAAGTTTTTTGGACTGAAGGGTAAAATACTTAGGATTTAAAAAAAAGTATAAAATTCTCTAAAAATACAAATGTGACAAATTTTATGAGAGGGCCAAAGTAACAGATGTCTATTAGCAGGTATTAGTCACAAAGCATTCATTACTTTGCTGCTGCTAAAATTTATGATGCCTCAAGAGTTTATAACATCCAACAACTAGCCTTGGTTCAAGTGTCATTTTGTTAAAATTCTAAGGCATCTTACCTTCAATTTCTTTTTTTAAATTCAACATTTATTTTAGAAATTAAATGCATTATTGCAGAGAAGAGCTTTAACAAAACTGCTTGGTCAACTACTGACAAAACACAGTTTCACGTCAGAAACTTATGTTAAGTTTTCAGAAAAATGTTTTGGTATCTTTACGGTAAGTTGTATAAGGAATAAAGTTTTGATATTTAAAATTCCCAGAATCTCAAACTTTCACCTTTATCCCTCTCAAAATTATTCTGTAGATCTTACAATAATAAAATACATACATACATTTATATGTGGAATCTTTTAAAGAAATATGATCCTCAATCTCATACCGAACAAAAACAAAGAAAACAAATAATAAAAAAATAACTCTGGCAGTATGCACATTAAACACTGTGAAAGAAAATATTCCGACAAAATACCAACATATCACCCGGATGATAAAAACCACCTGTGATTATGAGGGATAATCCAATCAACTTGGAAAAAAGATCTTATCACTGGACAATTCTTCTCAGAAAAGTCTGGGCTGGGATTATAGTCCTCTACTAAGCAGATCTGTGGTCCAACAATGAAATCATATAGAAAGCTAAACTTTAACCCCAGTTAGAAACAACCATGTTTTCTGGAGCCTACTTCTAAAAAAGGGTCTGGCAAATGAACACTCAGCCATTGTACCTCCTGTAGGAAATCATGTTCCCCATACAGTACTAAATTTCAGAAGTTTAGTGTTTAAAAAAATCTCCCCTCATCCAAAATAAAACACCCCCCGCCCAATTCCAACCAAACTCCAACAACTCACATTATTAACATTCCTAATTCCTACACTCTCGCTGGGAGAAAGCCAGGGAGGCTGCGGCCCACTGGAGGCTGAGCAAACCTCACAGGTGGGCTGCTGTACGATCCCTGCCAAGTATCTCTCATCTTGGTTGAAAACCAGCTCCTGATGTCATCCCTAAGAAATAGGTTTTTCCTTTTTAAAGCATATCTTAAAAAAAAGGCGATTCCCCCCTTCAAAATTAGTACAAAGTTAAAAGAAATGCAAATTAGCTACAATCTATTCCAAGCACAGCACCGCCAGAAGATTCACACACACTATTTGGTGTTTCATGTTGGTTTTCCTTTCACTCTTTTAAGGCAGTGGCTTCCACAGGTCAGTTCAGAGATAAGAAGCATGGTTCATGGCAGTTTGTTTTGCAATTCCAATTTGTTCTCTGGGAATATCTCGCTTCATTCCCTGAAATTAGTGCTTTTTTGGTTCAGAGCTCCAAAGGCTGAGACACAGCCTCTGGGGTCCTCCTAGCACAGGATGGTTTACAGCTGGCGCTCTTTTATTAGGTCCCTGTTTTCACACAGGAGTTCACCTTTTTTTTTTTTCCTCCCTCAGGCTTTTACTCAAAAGTCATCAAGTTTGTAGGAACCTAAAAAAAACAAGCATTACAAACTGAGTTTAAAAGTTGTTTTTCAAAGTGTATTTCTTGTCTTTATCATTTACACAATCCCAAATCTTCCTACCTAAATATCTTTTAGAAGAAATCTTTAATAGTCATGAAAAATGAATGCAATATGCTGGAACATTTTAGAAATGAGCTACTACTTTTTCTAGCAAACTGAATGTGGACAGGAGAAAGGGCACAGACACTTTCTTGTCTAACTTAAGGGGCTCAGTCGGTGTTTACTGAATGAATGAATGAAAAATGAATGACCCTAGTAGCGTGAGATTTGAGACGAACATGCTTGTCATCATTTATCTTCTCATAATATATATTAGAAAATGTCCTACATGCACATTTAAAAAAACCTGCACAGTTTTATAACAAACACACTAAGAATTTGTCAAATCATCATGAAAATATGCATAAAAGAATAAAACATTATTACATAAATTCTGACACTTTGTGACTGAGAAATCAATAGGTTATGAAACAGTTCACTACTCATGGACTGGATCATATTTCATTCGAGTTCTTTTAAGTCTGAAATTCAGTTAATAATTCTCTGAAATATTTGTTTTTTAAAATTTGTTGATGAGTTCTCTAAAGAACTAACAAGTGTTTCCTCATGTTAAAAGAAAATACTCTTAACCCTTAAAACCAGTTTCCAAAGCTTTGCCCGTAGAGATACTCGTATGTCAGTGGCCTTTCCTTGTCCCTCATGACAGCCTAACAGCTCTCACACCTCAGCAATCTTTCTCTTTGAAACCTGTTATACTCAACATGAGTAACGTATACACCTCAGCCTTTGAATAAAAACTTCTGCCAGGCACTGGCTCACGTATGTATACTAATTCCAGCATTCTTGATTGCTTGCGCTCAGGAGTTTGAGACCAGCCTGAGCAAGAGCGAGACCCCCATCTCTAAAAATAGCTGAGGACTGTGGCCGGTGCTTGTAGTCCTAGCTACTTGGTAGGCTGAGGCAAGAGGATCACTTGAGCCCAAGAGTTTCATGTTGCTGTGAGCTATGATGCCACAGCACTCTACTGAGGGCAAAAAAAGTGAGACACTATCTCAAAAAATAAGAAAAAATTCTGTTGGACAGTATGATCATAATTGAATTATAAGTCAAATACAAAAAGAATGCTCAAGTGCTTAACTATAAACTATCATGTCTGATTATAATAAATCTGTATTTTAATAAAGTAAAAGTTTAATTTCTTACTAAGTTGCCTGAATGTGGTTTAAGGTATTTTGCATTTTAGTCAGCGTGTTCTTCTAAAAACTTAAAAATTTCATAGGTCCTATTTATAAATATGTTACTAGTATTAATTCTTATAAATACAAAAATAAACAAAAACCATTTATAGACATGTGGCATCTGGTTGACTTATTCAGCAGGAATGCCCAGTAATACAGGAAAAGAAATTCAGCCTCTATGCTGATGTGCAAATACTTTCTAGATTAATCTTGGAATATGAGATTTTTAAAAAATGAGACTTAATACCTTAAGCTACATTTAAAGAAAATATACGGCATATAAGTGGATCCTGAAAGACTTAGCCTAGGCAAAAGATGGTCTGTTTCTTTCATTCTGCCCCAGATACTAATTTGACAAGGCAAGAAAATAATTTTGCTCTATGGCATTTCATGTCCTTTATGGAGGTTGTTAAAAATTGTAACATAACAAATGCTATTAGTTTTTCATATACAGTAGGACCTCCCTCAGGCTTTTACTCAAAAGTCATCAAGTTTGTAGGAACCTAAAAAATATAAGTATTACAAACTGAGTTTAAAAGTTGTTTTTCAAAGCAGTATTTCTTTTCTTTATCGTTTATGCAATCCTTGAGCCCAAGGATTTTCCCCATGTTAAAAGAAAGTACTCTTAATCCTTAAAACCCAAGGGACTGTAAGTTGACCAACCAAGAGACCGTAACAAACTAGTCAACATGAGGTGGTCAATATAAGGAACTAGGCTTACTGTACTGGTATGTACGCATGGTACAGGTCAGGTGTAGGAAAATTAGGTCTACTTCTGGAGTTGGTCAACTATGGACGTTCTACTGTCTATTTAAAAAAAATTACTTAGTTGCCTGAATGTGGTTTAAGGTATTTTGCATTTTAGTCAGAGTGTTCTTTTCATAGGTCCTATTTATAAATATGTTGCAAAAACAAACAAAACCACTTACTTTTGTATTATCCATACCCTAAGTTAGTAATTTTCAAATAGATTTAATTAGAAATAGGTTCTACAAAAGTCTATAGAAATTTCTACAACTGCTCTACCAATTTGTGGTTTAATTCTAACTGTGCAACAGAGTTTGGGGAAAAAAACACAATGTATTGCTTCTCTGCAGGTCAAAGACTTTGAATTAGTCCATCTTTGTTTTAGTAAACTAAAAATAGAATCCAAAGAAATGGTTTTTGGTTCCACTGTGACCACAGAACCCCAAATCAAGCTGTCAATAGGTCGTACAAAAGTAAATCAGCATGATTTTCATTAAAGTGCCATCTGGCTCGGCGCCTATGCTCAGTGGTTGGGGCGCTGGCCAGATACATTGGGACTGGCAGGCTTGAACCTGGCCTGGGCCTGCTAAACAAAAATGACAACTATAACAACAACAAAAATAGCCAGGCATTGTGGCAGGTGCCTGTTCCAACTACTTGGAAGGCTGAGGCAAGAGAATTGCTTAAGCCCAAGAGTTTAAGGTTGCTGTGAGATGTGATGCTATGGCATTCCACCGAGGGCAACATAGTGAAACTCTGTCTAAAAAACAATACATTAAAAAAAAAAAAAGTGCCATCTAACCACCCCTTCTATAGAAGGGGTAGGGATGTAGTCTCACTACACTATCCCACCACTCATTAGCTACCTCTATTTTGAACACCTTCACCTTGTTCCAGTTGTAGTGTCCTCACCCTCACTGTTCTCATCACCAGCCTCTGCTCTCCCTAATCCTCTCATAGCCCATTTCTTCTTGTCATTCATGCCGTTACCACCTCCTTGGGGAGATTTTTGCTGCTCACCCTTGTTTATTTAAAGCTGTCTCTCCTCCCATCACATAATACTATTTTGTTTTCTTTACCTAGTTCTCACTACTTGAAATTTTATATACTTGTTTACTGTCTAGCTCCTCATTAAAATGTGAACCCTCAAGTGGTACTGACTGTTGTCAACAAGAAAAAGAATAAATACATCACCACTCCCCTTAATTCAGAACTGGTTTACTTCTCTTTGGAACTCTTAAATATATTCTCAAGTGACAGACTTACTGTGAGAATTAAGAGAAATGCTTACCTGTTGTTTGTTACTTTGGCAGGCTGCACTTAAATGCTTAAACCACAGCATTGCATTCATTCTATTGCCAGCTTGAAACTTGTATGAATTTCCTAAAATTACCAAAAAGTAGGGGGGAAAGATAAAAGTCTAAGTACTATGACACATTCTAACTCTGCCAGATACAAAAGAATGAACTCAACATGACGAGGGGTGTCAGTTTCAGATTCTATTCATTTAATACTTGATTTTCCATCCCAATAATAATAAAAGTTCCTGATCCCACACATGCTAACATGTGTGTATTCAGGAAGTCACTGTTTCACAGCTTATGAATTGGGAGAAATAATTTTATTTGCCTCCTTTTAGGTGTTCTTTAGCATGAAGTACATAAATAAAAAAATTGTGTGGCTTCTCTAGATTCTTTAATTCTCTCCTTCCCTCCCTCTCTTCCTGGTCAGCACTCTAGGGATTAATTGGCCTTTTAATTTCCAAGCTAATGCCCATGTGTAGCAAAGAAAATAAGCTCTACAAATACCGATATCATCAAAATACATTACGTGATAAGGATATTCCTCAATAGATAAACCACACAAATACTTCCCTTGTTGAGTATTCCAGCTAAAGTGTCTTAATCTCTAGTTACTCTAATAATTCACCTTTCTCAGAGTCAGTCAAGAGGAAGAGATCTGGATGTTCTGGGTCATCAGCCATCATCACCATCCATCCTACTACAGATACATTCTTATTTGATGTGGATTTGAACTGAGAGATAAAGAAATAATCAGTGAAAACATTAATTTATGCTTCATACTAAGCTAAAGTATTGGAGAATATATATTTTTAGTTTCTCCTAATGAGATTATGACTTCTACAGGTTACCTGAATACCCTCTATCCTATTCTTACAATTGATTCATTTTTTTTTTTTTAAATTGTTGGGGAATCACTGAGGGTACAAAGAACCAGGTTACACTGCTTGCATTTGTTAGGTAAGAGGTAAGTCACACACTGTGACCCCCCCTCCTTCCCACCTCACCATTCCCCAACCTTCCACTATGTACTAGCATCAATTGTCCTCATATCAGAATTAAGTACACTGGCTTCTTGCTTCTCCATTCTTGTAATGGTTTACTAAGAAGAATGTGTTTCAACTCCATCCAGGTTAATACAAAAGATGTAAAGTGGCTCTGTATCTGAAGACAAAGGATTTAACTATATCAACCTTCCCCACCTGAGTATGGTAGTACTAACTAGAGTTGATAACTCTGCAAATGTTCCAGTAAATCTAATCATGTAGCATGTATGGGCATTACAGTCAACTCAACCACAAAACAAAAAATAAATATCCATGGAGAAAGATCTCCATGATCATACACTCAGTCCTTTACCTTAATGCAAGCGCTATCTAAACAGATTCAACAAGATAGTGAGAAACACAGGAGTACTTAAGAATGGATATACATAATTCCACTTAGGTACAGTTCAAAACGACACATATTATTATTATTATTGGGGGAAGCATATGGTCACACACTAGAAAAGCAAGATAATGCGTAAGACAGAGCTCAGGACAGAGGCAGGCTGTGGGTAGGCTGCTAAGGAAGGCACTGCTGCCTGAGGGTACTCTCCTCATTCATTTAAACCACAATTACTGTGCTTCAGGTTGATTAAAAGAGCTAAAATTGTGGGAATAAAGAAGAGTTTCTCTGATGTACACAGTATCATGTGGGTAATTTGTAGGTAGAGAAAGAACATTTTCCTGTACTAGATTACCACTTAATTCCCCACCAAATACATGATTTAAAAATAAAATTTTTCTCAAACAAATTTTACTAATGCAACATGAAAAATTCTTCCTTTCACAGACTGGTTGTATAATTGGCATATAAAAACAAAACAACCTGCAAAACAGATTTACAGGAATATTCTACATGGTGATCCTATAGCATCAAGACACCTTTTTTAAGTAAAAAGCGTAAGAAAAGTGGATAGTAGTAGCTACTTTGATCACTCATTCCTTTTCACTGTTGGGAAAAATCACTGAATCAGAGATTGAAGTAGTAAGAACTTTAGATGTCCCAAATTTTCACATTTTGCTGATTAGGAACTGAAACTCTAAGGCAGTAGTTTTAAACCATGTGTGAACCATAAACCCAGATTTGAGAAAACTTTGATGCCAAGAAAGATATCTGTAATGTGTAGTTTTGGCATTTGCAATGGAAAAAAAAATAGTATTCTAAAAAGGAACTTAAACTTTTGGAAGTTATTCCAAAGACCTTCTTTGGTCTGGTCTTACTAAATAAATAATTTGACTATAGCATTTACACAAGGAGAAAGTATACAATCCTCCTGGATTAGGAGATGGGGAAAAAAACATAAAGTAAAAAACCTTTGCATCTTAGCCAGGCATGGTGGTGGAGGCTGGTAGTTCTAGCTACTCAGGAGGCTGAGGAGGGAGGGTCTCTTGAGCCCTGGAGATTGAGATTACATAGTTGATCTAGGGTCACACCACTGCACTTGAGCCTGGGCAGTAATAAGAGACTCTGTCTCCAAAACAAAACAAAACAAAAACCCTACTTTCTTTACAACCACAAAAAAGCTACAAAACTATGCTAACAATTTAAAGAAGTTGTACTTACATGTTTTCTTTCCGTAGCCTTTAGAGATTTAGCAGCATAGTAAAAAAGTTGTGTCCCACACAAAGCTGCCCAATATTTTGTCCAAGAGGCTACCTGGAGAGGATAAAAACATGAATATACAGTTCAATGCTATTGGCTTTGTAACTGTTAACATGGCTTCTCAGTTTTTCTACATTCTTAGCACCAATGGTCCACTCCATTTTACTTCAGCCACCCAAGGCCTAACCTTAGAGTTGAGTCACATCATTTCTGAAATCTTCATCTCAAATATTTTTATCACTTCCAGCTAATAGTCTGTGCTATTCTCATTCAGATAATTATTTGGATAATCTCATCAAGAATCTGATACACTTTCAATATTGTCTAGTATTGCTACCCCTCTCCAATATTCTATCGCCCCACTTCTCTCTTGATATCCGTATGTTAGTCTATATTCCGCAGTCCAGAACTATATCCATTCCCTTCCAAATACTTTAATTCCATTGCCTTTCTCTACTGTTAGAACCCTAACCCTAGTCAATCTAGTCATCTGATTACTTAGCACCACATCACAAGAGCTGAATATTGCTGGAGAAATCACACAATTGTGCCAACTGATAAAATTACGGTCAGCAATCTCAAATGGAAATTAATAGTACTTTCCTTTTACCCAATCATGTCATTATACACACACACCCCTTTTCTCTCTGGAGATCATTACTTCATACTTTCTTCTCAAAATTTTAATATTTCCCCCCGCCCATGATGTCACTGCATACTTCCTATAGAAAAGCAGATGAAATCTGGTAAAAACTACCTCATCTTCCCAGAAACAACTCCAGCTAACTACCTGTTTGTAGACTCAAATACAAAGCCTTTCTTCCTGTACCGACAGAATAGTTAACCCTGATTCCATCAAAAGACATATTCATTAGTTATCCACTGCTCCGTTTTTTTTGTTGTTGTTGTTATTGTTGCAGTTTTGGCCGAGGCCAGGTTTGAACCTGCCACCCTACTCCCTGAGCCACAGGTGCCACCCTATGGGTGGGACCATATCTATGGTGCATTTTACAAGGGTACATGTTAAATCTACTAAGTGTAGAATATAAATGTCTTAACACAATAACTAAGAAAATGTGGTGAAAGCTATGTTAACCAGTTTGATGAAAATATTTCAAACTGTATATAAAACCAGCACGTTGTACCCCATAATTTCACTGATGTGCACACCTATATTTAATAAAAAAAAGACATATTCAACTCTCCTTTTATGCCCTAGATACCTATTATGTCTCATATTCTCAAGAAATTTGCTGTTGCAGTTAACTCTTCTCTCCACTGCCTCTCAGTTTCTCTCCCTCTACCATTATCATACAAATGGGCTTTAATAATACTCTCAGCATTAAAATCCCTCCTTTGCCTATCCCCTCACCCCTCAGATACCATCCAATTTCGCTGCTCCTTTTCATAATCTAACTTCTTGCAAGGTTGTCTCTAATTCTTGCCTGTACTTCTGTTTTGCCCATTTTCTACTCTCTTTATTTCATTTGGCTTTCAGGCTGAAACCACAGTCAACAAGGTCACTGAGAACTGTAACTTTTTTTTTTTTTTGAGACAGAGCCTAAAGCTGTCGCCTTGGGTAGAGTGCTGTGGCATCACAGCTCACAACAACTCCCAACTCATGGCTTAAGCGATTCCCTTGCCTCAGCCTCCCAAGTAGCTGAGACTACAGGTGCCTGCCACAATGCCCAGGTATTTTTTGGCTGTAGTTGTCACTGTTGTTGGCAGGCCCTGGGCTGGATTTGAACCTGCCAGCTCTGGTGTATGTGGCTGGCGCCTTAGCCGCTTGAGCTACAGGCACCGAGCCTGAGAACTGTAATTTTACCAAAGCCTCCTAGCAGGATGTGACCCAGCTGATCACTCCTTTCTTCTTTAAGTATTTTAACTACTAGGCTTCTGGAATACCAGTTCCTTAGTTTCCTCTGCACTCTTATTATAGGAGAACTTTAATGCTCTAGAGCTCTATTTACAGCCCTTTTTTTCTTCCCTAGATATACTTTTTTCATATGAGATAATCTATCTCAACTAGTTCCATACTTCAAATACTATTGTATGCTAAAGACTCTCTACATCTCTATCTCTGGATACTACCTCTCTGTTGAACTCTTAAAATTTTTAAAGAGTTAAACTGTTATCTCCACTTGAATGTTTATAAGCATATCAAACTGAACTCAGCCAACTTACCTGCCCTCCCCATTTCAATAAACGTCCTCAGCATCCCCCCAGCTCAGTCTCCAAACCTAAAAGTCATCTTTATTTCCACTTTTCTCTTATATACCACTTTTATTGTATCATCCAACAACCCTGGCTTTTGTCTCTGATCTCCTCTCCCCCCACCCCCTGCTCTTAATTTCAGTGCTTCAACCACACAAGCCTTCTGGAGAAGTCTCTGGAACTCTTGATCTTCATAAGACTGCCTTAGCTTCCTCACTCAGATCACAGCTCAAATGTCTTGCAATGGTGGGCAGCCTCTCCACCATTCTGCATCCTGTGACCTTATTTTAAGAACTTATGTAATCTCCATGAGGTAGGCACTATGCCTCATCTGGTTCACTGCTCTATTACTAGCATCTGACACACAGTAGGTATGGTAATGTCTCAAGTGACATGCCATTCTTAGTTTGCCAGCTGGCCTAAGGTCGCTTCTTGATTGAATGTGCCTTTGGTTTATTGTAATAAGCAACAAAATAAGATCACTCAGATGGAAAACATTTCTATATTTTAAGAAGCTCTTACACCTTCAAAAGCTTTAAATGTGAATATAAATCAAAGGCTTTATACTTCAAATTTGAGAAAAGAAAAAAATCTTTCTTTAGTAGTCAAAGCATTATGCTGGTGTTGGGGAAAACAAGCTTCTTTGTTTGTTATATATTAAAAGTGTTATTCTACCTAGCATTTTGTTTTCTCTGACACGTTGATAATCATGTTTTGGAAGATATTTAATATTTAGGTTCTATTTTACATGGGGAAGCAAAACTGTATTACAAAGATTTAAATAAGCAGATGAACCAAAAATAGTTGAATTCCATTTTTAGGGTTATTACTGTCTATTTTTTCTAAATTTATTACTAAAATATTTCTGAGTGATATACTTTCAGAGGTCTCTACGAAACAGTTTTGTGTAAGAACTATAACAGGCAGTAAGAAAAGTATAGGAGTATCTTGATTTAAGCACTCTTAATTCACATTTAGTGACTCACATCTGTAATCCTAGTACTCTAGGAGGTTGAGGTGGGTGGATGCCTGAGCTCAGGAGTTTGAGATCAGCCTGAACCAGTCTCTAAAAATAAATAGCCGGGTGTTATGGCGGGCACCTGTAGTCCCAGCTACCTGGAAGACTGAGGCAGGAGGATTGCTTTAGCCTAGGAATTTGAAGTTGCTGTGAGCTATGATGCCACTGCATTCTATGGAGGATAAAAAAGTGAGACTCTGTCTCAAAAAAAAAAAAAAATTAAGAAACCAATGTGTACACTAACCCTCCCCTTCCTTGGTATCACTTTCTATCGTTTTAATTATCCATAGCATTCATGGTATGAATATATTAAATGGAAAATTCCAGAAATAAGTAATTCATAAGTTTTAAGTTGCACATCATCTCAAGTAGCCTGATGAAATTTCTCTACACAACACTGATCTGTCTAGCCTGGATGTAAATTTTCCTTTGTCCAGTATCTCTACACTGTCTGGGCCACCTACCCATTAGTTACTATGTAGCAATTTCACTATCAGACTGACTGTTAGGGTATTTTTGGGTGCTTGTGTTCAAATAACTGTTGTTTTACTTAATAATGGCCCCAAAGAGCAATAAAAGTGATACTGACAACTCCAATATGCCGAAGAAAAGCTGTCAAGTGCTTCCTTGAAGTGAAAGGATAAAAATTGTAGACGTCATTAAGAAAAGTCATATGCTGAGGTTGCTAAGACCAACAGTAAGAATAAATCTGCTACCGGAGAAACTGTGAAGGAGGAAAGAAATTCATGCCAGTTCTGCTATCGCACCTCAAACTGCAAAAGTTAAGGCTGGTGCGTGGTAAGTGCTTAGTTAAGATGGAAAAGACATTCCTTTTGGGGTGGAAGGCAGAAATGGCTCTGGCACTGCCTGCCGTTTCAGGCCTCCGCTGGGGATCTTAGCACACATACATATTGCCCGAGAATAATTTATTTTAAATTATTTTGAGTCTACTAATATCTGGTTTTATTTCAATTATCTTAGTTATTTTTTGAGGTCTTATACAGTTGCATATTTTAAGAGGTATATTAAAATACAATATAATGAAATCTTACTGTAGGTTTTTTGCCTTCTTTTAACAAAGTTTTTCTCCTGAGAACACCTTGAATAGTAACAGCTCCTGGATATAAATGTACTGCCAAATCTTCTGATTCTGCAGAACTGTAACAATAAAATGAAGAAAGGGACACTTAAGGGCTTTTGTCTATGGCAGGCATCAAGTAGGTTCTTAAATAAAATAATTATTCTTAATTTTTAAAAACTCTGTTACTTTATTCAAAGCTGAGAAGATATTGACAACTTTAAAGGTTTATTAATCTGAAATTTATAAGCTGTCACAGAAGTTAATTAGAAGTTATTAAAGTCAGCAGATGGTTAAAAACACACACTTCATGACATTTGAACAAGTATAATTTAGAAAGAATGCAATAATTCACTTCTATAAAGATTAAATTAAAAACTTAAGATTTTTTTCTTCTTAACATGCCACACTGCATCACTGCTGTAATCTTATTTTCCCCATTAAAAGCTTTAAGTCCTGGTAGGAAAAATGAGGATTCTATTTGTTAAAAGTATTTAAGTCTATAAAACTGAGAATAAAAATAGCAGAAGCTCAAAAAGGAAAAGAAGAGAAAATCCATGCTTAATTCTAAAATAGCAAAAAGAAGTAATAAAGGCAATAACATAGTTAAAAAACTTAATGCAATAAATCTTAATGCATTTAAACACTGCCAATGCATAACTATTTGATTATAGCCAAACAACTCTCCGAGTTGAGAATAACCCTCAAACTCAAGATTTACTTTTCATGTATCTTTAAAAAGCATCATAAAACAACCAATATTTTAATATCTTTTCCCAACTAACTTTAGGTTTAATATTTAAAAGAATGATTTTTATATATGCCAGTTAAACATACACACTGATAAAACTATCATTCCCTGGTGACTTAACATGAGCTGCAGAACTAGTACAACAGCAAAAAAACCTGAAGTTGCTACTTTATTCCTTTGTGATTATTTAGGTGTCTTCAAAGTGACTTAAAAACCAGTAGAAATTTCATGCTAGAGCTATTATTAAAATCTATTTTAATAAGGAGGAGATTAGACACCATCAAACTGACATAAAGTCTGCTTCTAAACTTTGTTATTTTGTTGTTATGAATTGTTTGATCACCAATTACCACTAGACCCCATGACCTCTAGGTACCATCTTTATCTGCCTCCATAGTTTATACGCAGTAGAATGTGGAAAGAGACCAAACTTAACCAGATGACCGATTTAATGAATATGAGTTTAAATATACAAATATTACTTAATGAAACAGACTTGTCTAAATTTAGGACCTGTGGTTTATCTGAAAAACTTTAGAACAGACAAATCAAATGTCGATTTATTAGCAAAGTAAAGGCTTTGATTGCAGTTTATGAATAACAAGCAGATTTTTACGTTGCTCATTCAAAAACTAGCAGCATTAGAAAGAAACACCTGTGTTAAAAGGATACCAACTAGGAAGCATTTAAAAAATGTGACAAAGATGCAAGTCAGCATTTAGCTCTATGGATCAGAAAGTATAGTTCAAATTCTTTTCCACACTAAATCTTGGAAAGAAAGTTTTTCTGGGCAATCTGTTTAGTTTTTAAATCAATTAGTTGAGAAAGAACAGAAATAATGTGAGATCACACCCATGTAAGCCAATCACCAACACCAGAGGGAGTTCTGTGACCCCTGAATGCAGGGGAATTGTACCTGCTGGCCTTCATGTGGCTTCGATAGCCATTTCGTGCCACTCTTGTCACCGGGCCGAGAGAATGGTATAATCTGTTCCTGTTGGATTCCATTATAAATTGTATATATTACATATATTTTTATTCACACAATCATTAATACCTATAACAGTATAATAGTTTCTTCATGTAATATAGCTTTCTAAATCTAACAGAAGGACAGTGTTCTTTCTTTTTTAAAGCATGCAGCATAGATTTCAAAATTTTTTTCTTTTACTATTGACTCTAAAAATAAATATAGGAGTTTAGTACATACCATATCCTTACATATACATTTACTTCAACAAATCTACTAAAAGAATTAAAGAGCTACTTATAGCCGAATAAATTAAAACCTGAAAAATATTTCAAAAATCCTTTCTATTTTACTTCTTGGATTACAGTTTGAATATGATGCCTGAATTTATATGAAAAATTCATTTTTATAATATGTCCCTGTGAAGACACCTAAAAGCAATGTGGCTTGTAAACTTAAAACTCATGAGGAAAACCTTATTTTCCTCTTTGTTATATTAATCAAAGAAAACTAATAAAAGAGATGAACTGAATAATATATGTATATTATTTCTATATCAACTGAAAAAGCCAATAAATGATAAAAAATGGTTTGAGTTAATATATGTATCCAAAATGGCATATTATACTTAGCAAAAGCAATAAACATAAGACACATAAAAACACTAATGCTTTTTTGCTTGGGAAAAGTCAAAATTAGCATTTTTTGTTTGTTTGTTTTGAGACAGAGTCTCTCTTTGTCATCCTGGGTAGAGTGCTGTAGCGTCATAGCTCACAGCAACCTCAAACTCTTAGGCTAAATGATTCTGTTGCCTTAGCCTTCCAAGCAGCTGGGACTACAGGTGTCCACCACAATACCCAGCTGATTTTTTTTTTTCTTCTTTTAAGAGATGGTTCTTACTATGGCTCAGGCTGGTCTTGAACTCCTGAGCTCCACAATCCACCCACCTTGGCCTCCCAGAGTGCTAAGATTATATATAGGCATCAGCTACTGCATCCAGCAAAAGTAGCAGTTGAGAAATAATATATATTTTTTAATATTATTAATTTTTAATTTTTTAACATTATTAATATTAATACTTTAGCAACTTAAGCAACAATGTATTTGATTTCTCTATAGGAAGAATGGTAAATGGCAAATTAACAGTCACAGTATTATTTTGAAGTTCCCTATTCACGAGTAGTTATATCCTAATTCTTTATTCACTTTTTATTATTAATTATTAATACATGTTTGAATCTTGCTAGGCAGCATTCATTTAACTCTTCCTGAAATGCTCTGAGAGCCACTGATTTAAACTTGACATACGTAGATTGTTTAGCTGAAAATGTCTGCAAAGCAAAACATTTGTCATAAAAGAAAAATATTGTTTGAAATGTGAAGGTAACACCATTATATAGTATCTTCATTGCTTGATACTTATGCTGAAAGAAAGAAAAAGAAAAATATACTTTCTTTATAAGTAACCTGCAGGGATGAGAACAGATTATTCAGCACAATTATCATTCTGGTTACTCAATCAATCAAAGAAACAATATTGTTAATGTTTTTTATGTAAAGATCATAACCATACTCTATAATCAAAGTGTGATGGTATTATGATCCTTCTATTGGGAAAGAAAATTTGTACAAATTTAGAAGCATGTCAGAAGTAACACTTGTATTTTTCCCATTTGAAGCAAACCCAAATAAAGAGATTAAAAGTAAAAGTTGAAAGAGAAATAATATATAAAAACAAATTGTTAAAAATCCCTGAAAACAAAGAGAACAAAACTTGGGAACACTGATAATTAGAGTAGAAAGGGTTAAAAGTACTTTGAAATGTAGGCCTTAGAAATAAAATCTTAGTATTTTCAACTCCAGTTTTAACATGACATTCAACATTTAACCTACACAACCTTTATATTGAGTAATATAGGCATTATTTAGAAACTTAGTTGCTTAGTTTATATACAAAAGGGAGCAATTATTTTATTCAAAAGTCAAATATCTTATGAGTTTAAACATGGCAGAACTGAAATGATGAGAGGTAATATAAGAATCCTAACAAACAATTAGTAAATATCATTTGTATTGTTTGGCTATGTTCTTAGGGAGATCTCATAGGTATCTGAATACAGTATGCTATTTGCTATAGACAGATGATGGCTTTTATATCTTAAAGCAACAAAGAAAAGAAGAAGGGAGCACAATTTGTACTATTTCATTAAGTCTGTGTACCTTGTGTAAGTTTTGAGTTCTTAACAATTTAAATTCAAATTTCAAGCTGCTTTACTTACAGTATAATTTAAAAATCTATTAAGTCCCTATTAAAATACCAACATTGTATTTTCAAGACTCGGAAAAAATAATTCTTCGTTTTGTATGGAACCAGAAAAAACCTTATTTAGCTAAGGCAGTTCTTAGTAATAAAAACAAAACCGGGGGCATCAGCCTACCAGACTTTAGGCTGTACTACAAGGCCATAGTGGTCAAAACAGCATGGTATTGGCACAAAAATAGAGACATAGCATCTGGAATTGAATAGAAAATCAGGAAATGGGCTTGGTGCCTGTAGCACAGTGGTTATGGCGCCAGCCACATACATGACACTGGCCAGTTCGAATCTGGCCTGGGCCAGCTAAACAACAATGACAACTGCAACAAAAAATAGCCAGGTGTTGGGCGGTGCCTGTGGCTCAGTGAGTAGGGAGCTGGCCCCATATACCAAGGGTGAAGGTTCGAACCTGGCTCCGGCCAAACTGCAACAACAACAAAAAAATAGCTGGGTGTTATGGCAGGTGCCTATAGTCCTAGCTACTTGGGAGCCTTAGGCAAGAGAATCACCTAAACCCAAGAACTGGAGGTTGCTGTGAGCTGGATGCCATTGCACTTTATTAAGGGCAACAAAGTGAGATTCTGTCTCTAAAAAAAAAGAGCCAAGTGTTGTGGTGGGTACCTGTAGTCCCAGCTACTTGGAAGACTGAGGCAAGAGAATCACTTAAGCCCAGGAGTTTGAGGTTGCTGTGGGCTGTGACGCCATAGCACTCTATTGAGGGCCACATAATGCGTCTGTCTCAAAAAAAAAGAAAACGAGGAAATGAAACTAATAACTTACAGCCTCCTAATCTATAAACCAAACAAGAACATACACTGAGGAAAAGAATCCCTATTCAATAAATGGTACTGGGAGAACTGGATATCCACATGTAAAGACTGAAACTGGACCCACATCTTTCTCCACTCACAAAAATTGATTCAAGATGGATAAAAGTTGTAAATGTAAGGCATTTCTTTCTTTTCTCAAAGAAAGCATGGGAAAAACAATGGAAGATATTGGCCTGGAGAAAGACTTTATGAAGAAGACTCCCGTGGCAATTGCAACATCAACAAAAATAAACAAATGTGATATAATTAAACTGAAAAGCTTCTGTACAGCCAAGGAGACAACCACCAAAGGAAATAGACAACTTACACAATGGGAAAGGATATTTGCATATTTTGAATCAGACAAAAGCTTGATAACTAGGATCTATAGAGAACTCAAATTAGTCAGTATGATAAAAGTCAAAAATCCTTTATCAATGGGCAAGAGAGATGAACGGAACCTTTTCTAAAGAAGACAACGAATGGCTAACAAACATAAGAAAAAATGCTCATCATCCCTAATTATTAGAGAAACGCAAATCAAAACCACTCTGAGATATCATCTAACCCCAGTGAGAACGGCCCACATCACAAAATCTCAAACTGCAGATGCTGGCATGGATGTGGAGAGAAAGGAACACTTTTACATTGCTGGTGGGACTGCAAACTAGTACAACTTTTCTTGAAGGAATTGTAGAGAACTTTCAAAAGAACTCAAACTAGACCTTCTATTTGATCCTGCAATCCCATTACTGGACATCTATCCAGAAGAAAAAAATCCTTTTACCATGAGGACACTTGCACTAAATTGTTTATTGCAGCTCAATTTATAATTGCCAAAATGTGGAAACAGCCTAAATGCCCACCAACTCAGGAAGGAATTAACAAGCTATGATATATGTAAACCATGAAATACCATTCAGCTATTAGAAAAGATGGAGACTTTACATCTTTTGTATTAACCTGTATGGAAGTGGAACACATTCTTCTTAGTAAAGCATCACAAGAATGGAGAGGCAAGAAACCTATGTACTCAATTCTGATATGAAGACAATTAATGACCTAGTTAAGGTGTGTGACACACCTTTTGAGGGTGGGACACAATTTTACCTAACAAATGCAATCAGTGTAACTTGGTTCTTTGTACCCTCAATGAATCCCCAACAATTAAAAAAAAAATCAATTAAGTCATTTTGTCCTTGATAAAGTGGTAGAGAATAAAGTTGACCATTCCACTAAATGCCATAAAATAACTTAAATGAACCAGAATTTAAGAAAATAATTTTACGTTTGAATACATAATTATGTAACTTGACTATGATGCATTATTTTTAATTACAATTTTAAATGTACTACAATTTGAATACATGTATAATGCCAGCAAGTAAATTATTTACAGCTTTGACTCTATCGGTCACTCATTCTCACTACTGACAATTCCAAACTTAAATATCAATTTCTAATTTCTTCTACCAGCAGAAAGCTTAAGTAGTCCCATAGGGGTATAATAAACACTATCTCCTAAAATTCATGATATTATATACTTTAAGACAGACAAACTCAAAATAGTTCAAGTAGACAATTTTTCTTACCTTTCAAAAGCAGGCCATGAGGTCTCTTCACTTAGTTCAGAACCATCACTGCTACCTAAAAATCAAAAGATATTCTATTTTTTAGACATAAGAACTATTTTTCCAGTTTGGATTTTATATTTAAAAAATAAATTTGCTCCCTATGCTTGTAAAATGATAATCACATTGTGGGTGAACATACACATATAATTCTTTATTCAGTATTACTGCTGCTAGGTTTATTTTGCAATATATTGGATTATAGTTGACAAGACAACCTAAAATAACAAATTAGCATAAAATATTTTTGCATGCCTACTTGTAGCTCGAATTCTTTTTTTTTTTTTTTTAAAGACAGAACCTCAGGCTGTTACCCTGGGTAGAGTGCTATAGCATCACAGCTCACAGCAACCTCCAACTCCTGGACTCAAGTGATTCTCCTGCCTCCGCCTCCCAAGTTATAGCTCAAATTCATTATGTTAATAATCAATAAACATAAAATAGCACAAAATTTTTCCTATTGTTTGTCATACTCTAGGACCAATATATAGCAGAATCCCCCCACAGTTGACTACCTCCCTATATTGACCACCTCCTTAAGTTGACCTTTTTTTTCATAGACAGGACAGGCATCACATGTATGTTATCACTATGGCAGGCCTAGTTCCTTATGTTGACCAGTTTGTTACAATTTCTTGGATGGTCTACTTACAGAGGTAATTATGAAATTCTTTTTCTTTGTATTAAAATCCATTACCATTGCAAGGACAAAAAACTCAATGAAATCCAATTCTTTACCTTTAGAGACAAGGTTGAAGAGGATGGAATCCCAAAATTAAAAGAAAAATTAGTGCTATAAAATCATAGCTTTTTCTTTGGCCAGAAAATCAGTTAAAATAAACTTCAAATAGAAAAGTTTAAAATTAGCTGGAAAATGGCTTAGACTGACTTAAAAATTATTTTAAACATAATTCTGACTCCCAATAAAATTAGGAGGAATTTATGTTAAGTGGAATAGTCTATCAGACTTCTACAACCAGGGTTCTGTGACAAACTCAAACTCTAACACTGGAAGAAGGTATCCATTAGCTATGATAGATATAAACCTCTTCTATGGGTTAGGCATGGCACTACTTATGTACCGTCCTTGCATGAATGAGACAACCATCGCTGAAACCCACTGGTGGTGGCGGGGCCTTATCTTTTGATGTGTGGCACTATGTGGTAAAGATCGAAAGTTAAGCATAATTAGTATATTTGTAGAAAATGTAAGCTTTTTCAGAAGTGTGAAGCTCAGAGTGATTATGCCTTCCTTAGCTAGATGAGATGACTCTAGGTTATCTAGGACCTATGAAGGTCTGACAGTTAAGTTTGTGAACTCATCCTAGAGAAGTGCTACATACCTCATTGCTGAATATCACTACAATCACATTTCAATGACTCTCCTTGGGAACCTATGCATTGGTGCCAGTGCCTAGCCCACCTTTCAAAGCAATTTTGGAACTCTTTTTCTGGAATGACCACTGACAACTAAGTTTGCAAACTTGCTACTGTGCGCCCACATTGGCAGCACTATACAAACTACTCAGTAAGGTTTCATAACCTTGACTCACAGCTGTGTTCATGTTGATGTGTGTTGGTCAGTATCTCGCTGAGTGGCATTCAATACTATTGCTGTGTGTTTTTGCGAGCTGTTCGATGACAGCTCTCACGGTCACTGCAGAAAAAGAGTTCTGAAGCATGGAGTAGGCCCCGGTGTCAGTGCATAGCTTCCCAAGGGTAGTACTTAGAAGATGACCATGGTGATATTCAGCAATGAGCTATGTAGCATGTTTTTCTAGGATGATTTTGCAAACTTAATTGTCAGACCTTGTAGATACTGCATTAGAAAATGTATGAGGCCATTATTTCAAGCACTGACTACAGTACTTTCAAAGCCTTCATAGTATGGTAGATTAGTATTGCATGTAAAAGTTATAGCTAAAGAAAAGACTATTTTGTGTCTTAACACCTACCACCATCTTATGTTAGTAATCTTATTCTTTTCCCATTACGTTAAAGCTTTAAAACAAAAATTCTGGATGCCTTTGTGTAACATGTTCTTAATTGGCCCGGTGCCTGTAGCTCTGTGAGTAGGGTGCTGGTCACATACACTGAGGCTGGCGGGTTTGAGCTTGGCTGGGGCCTGCTAACCAATGACAACTACAACCAAAAAACAGCCAGGCATTATGGCAGGTGCCTATAGTCCCAGCTACTTGGGAGGCTGAGGCAAGAGAATCGCTTAAGCCCAAGAGTTGGAGGTTGCTGTGAGCTATGACACTATAGCACTCTACTAAGAGGGACATAGTGAGACTTTGTCTCAAAAAAAAAAAAAAAAGGTTCTAATTTACAGCAAGGATACAACACTCTTATACTGTCTATCTGGCCTTAGATTAAAAAAAAAAAAAAAACACGAACGAAAAAAATCTGCTGTATGAGAGAAAAGTCTCCAAAGAGACACTAACTGTAACTCAAAAGAACTATCTTGTGGTAATCAAAAGAACGCCTGTCAAAAGTAAAAGCTACAAATAAACTAGAGCATAATAATCATTATGATATTTATGATGGGGAAAAGCAAATATTATATATACTTGACAGCTGCACCTTTAAAAATTATTTTTTGTGGGCCAGGCATGGTAGCTCATGCCCATAATCCTAACACTCTGGCAGGGCAATACAGGATGATCACTTGAGCTCAGGAGTTCAAAACCAACCTGAGCAGGAGTAAGACCCCGCTCTTTACTAAAAACAGAAAAATTAGCTAGGCACTGTGGTGGGAGCCTGTAGTCCCAGATACTCAGAAGGCTGAGGCAGCAGGATCCCTTGAACCCAAGAGTTTGAGGTTGCTGTAACCTAGGGTGACATCACTGCACTCTACTTGGGGCAATAGAACAAAACTCTATATTCCCTCCTCCCCCCCTCAGAAAACCTTTTTTTATGTTTTGCTTTAAGTGGCATGCCAGATTCCATAAAGTGTAACAAATTTTTGATTGGTAAAAGTTCTTCCTTTTGCAAATTTTCCTGTGTATTATTTCTCAGACAGAGGTTAATATTTGTTCTTTTTTTTTTTTTTTTTTAAGAGACAGAGTCTTACTTTATTGCCCTTCATAGAGTGCTGTGGTGTCACAGCTCACAGCAACCTCCAATTCCTGGGCTTAGTTGATTCTCTTGCTTCAGCCTCCCGAGTAGCTGGCACCACAGGCGACCACCACGACGCCCAGCTATTTTTTTGTTGCAGTTTGGCTAGGGCTGGGTTTGAACTGCCACTCTTGGTATATGAAGCCTGTGCCCTACCCACTGAGAAACAGGAGCTGCCCTTGAGGTTAATATTTGTACATAGCCAACTTAGAACAGCAGTAAGAGGTATTTCAGGTGATAAACTTGCCTTCTATTTAAAAAATTTTGTCATCTGGGTGGCGCCTGTAGCTCAGTGGGTGGGACCTATAGTCCCAGCTACTCGGGAGGCTGAGGCAGGAGTATTGCCTAAGTCCAGGAGTTGCAGGTTGCTGTGAGCAGTGTGATGCCACAGCACTCTACTGAGGGTGATAAAATAAGATTCTGTCTCTTAAAAAAAAAAAAATGTGTCATCATTTAGTCATTTGCATTTATAAAACAGTAACTCCAGAATAAACAACAGTTGAATAGTAATGGAGAGCTCTGAAGTAATTTTATTTTCAGGGTTTGGAACTCTCAAGGGCTAAAGAAGTGAATATGTTCAAGAAAATGAATTTCCTTTTGCATCTCTTTGTATTGGCTGTGAATCAATATTGAGAAGATCACATTAACAATAACAGGCTTTGCCCTTTGGCAACCCGATACTTAATCACAGAGGAAGACATTCTCTTCTCTTCTCTATTTTTAAATATAAAAATAGCAATATATGATAATGTCCAATTACAAAAAGAAACAATGCTCATCTAGGAGATTCAGAAAATAAATACAACTTCAGGAAGTAAAAATAAATTTACCTTCAGGAAGTAAAAATAAATTTACCTTCAGGAAGTAAAAATAAATTACCCGTAATTTCACATCCCTTTTTTTTTTTTGAGACAGAGCTTCAAGCTGTCCCCTTGGGTAGAGTGCTGTGGCATCACAGCGCACAGAGTCTCACTTTATCACCCTCAGTAGAATGCTGTGGAATCACACTGCTCACAGCAACCTCCAACTCCTGGGCTCAAGCGAGTCTCCTGCCTCTGCCTCCCAAGTAGCTGGGACCACAGGCGCCCGTCACAACGCCTGGCTATTTTTTTCTTTTTGGTTGTAGCCATCATTGTCATTTGGCGGGCCTGGGCTGGATTCGAACCTGCCACCTTAGGTGTATGTGGCTGGCGCCTTAGCCACTTGTGCCACAGGCGCTGAGCCTCACATCCCTTTTTAGTGTGGCCCCAATTTTATGCTCTTCTTTATAGCAGCTATCTTTGTACAGGGAGTCCATAAAGTTGGTGTGCTATTTAAGACTGCGGTCTCACCCCTCACTGTGAAATCTACTCCAGTTGTTAGGGCTTTGCCTTCACCATTCTATGCAACAACCCTTGTCAAAGTCCCCAGTGACTTTTATCTTGCCAAATCCCCTGATCAATTTCCCGTACTCACCTTATTTCTCTTTTTTGCATTTGATATTGATCGATTCAGCACTTTCTTCTTCCTGGAGACACTCTGTCTACTCTACCAGGCTCCTGTAATACCACATTCTGTTTCTGTCCCCTACTTCATTGACCTCTCCTTTATAGTTGCCTTTGATGGCCCATCTTTTTTTAAAACCAATAATTTAGTCAAACCTCTAAATATGACAAAGTTCTCTTATTTTTTACATCCTCTCCCTAGTTCCTATCTGGCTCTTCCTATCTGACTATACCGCACTGAGCTCCAGATTCATTCATTCACAATCTGCCTGACAGCCCCATGGACTCTAAGCATGTCAGAGACAGAACTCTTGATTCCCCAAACTCAGTCACTCTTCACAAACACTTCAATGTCTTCTCTACCTTGGTAACAGCACTATCATCTAACTAGCTGTTTAATCCAAATAACCTGGAGTCATACTTGACTATACCCTTTTCCTTATTCCTATATCCAAACTGAATGCAGTTAATAATGCAACCGGCTCATATTCTTTTCCTACTATTCTTCCAGTGCCTCCCATTTGGGAGTCAAAAACATTAAGCACTTTAAAAACCATCATGAATTATTAACTTCATCCTATATGTAATTGCTACTTTTTTTTAAACCAAATTTTCTCTATGTATGGTAGGGTTAAAGATGTTTGTCTAGGTGAGTTTTGTTAAAATTTTCATTGTATGTTAAGTTGGAACCCTTTCAGAGAACTATTTCTCACCTATTGATATTCCACTGGAA
This sequence comes from Otolemur garnettii, assembly GCF_000181295.1. NCBI lineage: Eukaryota > Metazoa > Chordata > Mammalia > Primates > Galagidae > Otolemur > Otolemur garnettii. The sequence goes on from NW_003852411.1 coordinate 14,742,594, forward strand.
AGAGTAGAACTTTCAGCTTGGCCTCGAGACGGTGCATGGGGCTCCATGACGCTATCATCTAACAGATGTCTTGGCCCTGCATTTGGGAATGTTGCACTCTTAAACTCTGTCGTGTTCATTTTATGAATGAAACTGGAAACAAAGAGAAACATTTTTCACATCTTTTATTATTGTTACGAATTCAGGATATAAAAGATAGTCTTTCATAAAAATTTAGGACACAAAAGATGCACCTGCTATCCTGAACTTATTTCTGAACTCTCACACTGAAGAACATACAAATGCTACCATGAAAGCCTCAAACTAACAGGGAAAATGTTTCAGGAAACCTGGCCTCATCTACCCATGAAACTAGAGCATACTTTAATTTCATTAAAAAATTGTTTTCATATCACTTTTTGGAGAACAGTTATTAACTTTTCTTGAGATAGTGTCTCACTATGTCACCCTTGTTAGAGTGCTGTGGCATCACAGCTCATAGCAACTGCAGACTCTTGGGCTTAAGTGATTCTCTGTCTCAGCCTCCCAAGTAGCTGGGACTACAGGTGCCCGCCACAATGCCTGGCTATTTTTTGGTTGGAGTTGTCACTGTTGTTTGGCAGTCCCCGGCTGGATTTGAACCTGCCAGCTCTGGTGTATGTGGTTGGCACCTTAACTGCTTAAGCAACAGGCATCTTTATGAAAATGTAATAAAGATAATGGCAAAAGTGAACATGGATCCTTTTTCTGAAAAAACAGTACTGTAAAACCAAAGAAGTTAAACAAACAAAAAATGAGTTTCTCTTTCATTATATTTAGGAAAAAAGAGAAAAATTTTTATAGATCTTCATTTATGACTTATTTTAGTTAAGACAATGATTGTCTTAGGCAGTGCCTGTGGCTCAGTGAGTAGGGTGCTGGCCCCATATACCAAGGGTGGCAGGTTTGAACCCAGCCCCGGCCAAATTGTAACAAAACAATAGCTGGGTGTTGCAGTGGGCACCTGTAGTCCCAGCTACTTGAGAGGCTAAGGCAAGAGAATCACCTAAGCCCAAGAGCTGGAGGTTTCTGTGAGCTGTGATGTCACAGCACTCTACTGAGGCCGATAAAGTGAGACTTTGTCTCTAAAAAAAAAGACAATGATTGTCTGAATATAAAAGTTATAATTTAACAAGTATCTTTCCCAAATATGAATACATTATTGAGGAAAGCTTTTTTCAGGTAATTTAGAATTTATGAAAAGGAAGAAATAAATGCTTTTCGGCAAACAAGATGTTTTACCAATGAGGAAAAAGGCTGTTATTTTAAAAAAAGATTATGCAAGGACACTATTTTCTATTTAATTAGTAAAGCAAATACACAATACATCCAACTACAAACAACTTTAAGCATTTGAAAGATAAAGATGCTGACTTATAACCCAAGCTGTGGCACTTCCGATGTCCATGTGGAATCAGGTTCCGCGGGGAGGGGGGTGTCTGTGGTAGCAAGCCTCCTTCAGCTGCCATGCTTTTTCTCCCACTTTGTGGTGATGCGCCTACTTCAGGACCTGGGGTTAAATTAAAGAGAGAGAAAGAGAAAATTTTTCTAGTGGTTTCAAAGGATTATTTTATTTTTAATTCCTTGATATAAAATATTCAATGTGGTTTAAATTTTAAGATAATAATATTAATGTTATACCTATTTAATCGACTTGAAGATGAGAAATACTTGTTTTCTGAGCCCTAAAACACAAAATCCCAAACCATACAAAATCCACTAATTTCTATCTATCTTATTTGTATTTAGTAGAGGCAGTGTAAATATTTTCCCCATTTACATGGGAAGAAATAGGATTAGAAGAGATTGACTCAGGATCTCCCATCAGAGACAAATCTGGACCTAGGTCTTTTAAGATGTAGTTTTAATGCTTCTTAAATTTTATGCACTGCTTTTTAAATTTAAGTTTCAATTTAAATTTATTAGATAAAGAACCAAGAACTAAAGTTAGAAATTAATCTGTATCTACACTGACACTCTTCAAGCTTATGGGAATAAAATATAGAAGTGACACGTACACAGACTTGTAAAATATTGCTTTAATAATGAAAAGAACAGCAAATTTAAGAGATTTAAACTGGAATTTTTTTCTGACTGGAATGTTCTTCTCCACAGATACGGTCTTGGTTTGCTCCTTCACACCTTTTCCTTTTTTTTGCTTTTACTGATTCTTAATTGCTGCAAACTACTTCACATCTTATTAGATACTGTAAGTCTTCAAATAATTTTTAGAGTATACAATATGAAGCTTAGTGCAAATGTCTGTACTGGAAATTTTTAAAAAGGTACTTATTAATGATTTCTTAAATGATGAGTGATTCTCTTCAATTTTATGTTTTTCCTGATTATTTGTAATATATATTCAATATCCCCATTATAATGCCACAAGTAAGAGATGATGATTTTTATATTTTTAGTGCCTGGCTCAGTATTAATGTAAACTTTAAAAAAATTAAGTCACTAAAACTGACTTCTATAATTATTAATAAAATTAGCAGAATTTACCATTTACATCACAGAAATTTCTAGTGTAATCAGCTCTCATTGCCTCAACCAGTGCATCTCATTTTAAAAAATGAATAGACTATTCACAAACACTTACATCTTACTTTCCATCTGCTCGACCTATTTTCCTTGATTAGATAGCGTATTTGTTTGTACATTTTACTGATAAACCTTTTAATTAAAAAACAAAAAAGATCCCTAGAAAGTACTGACAGATTTTAATAACAAAATAAAGATTTTTATTTACTTTATCTGATTTATTATTTGGTAACAAGAAACAACTAATGCACTAACCTACTAAGTCTTCCCTGGAAGCAGCAGAACGTGGTGTGCTCGTCCCTGGTTCTATCTTTAATGAAAGCCTGAATTTTAAAAAGACAGAACACATAAAATGACTAATATTTGACAAAATAATATTGACATCGTATATTTTCTCACAAAAAACTAAACATTTTAATAGAATAAGCTATATATTTTTCTTCAAGAGCAATCTTTATGATGTAAGTCTTCTACCTTTTTCATACAAAGCAGATCTTATGGTTTTTCTAGGAAATATTATGGAGGAACATATATTAAAAAGTTGTTATTTTAAATGGTCATTACCAATGCTTTGAGAATGCAGTTTCTCAATTGCTGTGGACATGACCACAAAACAAAAATACTTCCACTAGGTTTTCTATCTGCTACTTCGTTGACATTCAGCTTACTGGGGACATTTTATTAACCCTTTATTAGACGATAGTTTTCTGATCTTCATTGCCTATGTGTGAGTACTGTCTAAGTGGCAATACAAAGCAAGGAATTGTGATTGTCTAATAGATTTTACAGCAGGAACAGTGCATGCCTGGGTCTCTTATGCCTCACAGAAGAGATATTTCTAGCTAATTTTATTGTAACTCTTCTGGATAGCTAATAAGTACGTGGTTTTTGGAGCTAAGGGAGGCTTGTTTTATGTGATCATCTATGGAAATATTTACTTGTATGTTATTACATAGGGCTAACAGGACAACTGTGGATTGAGGATCTGTGCAATTAAAAAGGGCTGGCTTGAAGGTAAACCTTCAGTGACTCCAGCTTGAGACAGCAGAAGGCAAATCACATGTGAAATTTCTTGAATAAAAATTTATTCATTTTGCCTAATGCCATAATAAAAAAAACAACTTTTTATACCAAAACAAGTTTATTTAAAAATATAAAACAACTTTTATACCAAAACAAGGTTATTTAAAAATAACCTTGGTGGCTCATGCCTATAATCTTAGTATTTTGGGAGGCCAAGACTGGAGGACTGCTTGAGGCCAGGAATTTAAGACCAGCCTGAGTAAGAGCAAGACCCATATTTCTACAAAAAATAAAAAAATCAGCCACATATGGTGGCATGCACCTGTTGTCCTAGCACTTGGGAGGCTATTGCAGGAGAATTGCTCGAGCCCAGGAGTTTGAGGTTGTAGTAAGCTATGATGCCATTGCAGTCTAGACCTGGCAACAGAGTGAGATCCTGCCATCAAAAGAATTTTGAATCTGGCATGGCTGCTCACACCTCTATTCCCAGTGACTCAGTAAATGGAGGTGGGAAGATTGTTTGAGGCCAGAAGTTCAAGACCTGCCTGGGCAACATAGTGAGACCCCATTTCTAAAAGAATAAAAAAATTAGCTGCGTGTAGTGGCTCACACTTGTAGACTCAGCTATCCTGGAGACTAAGGCAAGCTTCTGCTTGAGCCCAGGAGTTGAGGCTGTAGTGACTGTGCCAATGCATCCCAGCCTAGGAGACAGAGTGAGACCTGGTCTTTTAAAAAATTTAAAATAAATAAAAACTAATAATTTCCTCAACTACCGCAAAGTTGTCAAACAATTCAACACATTTAAAGATAGTTGATGAATGATTAAAAGATGATTTAACTTGAGTTTATATTGATACCTAACATTTAAATTCAGGAACTTTCACATATAGTATTAAATATATTACACAAATTACTTCTGGAATCTTTACTGAATATGCTATTGGTTTGAGTACAACAATGAAAATTTCAAAAAATACCTTACTGAAAACTGCATCTAACAAGCCAACTAACACAACTCTTCAGAGAAAGATCAATAAAAACAAAAAGGTTGTTAGCAAAATTCCTAGTAAATCCTTGTCTGAAGTCAAAATTTATTAGTTAGTACTCAAGTTCCATTTACAATAATATACTGAATTTTGAGTTCTACAGCAAAAAATTATGATTCCTATCAGTGAAAGCTATTGCAGGAAATAGGATACTAAAGTAGTTGTAGAAAATGCTTTGCTATAATACATGAAACCTAATATTGCTAAGACTTTGTCTGAAGATAAAAACTATTCAGCATTCTACCAACTGCAATTTTTAGTGAAATTACACAACACAAGTGGTGTTCATAATGATAAACTAATCTATTGTAGGTGCTCAAATTATTATTTCTTTGATAACTTAAGAGGGAATTAAACAATTATATTTCAATTATTTGACAACGAAAATTCGTGTATTAAACAGATGCGTGACTAACCAGAACACTCTGTTCTTTCTATAGAGAAGTTTAATTAGGCTACAGAGTGTACGGCATTCATTCATATTCAGTAAGTATTTGTGTTGGGCACTGTGCTCAGAACTGAATATAACAGACTAAGGCAGACATGGTGGCCCTGCTCTTAAGCTTACAGACTAGTGAGAGAAAAGAAGCACACAAAATAACTGCAATTTCCTAACACACCAAAATAGAAAGGAACACCACTATAAAAAGCAGAGGCATCTCAAAAAGCACGGCAGTAAAGGCTAGTCTGAATTGTCAGCTGTGAGAAAAGATATGGTCATTGTTAAAATAACTTTAGATTTTCATCCTGATTAAAAGACATATACACAGAGGGTCTTTACCTAACAAATGCAATCAGTGTAACGTGGTTTCTTGTACCCTCAATGAATCTCCAACAATTAAAAAAAAAAAGACATACACACAATTTGTAATATCTATACTAGTTGGCTATATGGATGAAATTGCTAAAAACAGAGGCCTTTTGATAAGTGAAGTGTCATTTATTTCTATTTAAAATTTTTTCATCATAAAAAAATTATTCCAGCAAAATGTAACATAATTTTAAATGATTTTAATGACATCTTAAAATGCCCTAATTTTCAACGTTTAATTTGAAGGCTCATACAATACGGTCTATCTTCTCCAAGTCTCCCACATGATGTCCTCAAAACACCAAGTGACTTTGTAGTTCCCCAAAGGCTGCTTTCATTCTAGCCACTCATGAAAACAAAAATCAATATAACAATAACACCTTTTCTATAAAAATGAAGGTATCATGTACTATGTCAGTTTATGGAGCATTAAAACTCATGTTTTCTAGTTCCAATTTATTAGTACATGAAAAAAAAAAACCCTAATGTTTTCAAGTGTATTCTTTCACAAAGTGATCAGATTCAACAAACATATTAAATTTTTATGGTAATTAGTTTAAAAATTTACCACCCATTATAATTATGCAAAATTTCCTTAGACTTTGCTTCTACCTTTTAAACTTTAACTTGTCTTAAATTCAGTAAATTTCGGCTTGGCACCCACAGCATAGTGGTTTTGGCTCCAGCCACACACACCAAGGCTAGTGGGTTCGAAATCAGCCTGGGCCAGCTAAACGACAATGACAACTGCAACAAAAAATAGCCGGGGATTGTGGTGAGTGCTTGTAGTCCCAGCGACTTGGGAGGCTGAAGCAAGAGAATAGCTTAAGCCCAGGAGTTTGAGCTTGCTGTGAACTGTGACATCACAGCACTCTACTGAGGGCGACATAGTGAGACTCTGTCTCAAAAAAAAAAAAAAAAAAAAAAGAAAGTTTCTTGAGCCAGATAAAGAAATCTGTAAAAGCTATTTATGCATATTCTGAGTTTTAAGTTACCTGTGCTATACCTCCCTGGACAAAACTAAAGTGTTTATTAGGTATCAGTTCTACATCAGTAACTAGGGAGATGGAAAAATAGTGGTCAATATTTACCACTATTGGTAAACTTGAGAAACTACTAGGGTAATAGACTTGTGAAACCAAGCTAAAAGGCCTATCCACTGACCTCACACATTTTCAAATGAGTTAGAGTGAAAAAAGATTTTGTAAAATAAAAATTGATGCACAAAGGGTTAATATTATTGTATTGGGGAGAAGATAAAAGTGTTTTCAAACATTAGTAAAAATTTAGATACATCTGTAATCCTAGCACTCTGGGAGGCTGAGGTGTGTGGATCTCCTGAGCAAGAGTGAGACCCTGTCTCCAAAAAATAGCTGGGCATTGTGGTGGGTGCCTGTAGTCCCAGCTACTTGGGAGGCTGAGGCAAGAGAATCTCTCAAGCTCAAGTAAGTTTCGGCCGGGCACCCACAGCATAGCGTTTGAGGTTGCGGTGATCTATCACCGCACTCTACCAAGTGCGCCAAATTGAGACTTTGTCTCAAAAAAAAAAAAAAAAATTATATACATTTAAGTATATATCCAGAACTTCTTATACATTCAGTATTTGAAAAAAAATTATTTCTAGTTGTTTTCCATAATTTCTAGCATTTTGTTGGGACCAATTCTGTCCTGCAGGATATTTAAAAAAAAATGTTGAAACCTATGGAATAAGCACATTCATAATCACTACCAAAGTGGCTAAAAATTTTTTAAATAATGTATTGATATTGGAAAATTATCTAGTCTTTCACAGACCTTTTATTGAAAAAAAAATTTGTGAAAACACAAAATTCAATTTGAAAACATGGGAATAACTGGCATAATAAAGCTAAGAAAACTTTTTAAAATTAAGAAATGGAACTATAAGAGAAACGAGACGCCTGAAGATAAGCTCCTTATCATCCCACCTTTTGAAATAACCAATAGTTATGATGTAACCGTATCACTGAAAGATGAAAGGGGTCAGTAATTAAACCCCCTGCCACCACCTTTGGGCCGGACTATGGGTGTAAGGAGAAAGAAATGGGTATCAAATTATTTTAAAAGTGATTTAAAAAATATTTAATACAGGACTTGCTACAATTAGGGAGAATAATAAATGCAGTTCTAATTGGAGAAATGTCTCTTACTTGGAGAAAAGAAGGTTCAATATTCTCTTAGTCTATAAAAAGAACAAAAACAAGCCAAAAAAAGGGCTCAAGATGTGTCAAAAAATCAGCATTAAAAAAGAACTAATTTTTCAATTTTTTAGTCTGTTTCAATAATTTTTCTATTTAAAAGATAAATTTCCATAAACATTTAATGATTGAATATAGGGAGAAAGGAACAAATTTAAACTAGAACTATCATATATTATTAGCTCTTTACAACTAGAGACAGAGTCTCACTTTGTCACCCTCAGTAGAGTACCGTAGCATCACAGCTCACAGCAACCTCCAGCTCTTGGGCTTCGGTGATTCTCTTGCCTCAGCCTCCTGAGTAGCTGGGACTATAGGTGCCCGCCACAACACCTGGCTATTTTTTTGTTGTAGTTTGGCTGGGCCGGGGTTGAACCTACCACCCTCAGTATGTGGGGCCAGAGCCCTACTCACTGAGCCACAGGCACTGCCCAACAAAATACTTTTTAATAAAAGAACAGATGAGGTATTTGTACATTGGCTCAATCATATCAAGTGATTAAAAAGAAATACATGCTAAGTATTTTTACGACTGTAAACGTACCACTGGAATAGGCACTTTTATGATACTATGTAGAATTTGGATGTTTAAATACATGGGGATGGAAGGTAGAGGATAGGCCAAAGTTATACAAACCACTTTTGAAGATCCAACCTACTTGTAATTATCGTCTTCCACAAACTTTTGTAGCTCTTCTATATACTGAACGGAGTTCAGATATTTTTGGACATGAGGCAACATGGGGATATCTAGGCAAAAGGTGATAATAATTATCCAATAAAGTACGTTGTAACCAGAACTTTAAAAATTTAGAAAAATAATTTAAAGGTAAATTAAGGCCATATGGCACCAAAATTCTACTAGGACATTACTGAGTTAAGCTTTAATGTGAAAACTGAAGGTAATTTAGAAAATCACATTTATATACTATTTGTATAATTTTTTTTTAACAGCTCCAATTACAAAGTACTGCATAACTGACAAATTTCATAGGAAAAAAATCAGGAACTTCACTGTGATTTATATTCAAATGTCAACCAAACAAAAGGTCTGAAGACAGTTATTTTTCTTTTAAAGAAATTTGGCTCCCATTGATAAATAATGGTTTTTCTCCTCCCTTCCTACTAAATTTTAAACATTAATTTAACACTAAATTTGTTATATTAAAAAATTGAGAAAAGGACAGAATAGGAGATTATTTGATTTATCTTTCAGTAAGATTCTATCTCCACACACACTGTTAGGAAGTTTTTGAGGTTTCCTTAAAGGCACAGACACAGGCAGGTAAAAGTTAGCTTGAAGACAAATTTGCTTGAAATAAATCAGAGAATGTGAAACTGACTTTATTTTAACACCATAACAATTACATATTAATAGTCTAACTGTATTCCCCATCAAACCGAAAGAGAGAGTTTAAAAATATTTAAATCATTTAAATATTTTAAAACTTTCCTTTTTCTAATCATTTGGGCTTACTTAGCTCTTTCTATATATCTCATTTCATAATATACATTGATTATTTACTCAATATCTGACTCAAGAAAGCTAGTTAATTGTCACTAGACTCAAGGGTCTCAGCTACTTCTCTAATTCAAAAATGTAAAAACTATGTACATTATAACAATTTCGTAAACCAGTAACTATGAGATGGTAATAGTAAAATATATTGCCCTGTGCTCTGTGAGCAGTGGCTATAGAATTACAAGGAGCAAAAGATAAAAATGAAAATTTTAAATATTAAATGCTCCAAAATTCCTTAAAAGCAAGATCTTAACCAAGATGCTAACCAGTAAATGTTGAAATAAAATAACCATTATTTCCCTTTATTTAGGATGGAAATAAGAAGTTGATGGGTACAGTGTGGTGGCTAAAGCCTGGCACTTTGGGAGGTTAAGGTGGGAAGACAGCTTGAGGCCAGGAGTTAGGGACCAGCTTGAACAACACCTTGCCTCTGCGGAAAAACCCCCAAACAAAAATTAGCTGGGTGTGGTGGCACGCACCTCTAGTCCCAGCCAGGAGGAGAGGAGGAATGCTTGAGCCCAGGAGTTTCAGATTACAGTGAGCTATGATTGTGCTACTGTACTCCACTTGGGCAACAGAGTAACCCCCTGTCTCAAAAGTAAGAAAGGGGAGGAAGAGAAGGAAGGGAAGTTAGAAAAAAAAAAAAAAAAAGACAGACAGACAAAGAAACACAGAAAGAAAAGGAAAAGAAAAAAAAAAGAAATTGATGTTCGTGAAAAATGGTCAACATGTAAATAAGTCATCGGAATCACAGCATGCTAATGACCTAGCATTATCCCCCCCCCAACTTACCATATTCACAGGACTGCTGTAAATCAGAAATTATTCGAAGGATGTTATTCATTAAATTTGATCTTTGCTCATTTTCTAGAATGCTGCCAGTTGATGGGTATGCTGAGTCAATGTATGTTAAATCTGACAGATAGATACCTGAAACAAAATTAGATAAATGAATGTTTTCTTACTTGTAGTTTGCAAAAGTGACAAAGGTTGGAAAAAGCTCATTTATAGATATATTCTAATATGTGCCATATTTAGAATGTTATTATTAATACACTAATGTTTTAAGCCTTGTTAAAATATGACAACTGGGGCCTAGATTTCTGCAGAGTTGGGGTCAGACATGCAACTATGATTTTTTTAACTGTTTTCATATGACACCATTTTCAAGTATGATTTGAGGCTGGAGTTAGAAACTCCAACACATATGGGACTTAATGGAAAGAAGCTGAGCCTTTGAACTGGCTCTGCCTCTAACTCGTTGCAAAATTCAGACAGTTATTTTCAACTCTCAACTTCAGTTTTTAAATATATAGAACAGGCTTGGCACCTACAGCTCAGTGGCTAGGGTGCCAGCCACATACATGGGAGCTGGTGGGTTTGAACCCAGCCCGGGCCTGCCAAACAACAATGACAACTACAACTAAAAAATAGCTGGGCATTTTTGTGGTGGGTGTCTGTAATTCCAGCTACTTGGGAGGCTGAGGCAAGAGAATCGCTTAAGTCTGAAGAGTTAGAGAGGTTGCTGTGAACTGTGACACCACAGCACTCTACTGAGGGCAACATGAGACCCTGTCTCAAAAAAAAGTAAATCTATAGATCAATCCAGTATCTATTTTCCAGGTTGGGTTACAGCTTGAAGGAGTTAACTTAGCCAACCTAGCCAGTGCAGAATGGGGAAGCTATTTTAGTTTATAACCCCCTTGCTTTGAGTTGATAAACTATTGTCATTTGAGTCTTAATTACTTTGAAAATTGTCTCAAACCGGTAGAAATGTCTTATGTTTTAAAGATCAACAAACGGATTTCTGGACTACAAACTGAAGTTAACTCTTTCCTATCTCCTCCCTACACATTCTTGGTACCAATAAAAATAGCATTCCTGTTAAGTAACGGCTGTGGCTAGACCTCAGCATGGACAGTTTAAAATATTTCCTGAAAAAAAAATTTCTTGAGAGTTTACTATGCACATATAAAATGTTTAAGGTAACTAAAGTTGGAGAGAAAAAAGCAGACATTTTCCTATTCTTACCTCATTACTCCATGTTCATAAACTCTCAGGGTAAATGCAACCAAAATGACGTCTACTGCCTTCCAAGCAAGCTCTGTATTTTTATTCATTCCATTTTACTCTACCTTGACTGTTTAGTAGACTTATCTCTGCCCATCCAAATCTTATAGCCTATATATTCAGTTCACTGTCAACTATTCTGTAGTTTTCTCAGTTTCCAAGAAAGGAATTTAGAAACTGTCTCGTCTTTTTATGTATGAAGAACCTGACTGAAAGGACCTAATCTCGTGCAACCTGTTAGGCACTGACAGCTGTATTGTAGAGGCTTCACTGGAGCCTAGGTTTTTAAAAAAATATTACATTCTATTAAAAACTGAAACATTAGAGATAACATTCACTCATTAACTTTTATGACTTCATAATTTCTTTAGTTACTTCAATTTTCTCTTATTTATACCTTATCTGATAGAAGACATCAACTCATTTAAAGACAGTTGCTCTTTCTCATATTCTAAGAAAAAGAAAGCCCTTCGCAATGTTTTGATAATAGGTATTTAATACAATATAAAAGGTTGGCATGGCAATCTTTTCCTCATATCCTTCATTTTCTACTCAGGAAATTTTAACAGTGCTCTTTAAGCCACCTATCATAAATACTTTTTTTCTTTAGAGAATCTCGACTTTTTCTGATTCCAAGTGAATCTACAGCCTAGGTCCTTCCTATCTCCCCCAATCTCAAGGAAGAATTCTCTCTGTTCCCCAAATCTGAACTGTGATTCTGTATGTAACTGGTACTGCCTCCTTCCAAATACCTACTATTAACCCCTACTATCACTCATCTCCACCAGCTCCTTTCACAGAACCAATATACCCATTTTAATATTCCCTAGTTAGGAAAACAAAATCCAAGTAACCTTTCCCTCAAATCTGATCTCCTTTTCAAGATAAGACCCTGTCTTTCTCCCTTCAACACCTGGAAAGAGAAACACAGAACAGTATGCTTTTTTATCCTTCCTTCTAATTTTTAGTGTAATATGTGATCCATATAAAAGTTTACATGTGTCAGGAAAAACTGGAAGATTTTGTAACGGGTCAGAAAGATTACTTAGGTATCTTTTCTCCAGTGCCTTTGGCTGTTGTGAGCTATTTTACTTTATAACTGCTTTAAGTTCTTGTAACCTGGTAATAACATAAATTCTTGTCCATAAAACTGCCAATGACCTAGGTTCAGTGGGATGTATGTAACTGATTATTGCTTAGTTACTGTTGACCAATTTTGCAACTATTTGTAAATTTATTTCAGCATTCCTAATTGCCTATATATTGTGTTACTCTGAATTTTCCCTTGAAATGGATCTTTCTAACTCCTTTACAAATTTAATGATTTAAGTAAAATTTCTGACATGTAATCATTTTCTTTTTTATTGTTGGGGATTCATGGAGGATACAAGACATGTAATCATTTTTTGTGTGAGAATCATGATTTCAGCTTTTTAAAAAATCATCAACACACACAATAGCCGTTATCAAACAATATGATAAACATTTGTGAAAGACAAGTCAAAGAATTAGAGCATCCCTAAGGAGAGCGAAGATTCCTCAGTGAAACGGCACAGGGACCCTAGGAAATTTTAACAGTGTTCTTTAAGCCACTGATAACAGTGTGCAATGATAACAGTGATAAAAGATATGTCCAAAGTACACAGAAAAGGTTAAAGAGAAGCTTTACGAAAATTCTATGTAAAAAAAGGTCATTCTCTGCTGCTGGGATCAGAGAAGACTTTAAGAAAGAAGTAGGATTTCAGCTGGGCACTATAATATGCCAATTCTTCCCATTTTGCCATCTTATTGTTGAAGAGCTAACAGTCACTCCCTATAACTGTGCTGTCCCATATGAGATCCATTTGCCACACGATTACTGAGTATTTCCAATGTGTTTATTCTGAATTGAGAAGTGTTTAAGTAAAAACTAGACAAATTTTGAAGAGTTAGCATGAAAAAATTATGTAAAACATCTCATTAATAACTTATATTGGTTACATGTTAATATTTGCAATATATTGGGGTAAATAAAAATGTTAATTAAAAAAAAGAACTGCAACATCAATACTGTTGAGCCTACCTATATATGGTCCTTCCCTATTTCCTGGCCAGAAGCAACCACTATTCTGAATTTTAGGAGTATTCTCCTGTTTTTCTCCAAATATCTATACAATTTATTATTTACTTCCATTTTTGAGCATTAAAAATCTTATTTTAGTGTATATGTAGATTAACTATTTGTAAAGTTAGAAAAGTGTTTTGTACACACTCAGTGGTTTATAACCATGTGAAATTTTTATACATAGGGTCTTCGGTGGTTGCTTTGTTTCATTTTGTTTCTAAGACTTATCTATGCCATTAAATGCAGCTACAATTCTTTAAATTGAGAATTTATTTGTACTTAATTGTATCACAATTTATTTTATTTGATAGTTTTTGCTGATGCATGTTTTTGCTAATGCTTGGTATTATCAATCTTAAGTTTTGCCAGTCTTTGAGTATAAAATGTTATCTCCTTGTGTCTTAATTTTTTTTTTTTTTGAGGCAAAGTCTCACCTTGTCACTCTCAGTAGAGTGCTGTGGTATCACAGCTCACAGCAACCTCTAACTCTTGGGCTTATGCTATTCTCTTGCCTCAGCCTCCCAAGTATTTGGGACTACAGGCACCTGCCACAATAATTGGCTATTTTTTTTTTTTTTTTGTAGTTGTCATTGTTGTTTAGTAGGTCAGGGCTGGGTTCAAACCTGTCAGCCCTGGTATATGTGGCCAGTGCCCTAACCACTGAGCTATAGGCACCAATCCAATTTTCCTTTTTTTTTTTAAATAAAGTTTTTTATATTTTAAAATTTTTAAAAATTGTTTAATTAAATCAAGTTAATATGAGGGTACAATTTTTAGGTGACACCATTCTCACTTCCAGGGTAAAGTTCCATTTGTAGAAGAGCCCCTTACTCAGGGGGCTTTATATACACCCTCATAAGGTGCATATTAGGTGAGATCCCGCCTCATGCCCGCCCTCTTTCTGCCAAATTTCCTTCTCCCTCCTTCTGCCACCAAACTGGACTGTATTAGTGTTCTACTGTTGTTATGAGCATGTAATTGTTTATATATTGATTTCATATTAGTATGGAGTACACTGGATATTTTTCCATTCTTGAGATACTTTACTAAGAAAAATATATTTCAACTTCATCCGGATAAATGTAAAAGATGTAAAGTCTCCATCTTTTTAAATAATATTCCATGGTATACATATACCATGGGTTGTTGATCCATTCATGGGTTGATGGGCACTTGGGTTGCTTCTATGACTTGGCAATTATTAATTGAGCCACAATAAACATTCTAGTGCAAATGTCTTTGTGAGAAGTGATTTTTGTTCTTCTGGGTAGATACTTAGTGATGGGATTGCAGGGTCAAATGTAAGGTCTACTTTTAGATCTTTGAGGATTCTCCATAGTTCTCTCCAAAAAAGTTGTATTAGTTTGCAATTCCACCAGCAGTATAGAAGTGTTCCCTTCTCTCTACATCCATGTCAGCATCTGGTGCTCTGGGATTTTGTGATGTGGGCTAATCTTGCTGGGGGTTGTATCTTAATCTAGTTTTCCCTGATCAGTAATGTGGTTACACATTTATATTTCTATGTATTAAGTATTTTTATCCTGGTTTCCTCTCTTGGGTTGTCTTTTTCTTATTGATTTCTATTTTCCTAATATATTTGTGAATACTGATTCTTTTGTCTGATTTTACTAACATTTTGACAGTTAAACCTTATCCAGTCACTTTTCAACCCACTAAATAATCTGAAATTTGTAGCTATCCCAATAATGATAGTTTAATTTGTCTTTATCGCCATGTTTCCTGGAAACTGGTATTACTCATGGTTTCTTGTTCTATGTCTATTTCTGATGACTTTTGAAACCTCTCTCCAGAACTGAGCTCCTGACTTTCATTTTCAATTTGCCATGCTTAAATATTGTATTTATCCCTAAATACCTGTTATTCCAAGTTAGTACTTTGGTTAGTGATATTACTAATTGCTCAAGTTAGAAAGCTCAAGATTGTTCAAATTAAAAAAGCTCAGGAGGAATTATTTAGTATCTAATTTCTCCCAAATTGAACTAATAGCAACTACAACATAATCACTGAGTGATCAAGAAATTATACATAATATAAACCAGAGGCTAGAAGCTGGCAGCCCATCTGACCTAATGTTTTTAAAATCAGGAAATATCACAGGAAAAATCTAAATGACTCTTTTCCTGAAAAATGTGAAGGTCTGGCAATGCTGTCTCATAATCCTCCAGAGCCACGATGAGGAAGAAGGTGGTAGAAGGTGCAGGCAGATTCCTTTAAATTAACCATCAGGATGCCCTCATTTTCCTCTATTATTTTATGCTGATTTAATTCACTCATTTATATAACCTGCTTCATTCTTGTTGTGAGCATTTGCCTTTATGACAGGCCCTTGAATTTGTAACCCCCGGTTACAAATGGCATAGGAATTCAAAGAAAAAATTCCGTGAAAGAGGTAGAAATTAAGCTCAGATGTTAAATAAAGAACGTGGATTGACAGTGTAGCCTATTTGAAAAAGAAAAAGCACAAGCCAAGGCAATGAGCAACAGGAAGCAGAAGTCCAAAAGTTTTATCTAGAAGCAGCACTCAGCATCTGGGTACCCAATGAGAGATAGTGTGGCACATGCTTTGGCCTTACATTCAAATCCCAGTTCCATTACTGAGTAGTTAAGTACCACACAAGTTACTTAAGATGCTTAAGTTTGTGTTTCCCCAGCTATCGAGTTACCTAATTAACATTTCTTCAATTAATGAAATATAATAGCATAGTTTATACTCAACACTTACAAATTCCTTCTCCAGTGTTCTATTTTCAATAGCAGAGGAAACTGGGCCAGAGGTAGATAAAGTGATTTGTCTAAGTTCACATAGTTAGTGGTGAGTCAGAGCTGTCTTGTTTTTCACTCAGTTCAGGGTTATATTTGTTTTTAAGCCATAACACATCAATTAATAATAAGATGGACTTACACAGAGAAGAGATGTCATTTGTAGAATAGGAGGATGTGACAGTATATAATACCAGAATTTACGATTAATTCTTTCTTAAGTACCTGAAAGAATTTCACTCATTTTTGGTGTTTTGGTAATCATATATAAAGAGTTTTGTCCTAAGATATATTCATTATACAGTAAGAGATTACACAGTACAACATCAAGTTTCTCATAAATTAAAAACTTTCTGAAGGAGCAACTTAGTAAATCAATGTTTAAAAAAATTCTTCCAGGTTATAAAGAGTATTGCATTATTTAGGAGGCTGCCCTCTGACAAAGTCTAGCTTTTCTTCTAAGTGAAGTTAAGTGCTATTTTTTCAGTATTCAACTTAAAAGATCTCTGGCCAGCAGGCTAAAATGTTTGTTTTATAATTGCCCGCTGAACTATGATAGTCTGTTTCCAGATGGTGCCCTTCCTTCAACCTGCACAATCTCTCCTTGTTCGAAGCTATTCAACCTCCTGCTGATCCCACTCCCCCCACCTCTATTTAAGGCTACAGAGAGGAAATCCCAAGAAGGAGATTTCCCTCCCCCCATCCCCAGTCTCTAGCAACTTTTTGGTGATGTAATATGTGGGCTGAACTTGAATCTACTGAGAAAGAGGGAATCGCTATCCAAGGGTACTGTATATACAATCTGGGTCGGCTGCAGCTGGCTACTGCATTTCTCCATGTGGCAGAGAGAGCAAAGCCACAATGCTTTCTCTGCCGGATTAAAGACAGCCCACAGACCAGAACTTCCCCTATACTACTTAAAATTACATAGGCGGCTTGTCAAATTCAATTGATTAGTATTATAAAAAGAAAAAGAAGTTTCTTCTTATAGCTTGGATTCAACGGTCCAAAATAAAAATGCAGCTACCATTAGAGTCACAGATGAACAAGCTTCTGCACTGACTTTTAAAATCAAGAATAAAGGCAGCAAGTTTCTGGATTCACTTTGTCAACAGATACAAAAAGGTATTTAATGTTTCTTTTGTTTTTGTTTAAGAATATTACGTATATAAACATGCATAATTATTTTATATTTGTAGATGTTTCAGAATTTCTTATTAAACAAAGAACTTCAGAATATACTGTAATTTGTCATCAAAAAAGGTTTGTTTCGCAACTTTATGTGGAAACATCAAATACTTTATGATGGTTAATTCATTATCTGAGGTTTGATTTGGTATAATATTTAGTGTATATGATTACAGACTGACACATGCATGCGTGCTGGGTTTCTAAAAACTAATGCTTTAGTGAAACTAGAAAAGAGATTTTTAACAAGTAACAGATTAAATGTTTAAAGTTTATGGCACAATGATCAAAAACAAAGGAATACAAACTAAAGAAAATAGTTGTAAACAGAATTAGTTTCTCTTCTCATAGCTATGGCATTTGTGCTGAAGACAGACACAAACTCCAGGGTTTCTCAAAGCATAGTTACAAAACAAAGGTAAGAAGATACAAAAATAACAAAAACTCATGTATAGTATAACCAAATACCAGGCAGAAATTCTTGTACAAATTTAGATAAATCTATAGTATTTCTTGCTACAAATCAAAATTTTAAATAGTTTTCCAGGTTTACATGTAACAGAAACTAAAACTGTGACAAATGGAATTACTTGAAAAAGCAGTTATTGATATACACAAAACAGTATTATTAAGTAAGTAGTTGAGCATTAACAATAGAAAATACAAGCCCAGAAGATGTAATTACTTACATACAAGATTAAAAGGCCAAAGTTATAGAATAATTTCAGATAGAAAAAATTTTGGTAATCAAACAAAAGAGGTTGCCTTCAATGTTCTGTCTGGGACTTTTTAAATTGCTATGGAAAGTATTAAAAGTAAAATTACTAGTTACCAATAATAAGCTTTAACATCAAAGACACGTAAGTTTGTTTTGATTTGGGGAGCCCCTGGCCTTTTAAAAATTAAATATATTTATGGGTAAGAATCTCTGATAGCAAATAACAGTAAAGTCAACATTTTTCTCAACTTTGTTTTCAAGTCCTTTCTTTAAAGATTCCAAGCTCTAAATACCGCAAGGATCTGTTAAACCCATTTTATAAGAAATTCAGATAAAATTTCTAAGCAGTACTGGATCTAAACTACCGTCATTTCTCATTTTTGTTGTTGCTTGCGATGTAAAGAACAGGACCTCAGAAAGCCTCAGCAATTCCTGATGCCTCAGGCAAGCATATAATCTGAAACTCGAATCAGACAGATAACTATTCATCCCTTTCTTAAATGTATCCTAGGGATTAGACTTTCTCAAGTCTCTTCCCAGAACATATTTCACAATCCAGAAGTTCTTTATCTAACATATCCTCAATGTTTCATAAATTTAACTTCACTGGCTCTTGCTGTTTTCAGTGCATGACCCAGACAGTTAAATGCCTCTATGAGTTTACCATCTGAAAGGAAGTAAATCCAGACTTTTATTTCTTTTCTCTACTAGCTGGCCATGTAGCAACTATGAAGAGAAATAGTATTAATAACATTAACCCAATGCACAGATGACTTTTTTTTCCTTTTCTAAAAACAACCAAGCAAAGACATTGTTAATTTAAGTATACTGTAACTAATTTATAACATTCTCTTGGGACATAGGAAAATTTTAACATACACAGAAAGGTTTTATGAGGTAACATAGATTTATGAATCTTTCACTTTAAAACTGAACATATGTGGGAAAATATTAAAGAGAATGTTTTTAGAAAATCTAACAGTAAATGTATTTTTAAAGCCAGTTCTTTATGCATGACGTAGCTAGTCTACTACTTAAGAAATGTGGCTCCCTGCCCTACTTTAAGTGATTTTTGTAAGGAGAAGGGAATTGTATATATTTTTAAAAATAAACTTTTAGTTGCTTCTTTATACTAACTTAGATCAGATTCTCTTATGGTGGATAGTGATTTATGTTACAGTTTAATCAGAATACACAAAAGGAAGCTGTTTACCACCATTTTAACATGTTTTGTTCTTCAATGGTAACACTGATTCAAAGTCATAAGAGCAGTCTTGGAGAGTAAGTGTTCAGCTGCTCTATAAGTCTATACACGTGTCTGGTATTAACATAAGTTATAATTCTATGTGTTTTGAAGTTTCATGATACTTTTTGAATCTTCCGTGTTTTGGTAGCTTATTTCATAGCAGCAATTATTTAAATAAAATATCTTTATGATCTAAGAGTTTCCATTCTATTATTAAACCAGAACAAGTGAACTTTAGCACTGCGTTAAGTTAAATATGTAGAAGAAATGAAATACAGAGGGCGCTAAAAAATGTATACACATTTTAAGAAAGAAAAAAATTCATTAAAGTTGTAACACTCAAGTCACATTTAACTGCTGCAATTTACAAGAGATACGAGGTACAATATGCATGATAACAAACATTATCTGTATATATGGAGCATTACAATTTTAATACATTTTTTTCTTTCTTACAATGTGTATACATTTTTTTGGCACCCTCTCTATATTTACCCAGAAGGCCGATGGCTTATATTTTATTTTAAAGTCTCTACATTTAAGAAACCATATATAAATTCCATGAATCTGAAAATATAATAAGACATCTTTTTTGGTTTGGGTATATATATATAAGTAACTCTTGTACTAAAATTATTCATCCATGGATATTAGTCAGCAAAAGGCAGCCTTGGATCAATGATGACTCCCATATTTTTTTTTTAAAGGCCTTGCTAGAAATATGAATTAATAAGCTCATTCTCCCCACTTAAGCCATCCTATCTTGATTAAGTTAGATAAAAACAAAAATTCTCCACACTCCACCCATTTTTTGTTTTAGTTGTCTATCTACTGTGAAAATGACCCAAATTGCAAACACCAAACATAAGGAGACAGGTTTTAGAAAGTGAAAGTAGCAAGTCTTCATAACTATAGCTGAAGACTCTATATTGCACTGACATAATCTTTATTTCTGGGAGGGACCTACAATCATGAGTTAGAGATATAACTATCAACTGACAGATACAGAGGGAAAGGAGGAACAGCATAAAGTCTGGGATATAAAAACAATGGGAAGAAATTATAGCAAAAATAATCCACAAATGCTTGTGCTTAAATAAGTAACTAGTCAATGAGGAGAGATATCAGTCAGGAAAGGTAGCCAAAAACAAGAAACATAAACTTAAGACTCTTTTGTAGTTGTAAGGATAAAAATAGGAGATCCAGAAAAGTTAGAAGTAGAAGACTGGAATCCCATTTGAGCAGTTTAGCTTTTCCAGGACTTCGTTCCTATGTAAAATGATACAGCATTTACTTCATGGTACTATTGTGAATGCAAATACAGTAGTTAACAGGTATTAAATGCTACATAAATATAAGGGATCGCCACAGTGTTGTTGATGAAAAACAGTTTGGAATATATGGCCATATAATGTGTTGTTAATTAAAAACATAAACTCTAGTTCTGGGTTCAAATTCTGTCTTTGTTGCTTAGAAGCTGTGCAACTCTTGATAATAAGGTACTTGACTTCTGGGTGCCAAGTTTTTTCATCTGAAGATGGGGATCATAATCTATCTCACAGGGTCGTGGTGACAAGTAAAAAATGTGAAAAGGGCTTAAAACAGTGTCTGTCAGCTTTCAAATAAGTAATAACTACTGTTACTATAGTGTTGTCAATAATAGGCATAAACAACTTAGAACCTGGCTTCTTAAATCAAGAAACTAGTAGTTAGGGGGGAAATTGAATAAAAAAGCTCTATCTTAGGATAGCCACTGCCATTCTGCAAAAACAGCACATAGGAATCACGTTTGTAAGACTGGGAAAGCAGGCTGCCATACAGCAACCTGCTAGTCAACCTGATGGGGTGAACACGTTACCCACTCTACTACTACTACACTTTGGGGAAGTAACTTAAGAGAAAGGAAGAAATCTTGGCTTTTGTAACTAGTGCTAGTGTTATCTCAGAAAAAACTGTACCCTAAAGAATAAGTATTTTCTCACATCCCACAGCAAAAACAAAACATTCCAAGCACACATTTTAACAAATACATAGCTGCTATGAATACTTACTGAGGGTCAGAGAACCTGATCTAGACCAGGTTGTAAAATTTGTGTGGCCTTGGCCTTCAACATGGGTGCAAAGAGGTCTTTGAATGAGATGATCTCTAAGGCATTTTCCGACTCTAACATACGTTTCTTTCCTTGGCTGTGGAAAGTTATTAATATTTCACTAAAGTACAGGTCAAGAGAAGCTCTATTAAAAGAACAAACCTGCTGAATCACCTGTAAGCTTAGAGCATATACGCAATTGTGGTTCAGGAAACACAATTACCCACAGTCATGACTTTGTGTGGTCTACCATTCTTGAGCCTGTCAACAATCCCAATAAGAGATGCTACAAAAACAAAAACAACAGACGATGCTAAAACTGTCTGGTTTGAGATTTGTCTAAGATGTTTTCCTTTGATACGTCAGAAAGACATGATATTTATTACAGAGGACCAATTTAATTGAAATTGTACCGTATGAATCTAAAACACTGAATAGTAAAGTCACCCAGTAATTTTAATACTAGTTAGGCAGAAATGTTTTAATTAATGCTTTACTAACATTGTATGCGATTTTCATGGTCTTAAGGTAGCAAACTTTTTGAACGTTAAGAAAGTTGTCTTATTAGGATCTTAAAAGCCCCAGGAGCACACTGTGGCATTGATCAAAATCTGCTCAGTGAGCTGGAGAGCGAGAAGCATTACAGTGAGGTGATGGCTGGAAGAGCTATTCTCGGAAACCTAATCTCTAAGCAGATGCCAAAGTACCATAACTTAATAGTGAACTGAGGAAGTTAATACAATTAACCTAGCCTATTTATTAATACCAATAAATACTGAGTTTCCCCCTTAGTTTTTCATGTCTTTATAAGCAGATTAATATAATATTTTTTTTTACTTTTTCCCTTCACTCATTTTTTATTTTTCAAAAGACGCTGTCGTACAACCTCATTTCAAAATGAAGCCTTTTATCTGGACCGTAGGTGTGTTATTCTTCCTACTAATGGGCACTGGACATTGCAGAGGAGGACAGTTCAAAATAAAAAAAATACCCCAGAGAAGACACCCTCGTGCCACAGATGGTAAAGAGGAAGTAAAGAAGTGTGCATATACGTTCCTGGTACCTGAACAAAAAATAACAGGGCCCATCTGTGTCAATACCAAAGGGCAAGATGCAGGTACCATTAAAGACATGATCACCAGGATGGACCTTGAAAATCTGAAGGATGTGCTATCCAGGCAGAAGCGGGAGATCGATGTCTTGCAATTGGTGGTGGATGTAGATGGAAACATTGTAAATGAGGTAAAGCTGCTGAGAAAAGAAAGCCGTAACATGAACTCTCGAGTTACTCAACTCTATATGCAACTACTACATGAGATTATCCGTAAGAGGGATAATTCACTTGAACTTTCCCAGTTGGAAAATAAAATCCTCAATGTCACCACAGAAATGCTGAAGATGGCAACAAGGTACAGGGAACTAGAGGTGAAATACGCTTCCTTGACCGATCTTGTCAATAACCAGTCTGTGATGATCACTTTGTTGGAAGAACAGTGCTTGAGGATATTTTCCCGACAAGACACCCATGTGTCTCCCCCTCTCGTCCAGGTGGTGCCACAACATATCCCTAACAGTCATCAGTACACTCCTGGTCTGCTGGGAGGTAATGAGATACAGAGGGATCCAGGTTATCCCAGAGATGTCATGCCACCACCCGATCTGGCAACTTCTCCCACCAAAAGCCCTTTCAAGATACCACCAGTAACTTTTCTCAATGAAGGTGAGTTACTCTCTCTTCCTGTTAAAAAATGGAAGTATGAGGTTAATGTTTTATGACTTATCAAACAATGCTTATAATAAACACTTAATTTTGGTGGTGTTGTACACATATATTAAAATTTCCGTTTTGTTTTTTATTCGTATCATCAAAATTGAACTTAAACACATCTCCTCTTCTGGCTCTAAGTTTTGAAGAGTATATTCTGTGAAAAAAGTAGTCTTTTTTTTTGTGGAGACAGAGTCTCATTTGGTCACCCGTGGTAGAGTGCTGTTGCCTCATAGCTCAAAGCAACCTCCAACTCCTGGGCTCAAGTGATTCTCTTGCCTCAGCCTCTCAAGTAGCTGGGTCTACAGGTGGCTGCCACAACGCCCAGGTATTTTTTAGAGATGGGGTCTTCGCTCTTGCTCAGACTGGTCTCAAACTCCTGAGCTCAGGCAATCTGCCCACCTTGGCCTCCCAGTTCTGGGATTACAGGGGAAAAAGTAGTCTGTCATCCAAATTCTTTTATCTAGGTTCTACAGTCCTTGAGACAGGAATCAATCCCTGTTCCACTCCTAACCTGTGGAGTCCTGCTCTGTAATCCTCCTATCAGCTCCTGACTAGGTCCTCACTGCTGTTCAACAATCTCTTGCTTCTTACCCTCATACTATTCCAAAGGAATATTTAAGTTTTGTTTAAAAAAACCTGTAATTTCACCTCCTTACCTCCACTGTCAGCAGATGACTCATCTACTAATATACTGAGAAGTCATCTAATCAGGCTTTGTTCTTTCCTATCTTAGAAACATCTGTATAAAAACCCATGCCTTTTTTGCCTTTAGCTTCAAAATGAAAAGAAATTCCTCTTATTTTCCAAGGCTAGTTCAGCTTTGTTACAGCTTACTACAGCCCATCTTTGTTACAGCTTGCTAACTTTTGAATAAGTACATTTATTTTATCTTTGCATCCATTTTCTCATAAAGCCATTCTCCTGAATTCTTTACAAAGAATATTTTTTTTCTTTTGCTTCCTTAGAGTGGAAGGGAAAACTCAAATGCCCAAAATAAATAGGTTAACCAATTAGTTCATTCACTTATTGAAAAGGTAGGGCATAAAACTGTATAGAAAACAAACTAATTTTAAAACAACAATAAAAACACAGAACAAAGACTGGGAAGAAGTGGCAGAATTTCTCTGTGATGGTGGATCCCACTAAGCATTCACTGTGTCCCTGGACTTCCACGTTACAATATTCTGATTTGCTACTTCTCCAGGTCCTCCACTGGCATCTTTTCCCTTCTATGCGCCTTCAGAAGGCTTTCTCTGAGATACTCTATTTCAGAAGTCTCATACACTTTCTTCGAGCTTCAAGCATCACCAGTGCTCAGATGGCTCATGAATGGAGGTCTCCCTCCTGGTTCTAACCAAAGTTGGATGTTTACATTTGGATATGTTACTATTACCTCACCTGCTACTGCTTCCTCTATTGAAATACCTTCTTTTGGCTTACCTGTCAACTCAGCAGGTTTTAAGGCTTAACTCAAATAATAATTTCATTGTTATGACTTCCCAGATTCAAAAAGAACATACCTACATGGCTCTTTCCCCAAATCACTATTTCCTAAGCATGTTTTCTGTATCATATTACACTGTAATTATTTATTTATTGTCTCCCTGCTGGTATGAATACTTCTGGGAGATACTGCACTCTCTTTTCATCACTCTATCTCAGCATCTAGCCAGGATCAGGATGGGATATTGTGCTGCAAATACTGTAGGCACTTGAGGAATGAATGAGTGAATTAGTAACTAAACCCGAAAACGATCCTTTTCCCAAACTAGCATTCTCCTTTTATAAATAAATAAATTAGTATTGTAAAAGTAATACATATTGCTTAAGAAAATCTAGAAAATACCAATAATTTTTTTGAAAGTCTCCCTGAATAACCTCCAAATCTTTGTTTCCTTTCATAAACATGGTTATCAACATTCTTATAACTTTCTAAAGTCATTTTTTTTCTTTTTTTTGTTCTTCTATGATTATATCCTTCAAATAAATTTTTATAAGTAAAACTGATGGATTGAATGCCTTTGATTTCTCTATTTTGTTTTGTTGCCATGTGGTTCTGAATGAAATCGGCTGCTGTTTGATACTTCCCACCTGCCCCATACACAGTCAACTTCTACCCATGTCTCTTGTCCAGTCTCTTGTCTACATGCCTCACATTTCTATTCAGAGCAAGAACTTTTAATTTAGATTCAAGTTGTTTATGGCCGCAGCTACAAGAAAGAGACTTCCTGGATTACCAGTTATGTGACCTTGAGAAAGGTCTCTGTGATTTAGTATTCTCATGTGTGAAACGGAAATAACAATTGTACTTATCTCACAGAGTCTCACATTTGAAGAGTGCTCAGAATAGTGCTTGGCACTCAAACATTGCCAACAGATCCTATCTTCTTAAAATACCAATATCACATTTCTGCTTAGCAGTTCTCCATTACAAATAAAAGATGTCCAATATACTTATCTGGCTAGGAATAATGTCCTCCTCAAGAATTGAAGCCTGATCTACTACCTTTCCTTCCATTAGTTTCCTTTATAAAAACCATGTGCTCCAATAAAATCAATCCATTCATTTTCTCCCAAATATTTTACATGCTTTCTCTGTATTCAACTTATAAAGCTCAAACCAATCAACCAACCTTTAAATAAATATGACTGCTGGGCTGGGCGTGGTGGCTCACACCTGTAATCCCAGCACTCTGGGAGGCCGAGGCAGGTTGATTGCTTGAGCTTAGGAGTTCGAGACCAGCCTGAGCAAGAGTAAGACCCCCGTGTCTAAAAAACAGCTGAGTGTTGTGGTGAGCACCTGTAGTCTCAGCTACTTGGGAGGCTGAGGCAAGAGAATCACTTGAGCCCAAGAGTCTGAGGTTGCTGTGAGCTATGATGCCAAGGCACTCAACCCCAGGGCAACTGAGCAAGATTCTGTCTCCAAAATAAATAAATAAATAAAATGAAAATAAAAATAAATAAAGTTGCAACTCCCTCCCCTGTTGACTCCTACAATCTTGAAGTGATTATGCCTCTCCATGAATACTTCTCTCTCTGGAACATACATAGGGTATGTCGCATTAATATATTCCTTCTTAAATTATGAGTTAGCTTTACATGCACTTATAAGTACATCTAAATAAAATATCTCTATCTTGGTAGATGGATATTCTTATTTGTAGCTGCTAAATGTTAGCTGATTTAATAACATGTTTATAAAGCTTCTTAAAAGTTGTCATTCCAAAGACCTAAAAGTACTTTAATGTTATGCTATACTGGATGCATTTATTTTATCCTGTTCTTACTTACAGTAGTAATAGACCAGAGTGTTATTGAATTAGATAAATGTGACCATTATTAATATCCCCAAGCCTTTTGATTTCCAAAGAGAAATATGCACAAAGTGATCCACTGTGTATAAAAAGAAAACATTTACATTAACTTTTGGTACTCTCTTTAAAAACTCTGGTTTTGTGTTAAGTTTTAGTATATATAATTTATCAGTATAGCAGTTTATATTCATAATTCACAAAAACTGAAGAAAGTACAATTATAGAAGTATGAAAATGATTGCCATGGAATAGTCTGTGTGGGCCCTGAATCTTAAGAGGATGATATCACCAATTTTAGCAGAAATGATTATTCACCTATTTATATACTGACAAATTCTTCCAAGAAAATACTTTTACAAAATGAAACATACCTGTTCTAGGTTTTATTATACATTGAACTTTAGGACAAGAACAATGTAATGTTACAGAATTAAAATTCATGTTAGGGATTTAGCATGGTCTAAAGTCTCCTTTAATGAAACAATGGTGTATATATATCCCTGTTACACAATCTTTAATATAAAAATTAAGACAGGTTAATTTTTTTCTGTTCTTCATTGCTTCCTGTTTTAAGGAAACATTAACCTTTTACTTATTTTATTCTACATATGTTAGTCTCAAATTCAAGGGCATAATTAGCTATACCGTAAGAATTATCACACTAATTAGTACACTAATGAACACATAAGGGAAGAGCACAGAATTAAGAAAACCTAGTTCCATCATTACCTTTGTTATATGACCTTCAGTCAGTCACTTTGCCTGTCTCTTTAGGTTTTCTCATTTGTACAATCAAAGTACTAATTGTACTGGATGATTCTAATATCCTTCTAAAGTTCTATTTACAAGCAACAATAAATAGGCTTATTACTGTCTTCATACAATATGCTCAATTATCTGTTCCTATCATTTTTATGTCTCTCTGGAAAAAGATGTCTGAAGCTTTACCCTTGCACAAAACTGGGCAAAGACAGATGGTATTAATTGGTGTACTTATGTATGCTCCTGGCACCCTAAGAAATTCATATTATTGTACTCTACATGTAAGTACATAGTCATCCTAGAGTTTATAAATGCATGAGGTGAAAATACACAATTTGTATTTTAAAAGATGTTTATTCAGTCACAAAAGGACAAATACTGTATAAGTCTACTTACGCGAAGTACTTAGAGTAGTCAAATTCATAGAAAGAAGAATGGTGGTTGCTGTGGGTTGTGGGGAGGAACGAATAGGGATTTGTTTAATGGTTATAGTTTCAGTTTTGCAAAACGGAAAGAGTACTGGACGAGGATGGTGGTGGTGGCAGCAACAATATGAATGTACTTCACACCACTGAACTGTACATTTAAAAATGGGAAAGATGGTAAGTTTCATGTTCTGTATATTTCGCCATAATTTTTAAAAAAGGTATTATAAAAATAGGCAATTTTATACTTTCTTTTGAAATAGTTATAACAAAAATGCACCTTGAAAAACAAACTTGCTGGCTTGGTGCCCATGCTCAGTGGTTAGGGTGCCGGCCACATACACCAAGGCTGGTGGGTTTGAACATAGCCTGGGCCTCCTAAACAATGACAACTAGCCAGGCATTGTGGTGAGTGCCTGTAGTCCCACCTACCTGGGAGGCTGATGCAAGAGAATCACTTAAGCCCAAGACTTTGAGGTTGCTGTGAGCAATGATACCATAGTACTCTACCAAAGGGGACATAATGAGACTCTGTCTCAAAAAAAAAAAAAAAAAAGAAAAGAAAAACAAACTTGTAGAAAATAATTTTTATTTAAAAAACAGTTTTCAGAAATATTGCCCTCTTCTCTACCTTAAAAACAAAAGGTTTGAGGATGTAACTATAGGATGGCGTGTGTGGCTCAGTGGGGAGGGCACCAGCCTCATATACTGAGGGTGGCGGGTTCAAACCTGACTCCAGCCAAACTGCAACCAAAAAATAGCTGGGTGTTATGGCGGCTGCCTGTAGTCCCAGCTACTCGAGAGGCTGAGGCAAGGGAATCCATCGCCCAGGCCCAGGAGTTAGAGGTTGCTGTTAGCAGTGTGATGCCATGGCATGCTACTGAGGGTGATAAAGTGAGACTCTGGCTCCCCCCCCACCAAAAAAAAGAGAGAATATAACTATATACCTGACAAGGCACTATCAAAATTCTTAACTGTTAATGTTATTCAGTGGCTACCTTTTGTTTAGTCTTTTTTTGGGCAATTTTTGGCTGGGGCTGGGCTTGAACCCACCATCCCTGGCATATGGGGTCAGCGCCCTACTCTTTTGAGCCACAGGTGCCACCCCTTCTGTTTAGTCTGTTATGGAAAAAATCACTACTGTTTCACAAATAGCATACTTATAAAAATGAGTTCATTCATTTTTATATGTAAGTGGAGTTGAGAAAGTTCTTTCATAGCATATAAAAGCATAGAACTGAGTATCAGGAAACTTGGATTCTGGCAAGACTTCTCTGAGGTCCACCTTCCCCTTTTGTAAAAAAGATTGCTGTAATGATTAGATGAGGTGTTAGAGGTGAAAATGCTTTGTGTATGGTCTGGTACCATCATTAATTACTACTTTCTCTTTATTTGCACTTTTCTTTATTTGCCTTGCCTTGTTATGATACATAAACATATGGGGTAAGCTTAAAAAGTTAAATTTGGGGCAGCACTTGTGGCTCAAAAGTGTAGGGTGCTGGTCCCATATGCTGGAGGTGGCAGGTTCAAGGCCAGCCCCAGCCAAAAACGGGAAAAAAAAAAAAAAAGTTAAATTTGAAAAACAGTCATTAGAAACTAAAAATGTGCTTTCCAGGAGTAGCTTTATTTTAAATCATCAAATATTTACATTTTAAAAATTATTTGTAATGGATCCTATTAGTAAAATTTTTAGTTTACTGGTTTTAGTGGGATACTTATTAACACTTAATACAAAATACAAAGACTGGGCTCAGCGCCTGTAGCTCAATCAGCTAAGGCGCCAGCCACATACACCTAAGGTGGCAGGTTTGAATCCCCAGCCCGGGCCCGCCAAACAACAATGGTGGCTGCAACCAAAAAATGGCCAAGCGTTGTGGCGGGCGCCTGTAGTCCCAGCTACTTGGGAGGCTGAGGCAGGAGACTCGCTTGAGCCCAGGAGTTGGAGGTTGCTGTGAGCTGTGATGCCATGGCACTCTACCTAGGGGGATAGCTTGAGGCTCCGTCTCAAAAAAAAAAAAAAAAATACAAACACTGGTTAAGGAAGGAGGCTGCTAGACTATGACTATATTAACCAACTGCGAAAGATAATTGTTAAAAAATAAAAGCGTGGGTTGCTAAGTGTAGTTTAAGCAAACAGATCACTAAGTAATCCATATTATCATATGAAAGACTCTACTATCACTTTGGTAAGTCTTTGCCTCAAACTTTCCACTCCAGAAATGTGCTGAATATATTTATCTTACAGTTAACTCACAACCTAATTAAAAAGTTTGCTTCTCAAAAAGATTTCAGGAGCTAACCAAATGTATGAAAGCTCTAAATTAGTTATCAGTTTCTCCAATCACAAAGAGGATTTCCTCATAGTTTAATTTAAAAGTTCCTTTTATAGAAAAAAGGATGGGTATATTAGAGATGGCTCCCAGTAAAGGTGCTATTTGAAGCATGAAACCATTTTTCTTTTTTAATGCATTTATCTATTAAAACTATGGGTTCGTAATGAAAAATACATCTTTGAAAATAATGTAGCATGACCGATCAACATTTCCCTGTATGAACTAGATCTATTAGAATTCATTAGCCCTATTAAATTTTAATAATCACATAAACTGCACAACAGAGAGACTGGTCCTTCAAATTCAACTTACATGCTTTGAGAAGACTATTACAAGATATGGATTTAACAATAATATTACAAGAAAAAGATTAACAAAATTCCAATTTCAGTAGGACTTCCATTCTATACCCTTTGAATAATCATAAACAAATTCCTGAATCATATCAATTTATTTATAACAATATGCAAATCAACAAGTTAAATTTGATCTTTCAACAACAAAGCTAATGATTTTCTATTCATTGTTTAAGAGTTCCCATTAAGCAATGTTCTTTATGTATAACAGCTAATATGGGAACAATCTATAACCTAAGTCTACAGCAGAAAGTAAATAAGATGTGCAAGTGGCTTGGCACCTGTAGCACAGTCATTATGGCGCCAGTCACATGCACTGAGGCTGGTGGGATCAAACTCAGCCCGGGTCTGTCAAAGAACAATGACAACTACAACCCCAAAATAGCCAGGCACTGTGGCTGGCGCCTGTAGTCCCAGCTACTTGGGAGGCTGAGGCAAGAGAACTGCTTAAGCCCAAGAGTTGGAGGCTGCTATGAGCTGTGATGCGACAGCACTCTACTGAAGGCTACATAGACTCTGTCTCAAAAAAATTAAGAAAAAGGCATGCAAGTAATAAGAAAATATTTCTACCAAGATCAACATTACACACTGGGCTAAGACAGGTTAACAGTATATTTATAAAAATAAATATGAATGGGGGAGGAGCAAGATGGCAGCTGAGTAACAGCTTCCTTGCAACTGGACACGGTGAGACTGGGGAGAGAAGACTTCAGACATCTCTGGCTAGTAGGATCTGCCCAGAAACATCCCTTTGGGGACACAGGGAGTCAGTGAGAGACTTCTGGACCCCATGAGGAGGACAAAAGCAGTGGAGAACTGGCAAGTGGTAGTGTGTGCTTGTTTAGTCTAATCCTGCCAGCAGCTGTAAGTACAGAAGTAGTGAGATTGTAAACTGGAAAAGCCTTACCTGTGAGCAGTTTTGTTTTTTTTTAGACTTGGCACTCAGTCGAACTACCTTGGGAGAACTTGGGCAAGAGTGTGGAGGACTTAAAGCATTGTCTAAGACAGGGGTCCTAAAACTTTTTAAACAGGGGATCAGTTTACAGTCCCTCAGATGACTGGAGGGCCAGACTGCAGGCCCTGGGACAAGATGGCTGCTAAGCAGGACAGGCAGCAGCGGCAAAAACACTCTGCAGGTCAGATAAATGTCCTAGGTGGGCTGCATGTGGCCCGCAGGCCGTAGTTTGAGGACACCTGGTCTAGGGCCCCAGAGTGAGCTGCTGAGCCGGACAGAGCTAACAGTGTCCAGCTGTGGGCAGCATGGAGCCATTGTGGGATAACTGCCCTGGCAAGCTCTGCCCTCAGGATTGCAGAGCAAGAATCTGGCAGGAGACCTTGGGCAAGCAATCTAGTGACTGAGCAGCCTAAAGGTGGAGACTGAGACACCTTACATCCTTGGACCTTAGGGGCATAGAGTGAGCCTGTTTTTTGGCAAGCTGGGACTCAAGAAACCCTAGTTCAGAGGCATGGTAACTTAAAGAACAAAAGGAAGTAAAAGGAAAATTAGGCCAAGGAAACAGATAAAAGAAAACACTTGTGAGGAAGAATCAGGAGAAAAATCCTGGCAACATGAAAAACCAGTCCAGAGCAGCATCCACAAGGGACTGTGAGGTAGCTACTGCACAGGATTTCACCTATAAAGAAATGTTAGAAATGAAAGAAAGGGAATTTAGAATACAGATGATGAAAACAATGAAGGAAACTGCTGATAAAGTGGAAAATAAACAAAAGGAAATCCAAAAACAGAATCAAATAAGAGATGAACAATATGAAGAATATAGAAAGGATATAGCAGAGCTGAAGGAACTGAAGCAGTCAGTTAGGGAACTTAAAGATGCAATAGAAAGTATCAACAACAGATCAGACCATGCAGAAGAAAGAATCTCAGAGGTTGAGGACAAAGCTCTTGAGATAACTCAGATAGTTAAAGAGGCAGAAAAGAAGAGAGAGAAAGCAGAACGTTCACTGACAGAATTATGGGACTTTATGAAGTGTTCAAACATAAGAGTTATAGGTATCCTAGAAGGGGAAGAAGTCAACTTTTAAATAAATGTAACATATAAACTGTCAAAACTACAGTCAAATCAGTGCTTAGTAAACATTTGCAAAAATGATATTCACAGAACAGGCAATACAAAAGTGATGTTCATAGAATATACAAATTTCTGAAATGAGAGAAATATTTATGGTATTAAACAAAGCCGCTTTTATGTATGCATTACCTAAACTACCAAATTTAAAACAAGAGGAATGTTCTTAGACATATCATGTGCCCTGCATAACTCCATCAAAGTACTTAACTGGAATTATCTTACTTGCCATTTTCCCACTTCCTACTTAAGTTGAAGGATATTTCACTATCGTTTGACACTCAAACAGTCAGAAAAGACATTTCTTGAAAGAATAATGTAGAACTGAGGGAATTCTGAAAACTACATGTACCAGGAATCAGTAAGTTCAACAAACATCTGACTGCCTAAGCAAGGCTCAAACTATGAATACACACCAAAAGATAAAGTTCTTGCATGTAAGTCTATGAGTAAAATAATATGTTACCACTCATTCCACCAAGTAATCTAAGTATGGATCTAGGAGTCCTACTTCACTTTTCCTTCCATCTCACTCCACATACAAAATTAAAATTCAGTAGATTTCATCTATCTGAAATATAGCCTTTCTTTCTATCCTCCTTTAACTTGATTACAATGCATGTGTTTCTGTAATGTGAAGGAATTCATATGTGAGTTGTAAAAAAGAATAATATTAGTAAACTGAAGAGGTTATAGTGGTTTACCTGGGATTTCCCCTCAAGCATATTAATGTTTTGCACCATAGTTAACTGTTGCTGACTGAATACAAAGTATGTTAATAGTATTAATGTATAAATTTGTACAACATGAGGTTTTTCAGGAATGTATTATATTTCTGTAGTAGAAATGTTATATTCACCACTGATTAAGCATATTAAATTTACTAAATAAGCACTTTTGTGTTGTTGTTGTTGTTGCAGTTTTCGGCTGGGGCCGGGTTTGAACCCACTACCTCTGGTATGTGGGGCTGGTGCCCTACTCTTTTGAGCCAAAGGTGGCGTGCCAGAAGATTTTTTTTTTTTTTTTTTTGAGACAGAGTCTCACTTTGTGCCCCCTCCCCCACCACCTACCCTGGTAGAGTGCCATAGTGTCAGAGCTAAGAGTGTCAGACTCCTGGGCTCAAGTGATTCTCTTGCCTCAGTCTCCCAAATAGCTGTCGTTACAGGAGCCTGCCACACAATACCTCACTATTTTTAGAAGTGGGGTCTCGCTCTAGCTCAGGCTGGTCTCAAATTAGTGTGCTCAGGCGATCCACCAGCCTTGGCTTCCCAGAGTGCTAGGATTACTAGTGAGCCACTGTGCCTGGCCCTAAAGAAGGAGATATTAAATACATTACTTAAGTTAATAAACTATGTGTTAAGATGAGGAATAGGCTCGGCACCTGTGGCTCAAGTGGCTAAGGCACCAGCCACATACACCTAAGGTGGCAGGTTCGAATCTAGCCTGGGCCCGCCAAACAAAATGAAAAATAATTTTTGAGGCTCTGGCACCTGTGGC
>NW_003852411.1:14776535-14779524 GCF_000181295.1 Otolemur garnettii
TGTGGTCCCAGCTACTTGGGAGGCGGAGCAGGAGACTTGCTTGAGCCCAGGAGTTGGAGGTTGCTGTGAGCTGTGATGCCACAGCCTCTACCCATGGGGACGGCTTGAGGCTCTGTCTCAAAAAAAAAAAAAAAAAAAAAGATGAAGTATAAAGGGGAAAAGGGACTAACAATTATTGATAATGACTACTTTGTTAAGCATGTGTTAAGAGCTCTGGATACCTTCATTAAGTTGAATCTATTCCAGAAATACAAGGTTGGTTTAACACTGAAAATATAATCAATATAATTTACCATAATGACAAACCAAAAAAAAGGAAAATCCTACCATCTCAGTAGACACATAAAAAGCCTTTGAAGGGTGGTACCTGTGGCTAAGTGGGTAGGGCACTGGCCCCATATATGGAGGGTGGTGGGTTCAAACCCAGCCCCGGCCAAACTGCAACAACAACAAAGAGCCTTTGGAAAAAATTCAAAATCCATTCATGATCAAAACTCGTACCAAATTTGGACAGAAAGGGTAAGAATTTTGAAGTGGTTATTATAGCTATCTTTAAATGTCTTAAAGGAAAATATGTCCATAATAAATGCAAAGATAGGACATCTAAAAAGAGAAATAAGAACTATAAACAAGGACTAAATTTAAACCCTAGAACTAAAAATATATAGTATCTACAATAAATATAATCCAAGAAAGATATCATACGTCTTTCGAGTTTCTCAGTAATCTAGTAATCTGTAGTGAGTATGGACATTGTATTATAACTTTAAAAAACCTAAAATACAAACATTAATATAACATACCAAAAATTTGAACTACAGAATTGATGTTCTCTTGATTTTTGTATGTGATTTTCTCGAATTTTTTTTTTGATTTTCTAGAATTTAAAATGAGAAAGTACTAGATTAATTGATTCATTTAGTTTATAAAAAACTTGTGAGGCTACTAAGGTTTAAAACAGTGATGATATTAAGTCAGAAGAAAAACAAAAATAAACTAGAACCTCCATAGATGACCTCTTCTCTACACTAACTACCTTCTTAAGTTGACCAAGTTTTTACAGACTGGACACACACCACATGCACCTAGTAGTACAGTAGGCCTGGTTCCTTATGTTAACCACCTCCATTATGTGGACCAGTTTGTTACAGTCCTTGGGGTGGTCACCTTACAGAGGTTCAACTGTAGTATCTGTCCTCAAGGAAAAATCTAGAAGGAAGAGTTCATAGTCTCTAAGAAGCCCTTTGTAATTATGTTTTTGTATATTAGTAACTATTTAATAAGATTAATTCTATGCCAATAAGGCTCAAAAGGGATACTATATATATGTTTGGCAAAGTATACATAGCAAGTATCTCAAAATTTCAGCAATCCTATGATCCTTACATGCAGAAATTCTTGTAAGAATTTTACTTAACTATTTTCACATTTCTAAAAATTAGTGCATTTAAACATTTCTAAAATTAGTGCATGAGTTCCAGGCCAGGAACTCATGCCTGTAATCCTAGCACTATAGGAGACCAAGCTGGGAGGACTGCTTGAGGCCAGGAGTTCAAGACCAACCTGAGCAAGCATGGGAACCTTCCTCTACTAAAAACAGAAAAACTAGTAGGCCACAGCAGCATGTGTCTGTAGTCCCAGATACTAAGGAGGCTGAGGTGGGAGGATCATCTGAGATTGCACTGAACTATGATGACACTACTGCATTCTAGCCTGCATGACACAGTAAGACCCTGTCTCAAAAATAATTCTGACAATCAGAACTTTCTTATGTTTGTCCTGATAGGTCTTTAGGGTAATTCTCAGTTCTGAATCACTTCATATTTTTTTGCACGCTTAAAAAAAGGCTCAAACACTGAAAATGGGTGAAACTAAAGAATGTTCAAAAAAACTAAAAATTACCTTTCTCTAGATCTAAAAGTGTGAAAATAACAAGAGTCAGCCATATTATAAGTAATTTTACAAAATGTTTTATTATTTTAAAAAATCGAAAGAATTTGTAGTAGATTAAAAATAGAGAATTCCTAAAACTATGAAACAACAAGGGGCAAGTGCAGCGCAGCATCAGAGTGCTGATGTGGGATTAGAATGAGACAAGCCTCAGTCCGGGGCAGTGATTTCCACACGGCACACAGGCATGCCACGAAATTTTTAAAAGATCATTAACTGAATTATTTTCAAAAGAACTTCAAAGCACAGTAAGTATATTCTTTTTTTTTACTCTGTTTTTGATCAATATAATTTAAGTATGCTGTGGAAGTTTAACTATAGCTTCAAGTATGCTATGAAATAAAAAAAAGTTGAAAAACACTGCTCTAGGATCACTACCTTCTAAAATACATGCACTTAAGTGACTCTACTATGAGTAGAATACTTTGTTTAAAAACTAGCACAGGGTCACTGGGCAGATTGAAAAATTACTATTAGTTACATAAATTGATACAACTCTTTATAGAAGTATTTAGGCCAAATTTCCTGGAAAAAAAATTTGTTTTTAAGAGATAAGGTCTCACACTCTGTTACCCAGGCTAGAGTACAGTGGCACTCATAGCTCACAGCAGCCTTAAATGCTTGGGCTCAAGAGATCCTCCTTACCTCAGCCTTCCACCAGAGCCTTTGGAGTAGCTAGGACTACAGGAATGTGCTACTAAGCCCATCTAATCGTTTTCTTTTAAATTTTTTTTGTAGAGATGCCAGTCTCAAATTCCTGGCTTCAAATGATCCCAAAGTTTAGGGATTACAGGTATGAGCAATTGTGTCCAGCTGTGAAATGTTGTAGGAATCGGGGTGGAGATTAAGATTCTGTAAGTTTAGAATTCATTTCAGGGCTTCTCAGTCTTAAATATGTGAATGTTCATTGTAAGTTTGCAAAATGGAAACCTTTTTTTTTTTTTTTTGCGACAGAGTCTCACTATGTCACCCTTGATAGAGTGCTGTAGCATCACAGCTCATAGCAACCTCAAACTCTTGGGCTTAAGCAATTCTCTTG
>NW_003852411.1:14779916-14812469 GCF_000181295.1 Otolemur garnettii
GTGATACTTTGCTCAGAAGAACATTCTCCAGCTCCATCCATGTGAACAAGAAGGATGTAAAGTCTCCATCCTTCTTAATGGCTGCATAGTATTCCATGGTGTACATATACCACAGTTTGCCTGGCTATTTTTTGGTTGCAGCTGTTGTTGTTTAGCAGGCCCAGGCCAGGCTCGAACTCGCCAGCTCCAGTGCATGTGGCCAGTGCCCTATTCACTGAGTTACCGGCGCCAAGCATTTCTAAAACTTGCTAGATTGTGGCATCCATTTTCTCTGAGTGTCTCAAGGGCCTATAGTGAGTTCCACCAAAGTCAAAACTTCTGAAACTATAAACCCAGCACTATGAAGAGCTGTGGAGGAGTTGGCATCCCTTTGATCCAGCAGATCAAACCCTCAGCATTTTTATAAGTAAATATGGAAAAATGAAGCCAAGAGGAATGAAGAAACTTTGTACAGTGTTATTTATAGTAGCAAAAGTGAGACATAACCTCTTACATTCAATGATAAAGGAATAGGCCTATTATAAATGTACAGCTACTGTAGGTGGTCAAAAGGGAGATTAAATCTCCATAGAAATGTTTGTTACAAAGATAGAATCCTATTTTCTACATGCATTAGAGTTATAACAATACGAAAATGTATGCCTATGAAAAGACAAGAATAGTGGAAAAGGAAATAAATTATTTCTGTAGTGGGACTGGCATAATCCTTCTACTTGGCTTCTTTAGATTTGTCTAGTATTGTACATACTATCGATAAAAAGTGGTGTCTGTAAGAAAGACATAAAAGTTAATAATATTTTTTTTAAGTTAGGAATCTCGACTAAAAACTACCCTTTTTCATATTAAGTTTCCTGATAATCAATGATATTTAAATTACAGGACCATTCAAAGACTGTCAGCAAGCAAAAGAAGCTGGGCATTCAGTCAGTGGTATTTATATGATTAAACCTGAAAACAGCAATGGACCATTGCAGTTATGGTGTGAAAACAGTTTGGATCCTGGGGGTTGGACTGTTATTCAGAAAAGAACAGATGGCTCTGTCAACTTCTTCAGAAATTGGGAAAATTATAAGGTAACTCAGTGATTCAGACCTAGGGGAGTTGAAATAAAGCAGCTCTTGCAATTGTGCAAGAAAAAAAGGTATGCGTTCTATGTAATAAGCAAGATATAAAGTTGAGAAGTTACTATCCAGATTTTTTTCTTTATCTACATTTGTCAAAAAGATGATTCTCACACTTCTGATTTTAAAGTCAAAATTAAAATATAAAAAGGAAACTGAAGATGTACTTTATAATGCTTCTCAATTTGGATGACTTATACATACACTTACTATTAATATTTTACAAAGATTATTATTAGAAAAAAAAATCGGCTCTTTGGATGTAGTAGAAAAATTAGGAACCCTTCTTAAGGAAGTGAATAGTTCACTAGTTTTATGAGTAAGTTGTATTCTCTTATACACAGGGTTGTATTCACAACTTATGAGTAAGTTGTATTCTCTTTTGCCTTTGGCTTGTTTGTAGGATTTGAAGCTGGCTATGCAAATCAGTACTGCCATAGTTTAAAAATGCAAAACAAAACAAAGTGACAATGTCCGACTTATAAAAGTCAGGTGATCAATTAAAATGGAAGTTCACATTACCGTTTAAATGGTGATGTCTTTATCCTACTGTTTAAAACTTACCAATAAAAATGTTTACTACCTACAACTTATTCACACACCTGTGTTTCTTCATTTGTTAACAGAAAGGGTTTGGAAATATTGATGGAGAATATTGGCTTGGACTAGAAAATATCTATATGCTTAGCAATCAAGATAATTACAAACTGTTGATCGAATTAGAAGACTGGAGTGATAAAAAAGTTTATGCAGAATACAGCAGCTTTCGTCTGGAATCTGAAAGTGAATTCTATAGACTGCGTCTGGGAACTTACCAGGGAAATGCAGGGGATTCTATGATGTGGCATAACGGTAAACAATTCACCACACTGGACAGAGATAAAGATATGTATGCAGGTGAGTAAGACAAAAAAACTTTCATTCTGTGTAGAATCATCACCTTCTATACATTAAATAAGATGTAGCTATTAAAGTATATGCTATTAAAATCTTTTCAGAAAGATCATTTTGGACACAGTCAAAGTAAATATACCTATTGAAAAAAAATAGCTTTAAGGATCTCTTTTATAAGGCAACCTCCAAGTGTGATTTCTGTAAAGAACAAAGTTCTGGGGGAAAAAAGCAAACAAAAAACATATTCATCTAGAAATGAAAAACTGCAGCTGC
The DNA here is from genome assembly GCF_000181295.1 of Otolemur garnettii. NCBI lineage: Eukaryota > Metazoa > Chordata > Mammalia > Primates > Galagidae > Otolemur > Otolemur garnettii. The sequence goes on from NW_003852411.1 coordinate 14,782,205, forward strand.
CTAAAATTCATAATAATACTAACTAAACACCTATCATATGTGAGGCACAATTGTAGGTGTTGAGGATACAGCAGTGAGCAAGGTTTCTGCCCTTTTGAACTTTTTTTCTAGGAGAAGAAAACAAAATGATTTGCTAAGTGGCAATAGGTACTCTAAGAAAAATAAAACTACATAAGGGAATAGAAAGGGATGAGCAGAAGGGCCTGTGATGGGTACTGCAGGATGTTCCAAAAGTCACTCTTAAAGTTGCCCTAATAGGGAAAATGGGAAATTGTTAGCTAAATGTACCTTTATTTACAAAATATCCATTACATAATCTTACAAAGTAGTTACAAAATATTCTGTATGTGTTTGCCACATAAAATTTTGTAATGAATATTTAATAAAGGTACATTTAGCTACAATTTCCCATTTTCCCTTTGTACAACAACTTTCGGGATGACTTTTGGGACACCCTGCATTTTACATGTAAAACCATAAAAAGACCACTTTTGAATAAAGACTTAGACGCCATGTGGATATCTGGTGTAAGAGCATTTCTTAGAGGGGAAAGGAAGATGATTATGACATATGTTATGAGGAATAGCTAAAAGGGTGATTCAAAAGGTAAATTAATATTTTCATTAGAAAGAATCAATTAGAGCATCCATACAATTTTATATTTAATTTGCATAGGTTTTTGCCTTTTGAACTCAGGATTTGGGCTCTGTAAAAGACATTCCTCCCCCCACAAACCTGATTTATTTTCCTCTTCAGTTGTATCTTGGCAAGCAGTACACAGATCTCTCTTTTAACCTATTTCACAGTGGTAAAGAGGGAGGAAAGGAGGGATACGACCATAACATATGCCTTATATACAGAAACTCATCTGATTGCTGGTAGTGCTATTTTCTTTTATATTATATTTTGCTATTTTGAGAATTCAATTTTCTCCAAAATTTACTCTCTTCTTTGGCAACTTTGTATTTTTCCTTCCCAATGTTTCCCTCTGTTCCTCAGATACAGAAAACACAGCTTGCATTTTATTTACCCTGCTATCTGGAAAATTAAATCCTCTCCTCTTTTGTAAAAAAAAAAAAAAAGTACATATTAAGTAAGCACATAGCAAAAGGCAATTCAAGTGATCTTTTAAGTAGCTGGGGCAATAGCAAAAGAGTAAACGAAGAAACAATACTAAGGTAAAGGTAAATGAAATCAGGGAAGCTCAAATTAAATTGATTCAAGGTAGAGTAAGTTTTGGATGGTTTGCAGCGTACCACACTTAAAAGAAGTTTTCACTTTTGTGTCTGTATTTTTTCTTCAAAGGAAACTGTGCCCACTTTCATAAAGGAGGCTGGTGGTACAATGCCTGTGCACATTCTAACCTAAATGGAGTATGGTACAGAGGAGGCCATTATAGAAGCAAGCAGCAAGATGGAATTTTTTGGGCTGAATACAGAGGCGGGTCATATTCCTTGAGAGCAGTTCAGATGATGATCAAGCCTATTGACTGAAGAAAGACAGTCCCCAAATTAAGAGACATAGACTCTGTATTTTTCAGTTCCTAAAAATGTAAATGTGATATGTATATTATTTTGCACAATTTATTTCTACAGATAATAGTTTTAAAATCGATTTTACCGTAACTGTAAAAGGGATCTATGAATGTACTTTCATTTGCCTTCAATATATTGGAAAAGATTGTCTCCATTTCCTAGTTATTTTAAAAATTATATTGACTAGATAAAGGCAAACTTTGTTTTCTAAAATGTAAATATTTGCCACATTATAAAACAAAGTTTTATTTTAAATCATAACTGAATACATGTTCAAAATACTTAACAATTTATTTAAAAACTATGAGACTGCTCTAAATTCCAGCAAAGGAAAGAATTTTTAATTTCAATCAAGTAATGCATTTTATTTATAAAAGTACAGACAGGAAATTAGAGAGAAACCTCTAATTTTGCCTACAAAAAATACATTTCTATTGAATAAAAGTTATTTGAAATTGAATTTGTGCCTTTCACATGTAATGACTAAATGTGAATTCTTACAATGTAGTCTATGCTGATTTTCCCAAAGGAATTAAGTGGTCCATGGTATTAAGATACTTATCATTTTTAAAAACAAAAAAAATTGCACAAATGCATGCATTATTTAAACAGTAAATTTATAAAAGCAAATATACAAATGAACTTCTCAATGTTATCACATAAGACATGCTAAACATCAACATCTCCTAAAATGTATTATATGTAGTTCTAAAGTCAGCAAAATATTATAAAAATGCAGAATATTTAGTGTAATGATTTTACAGATTACAATTACAATCTAAATACATTTATTAATACTTTTTTGAAAAAAATTACTGATCTTTAATATTAAAAAAACCCATCTGCTATTCAAATCAGAAAGCTTGGACAGCTTTACAAGAATTAGTCCATACTTACAGTTGGGACAACAACAAATTCAAAAACTAAATGCTTTCTCAATAATGAGGATTCAATAGCTTCAAGCAGAAGCCACAGGGCATGGCTGGTCCAAACTGCTACTTCCATTTTATGGTATGTGTGAGTAATGCTTAGTGCCTCAGTTTCCTCAACTCGATTTTGTAAACAGTAATTCTATTAGCAATCTTCTGGAACAGTGGTTCTCAACCTTCCTAATGCTGTGACCCTTTAATACAGTACCTCATGTTGTGGTGACCCCCAACCATAAAATTATTTCCATTGCTACCATCTTGTTTTTCACTTGCCACACCTTAAAATAAAACTTCTGGTGAAAGAAGAAAAAGATCTAGATCTAAATCATATAGTATATTATTCTTTGTTTTATCTATGGTCATCTTAAAATGGTTTTCAGGTCCCCCTCTACTATCCCCAAACCCGCCCCCCCCAAAAAAAATTATTATAAGATTTCTGGAAGGAATTAGACATCTAATTGTTATACCAAGTCTTAACTGAATAAAACTTTAACAAGGCATCCCATCTATTGACAGAACTATAGGATTTCACCTAAACACCCAAAACCTTATCAAAGACAAGTCTTATAGAATTTTCATAGAGGATTACTATTAAAACTAGAATGTGAAAGTTAACATAAAACTAGAAAACTGGGCTGAATGCTAAACTGTCTTAGCCAATGGGCCCATTCTATTCATCTTCATAGAGCTGATATAGCTTTGCTCTGCAGTTCCCAGAGACCTTAAGAATAAGTTGGGGGCAAGATGCGGTGGCTCATGCCTATAATCCTAGCACTCTGAGAGGCTGAGGCAGGCAAACTGCCTGAGCTCACGGGTTTAAGACCAACCTGAGCCAGAGTGAAACCTTGTCTCTAAAAATAGCCGGGCATGGGATCAGGCGTCTGTAGTCTCAGCTACTGGGAGGCTGAGGCAAGAGAATCACTTGAGCCCAAGAATTTGAGGTTGCTGTGAGCTGTGATTCCCCAGCACTCTACTGAGGGCAACAAAGAAAGACTCTGTCTCAAAAAAAAAAAAAAAAGAAAGAAAGAAAAAAGAAAAAAAGAATAAGTTGTGTAAGTTTCCTGAGAGAGAGCAATTACAGGGATTTACAGAGCAATTATATGATGGCTGTGTAGGCTTGAGGCCCAGCTCTACCATTTGCTAGTTGTGTTACCTTGAACAATTTGTATTCTAGCCTCAATTTCCTTATCTGTAAATGAGGATAATAATAGTATGTAGCTCTCATGTAGAATGAATAAATGTAGGTAAAACATTTAGAATTTCTAAGTACTCAGTAGATTTTAACTATCATATTGTTACTACTCATCTGTGTATTTTCTGCAGTACCAATCACGGAACCTTATACAAAGCAGGTGATCAATAAATATCTTTAAAAAGATCCAAATTTTAGGTATGCAATGGCACTGATCTGAGATCTTCACTTGCAAACCTAACAGAGCCACGTCAGCTATTATGGCAGGTAATTAAAAGAGGGTGGACCATAAACAAAAAGAATAATTAAGGGGCGGCGCCTGTGGCTCAAAGGAGTAGGGCACTGGCCCTATATGCCGGAGGTGGCGGGTTCAAACCTAGCCCCAGCCAAAAACTGCAAAAAAAAAAAAAAAAAAAGAAAAATTAAGGCAAGAATAGATGTAGTAGAAATTTCAGCCTGAAGAGAGTGTTGTGAGAGAACAGATTAAGGCACTTGTATAACAGTAAGGTCCAAGAGCTACCTATTTTGTAGGTTACATAGGAATAAAGACATAATTATCTTGGTTTTAGTAAGATTGAACCATAACCTTACCTTAGAGCTGGTTTATAGAAGAATTCCTTATGTTTTTATTGTTAATAAATTAATAAAGTTCATCCTACAAAAGATTTAAACTTTAATCTGTACTCAATGGAAGGCCATTGATGCCTAGGATACAGGGCCTCTCTGAAGCAGATTTTTAAAACTCCAAATAAACTTATTCTAATGCTGTAAGTCTGATGAAGTGTAAAGATCAATTTTAGACTAATATTCACTCAATTTAGAGTGCTAATTCTTTTAGCATTTTATTTCTTAGGATTCCTACTGATAATAATATAAAACGCCTGGAAAAATCTGTGCCACTATGAAATTATTTAGAAATCCACCCTAAAGTAACATGATTTCTGCATATTTAAATTAATCTTAATAGTAAAGATTAGATCCCACCCAGCTTTTAGTCTTTTCTGCTAATATGTGTGAAAGATGACCAAATAATAAAAGAATGATTCCACTTACAATGTTATGAACTCCCCAAAAGACCCATATAGAAACAAATTTACTTTTCACCTTCATCAGTGGGGTTTAGTTATCAAACTGCAATTCAATAGATAATTATAGGAAAAAACTGATGAACTCAAAATTTTAACCTAAATACAACTGAGTCCCAAAATTGTAATGTAATCTGTTTTCTTTGAACTCTAAAATGAAATAGTTATAATGCAAGTTATAATAGTTATCTTTTTAGCAAGTCAACTTAACTTCCCTCTCCTTAAGTTTCTTTACCTATAAAATACAAATATCACCTACCTTACAAAGTGCTGTAAAGTGCACAGCATCAGGCATATAGAGTTAAGTGCTGAATAAATGTTAGTTATTAAAGTTATTATTTCTCTGCTAAGGTTTGCTCAATTACCAAACAACTTATGGAAATATTCACAGTTGGAATCACCACTGGCAAAGTGCTGGAAGTGGGAGAATCTGCTTCTGTTTCTGATTAACATGCACATCTATACGGCTGCCACTCTTAAAAAAGCCACGGGCTTTTAAAGAAAAAAAATCTATGAATGTGGTAATGAAATTAATACAACTCTATATTCTCAGCTCTTTCATATCACAGCTCTATGGTCTAAAGTATACTTCAGAAAATATACAATAAAGAACTTACTAGAGGAATTTTAAATATATAAGAAAGAGTAAGGGTAAAAAAGGATATAAATGAGGTAATGGAAAATGTGGACGTAATTTTGGCTGAAGAATAAGCGAGGGCTGGCTGCCATTTGGTAAGAGTTCCATTCTCAGGATCCAAAAGACAATTACTGAATATGGTTTACTGCTATTTTAGAATATGTAACAAAATATAATCAAAAGAATAGGGTAATCTATAATGTTTATATCTTTAAATCAAACAAAAGAAAGGAAAATGGAACAAAACTCTTAAATACTAAAAGCCAATGACATTTTTTAACCATTTGACATTTTTAAGATCAGTGCTATAGAGCCTTTTATATATTTAATCAAGTAAAATTCTAGCAAAGGGACAAGAAAATATCCTATTAATTTCTAAAGAGCAAGCAGAAAGCCGTGAATATTGTTGAAATTATCTGAATAGAAATGTGAACAAAAAACTTCTTTGAAAATATTTGTACATAGAAATTTCTAAAGCTAATGTAAAACTGAAGAACTGTATTCTACGAGATCCGTATTTAACCCTTTAATATATACAAAACTACTGAAAAACAAAAGTGATAAAACCTGAAATTCATGTAATTTTAGGTGTACTTTTAAATTTTCATATATTGTGATAAGGACATCACTAACAACTCAAGGAAGGCACAAAACAATGATACAAATCTCTCTGAGAACACCGGAAAGAGATTATTCATGAGATAACGATATCAACCTGAACCTCTGCTAGTAAAGAAATACTAAGATCCATAAAAGCAGGGAAAATCCATTTCATCTCCTGCTATATACCTAGCACCAAGCACAGTGCTAAGCAAATAATGGTTGCCAGCTAAGATGCCAAAAGGAAATTGGGGGTGGGTAGGAGTTGACCCATGCAAATATGCCACTCAAATAAATTTACTGTATTTAAACAAAAATTACAACAAAGAAACTTACTTAGGATCAATAGTGTATAGAGAAAAGGTAAAGGCTAACCATCTATTTCTATTTCTATATGGATTTAATTAATAAATTGAACAACAAATATTTATTGAGTGCTTACTTTTGTTCTAGATGTTGTAAGGATAAAGCCCAACGGCTTACGCACTGTTGAGGGGAAGACAGAGTAATGAAAAGATCACAAATAGGATGCTTTTCAGAAAGCAGTGGGCAGAGGACACTGCACTGAAGAGGGTTCTAAGAATAGCCCTTCCCTTCTCAAGAGAGGAAACTCCTACTATAAAACCTGACATATTAAGCTGGGAAGGTAAAGGAGAGTTCTCTGCCTGCAATAGTGAGAAGTCACACCTAGACACATTTATGTCCAGCATAAGGGCTAAAACTTCTCCATAACCTTCTGTTTCTACTTAATGGGAAGCAATATACAGTACTGTGACAACTTATTTCCACAGCTTTAAAAATAAGCATCCTAATCTAATTGAGCTACTGCATCTTCCCATTACATGAATAAAGTAGAAATGAGGCTCAGAAAATGCACACGAAAGAGTATTTATCATGCTCCATACAACTAAATTACAATGTTCCAGTTTTTTCTCTCTGCAGCATAACAAAACTTACTGTGCCAAATTCTTCAACAAGCCCCTTAAGATTGTTCTCCAATGACAAGAACAAATGAGCGCTTAATGATTTTCAGATTTAAAGCAATAATTCTCTTATAAAACAATTTTTTCCTTGAGATTTGCCAAACTATTCCTCTCTAGACAAACTGTATCCTTATTCTAAGAATTTTTCCCTCTATTGTCCAAGCTGACTAATTTTTACCTTGAATGCAAACCAGCAGAAGAGACAATTTTTCAAAGGATGATGAGTTAAAAGCCAAGGAAACATTTTCTACTTCTTATAATTTAATCCACATTGAAATACAGATAAATTTAGCAGCACCAAAGTAAGTTTTGTCAGCATGTAAACCCCTACTCCTTTCTTAAGCTTCACAAAGGAAAGGTCAGTTTTGATCATCATTTCTATAAGAGAAAACAGTTATGTGTGGACCGCCTCTCTCGTGTTAAGAAATAGATGATTAGCCTTTACCTTTTCTCTATACACTATGGATCTTAAGAACTTCTGCAGAAAAATACAATTATGCAAATTATCATACTTGAAGAAGAATATTAATGATGTTATTAATTTGCATGATGACTATTATCTTTCATATATCTTCAGGGCAAGTTCTGTCCTACCAGATGTACAGCATTTTATAAATACTTAAGTTTTTGGCAACTGTACTAGGCCTAGTTTCAAATGAACAGGAAAAGATTCTGAAATCAATGCAAGTTAAATTTTAAAATCACAACCTTCAATACACTTGAGTATTGAAGATTAAGAATAAAAAAAAAACCACCTGTTTGATGTAAATCAAGCACTTAAAAAGTTGATAAGAGATGTGCTTCACATTTTCTTAGGAAAAACCATGTAGGTTTTGATAAACTGAATATACTTAGTTTCAAGGTCTGCTATAAAACAAAACTGTCATGACATGAAAAGGATGATTTTCATGCTGGAAACAAACTAAACTGAGTCATAATAATTTATCTGACAAATGTTTTATTTTCCTTTCCCAAGTCTACCAAATGTTTATGCCATGTGGTCCACAGTCATCTCATAATCAATATGCTTCTTCACCATAACAGTATAGAAATGAACTATATGTGGAATACCAGTATACCAAATAATGCAAATGCTAACGTACATGCTCTCCTTTTTTTTTTTTTTTTTTTTTAAAGAAAGGGTCTCACTGTGTTGCCCAGGTCAAAGCACAGTGGAGCAACCATAGTTCACTGTAACCCTGAACTCCTGGGCTCAACCAATCCTCTTGTTTTGACCTCTGAATAGCTAGGACTACAGGTGCATGCCACCACATCCAGCTAATTTTTTTCATTTTTTTTTAAGACAGGGTCTTGCTACGTTGCCTAGATTATTTTAAAATCTTAAGATCTTTGCCACTTTTTACCTCTTGCTTCAAACTCTTGTATAATCCTCTGACATGCACCTCGTTTTACTAAGGAGAAGTAGATAAAAAGGAGAAGTAATTTGGTAGAACACCAGTTCGCAGTATGAAGTAGTGTAGATAATGCTGTAAGGATGAGATCACTGGCAGAGGAAGCTAGCATGGAAGATGGGAATCAAGTCTGGAGAAAGGTGGAAAGAGAATGAATTTACTTCTGGATGTGAACTGGAGTTGTAGACATCTAGATACAGGGGTCTAATATAGATGTGGGAGTATTCAGGTAATAGAAAAAACCTAAATGACCAATGTAGGTCATTTAGGTTGAACAGAGTAAGGATGAAGTGGATCAAGACCTCAAGATCAAGAATGAACAGAGTAAGAAAAGAAGTGGATCAAGACCTTTACAAGAATACATTTAAGAGAAGGGCAGAGAAAGATCAGCCAATAAAACAGAAGTCAGAAATGTGAAAGGAAAACCAAGTTTCAAGGAAGAGAAATAACTGGCATCAACCAACTCAAAATTAAGATACGGCTTGAGGAATACCTATTAAATGTTTTCAATTAGGAGTCCATGGTGACCTTTACTGGGAAAATTTCTACAGGGTGAAGAGGGAGTGCTTCTCTGTCCTAGCAAAGAAACAGGACATAATATTCTGATACATAGAGGCCATTAACTAAATTATGCTTAAGGGTACTTTGCCTTCAACCTAAGTTTTCCACTAAAATCCTGAGATGTCTTGCAATATTCTAAAATGTTTAACTCTTTGCTGGGACAGTAAGGCTGATGCTCAATAATAGCTGAGTGGGCTGGTTTCAACCACCTTTGTCCCAATTTTGTCTTCTAGACACTGGTACTATAAAAACACCATTGAAGGTGACATTGTGAAGTCTCCTAAAGGAACAGCAGACTTTCCAATTACTCTCAGAAACAGCTATCTTTAAATTTGGGTTGAGTAGTTACATAAAAGAGTATGGACTGGGGGTATGTGTTTGGAAAAAGGGATATTAGAAATGTTTATCACCTGATCACTCTTCACTAAAGATCAAATCAATTTATTTAATGTATGCTAGTTATATCTCATTTACTGCAGTTTCTGTATATTTAATTTACATACAAAATGACAATTTATTTGGGACTTCTTTTCATTCAGACATATAACAAAGCATTATTCATATTTTGCTGAAAATAATCTTAAAATGTTATTGGTTAAATACTTGGATTTATAAACACTATAAGACATACAAGAAAGAGATGAATTCTTGGTCAAATGATATGTAAAATACAGAACTGTGTCAGCACCAAGCTAAATTTCAATAGCTAATCAACTCCTTTCACCTAGGTAATCAATAATACCAACATGCAATCAGACTACTCTTCACAATTTACACTAAAATATCTGCTGACATTATATAAGAACTTTGACCAATTTCTTTACTGTGCTAACCTTTATTACAAACTACTGTGTCATTCTTTAAAAGCATTACTAAAAAGCTAAAACATATGTTTTACTAGATGGTCTATCTCTATGAAAACCTAACAGTCTATGAAAAACCTCGAGGGCAAATGGCTACCTTAATATGAAAATACATCCCAGGTGATAAGACAACTTCCTTTAGTCGATTTTTTTCAGTTTAGCACTCTTGAAATAATTTATTTAAAAGATACATACACCTTAAAAATACCTTGAATTTCACATAAATTACTGATTAATGAAGAGCAACAACTAGGAACAATAAATATACAGTGACAAAACTCACCTAAATAGGGAATGCAAGGTGTCATCTTTAAGCTACTTATATAGTCTCTGAGTCTTTTGTAGTTATCTTCTTTACTCATTACATACTCTAATTTTTCAAAGGTAGTTTTGTCTTTTCGACTTAGTAACTAAAAAACAAACAGAAAAGTCTAAGTTATTTACAAATCCCATTTTGTTAATCAAAGATGTGTGTGGCCTATGAATGTGGATTTTAATTTCTAAGTTTTCAATTTCTAAGTTTTCTTCTTTAACTGTATTTTGGTAGTATATAAATAAAACAAAATCAGATATACCTATTAACATTAATAACCCAAGTTCATTATTTGTAAAATGTAATATTTAGTATGTACATAAAATTATTAACTAATAAATTGTAATACCTTATTTCTCTCTACTACCTTAAATGAATAAGCAACTTTTATTCTTTCCTAACTTAAAATAATTAATATATTCCTGTTTAGCTAAAATGTCCAAATATTTTAATTGTCTGCCTCCTGCCTCCTTAAAGACAAACATTCTTATATAACCCATTAATAAATAAATACTGAATTTTATAATTTAAGTAACATGTTTTCTTGACAAATCTAGTCATGGCTACTAATACTAATTAAGTTTAAAACTCTGTAATTCTTTACATTTTTGGATTTTGACAAGACATTTTCCTTTCCTTGATCAGTGCTACGTCACAGATAGCTTAACTATTATAAAAGACATTGTTACAAGAGTCTGGAAGGGTAAATTTGTAGTGGGTACCCTTTGAGATCAATGGAGATAATCAAGGTATCACCTTTAAAGCTAGAAAAGGCAAGGTCAGCAATACACAATGGTATGCATTTCAAGGCTCTGCAATATTTTTTTGAATCATTCCAGAGTCCTCAAGAGTCTCCAATTGTTGCCCCAGGCTTGAGTGCCATGGCATTAGCCTAGCTCACAGCAACCTCAAACTCCTGTGTTCAAATGATCCTCCCACCTCAGCCTTCTGAGTACCTGGGACTGCAGGTGCCTGCCACAACTGCTAGGCTAATTTTTCTATTTTTAGTAGAGATGGGGTCTTGTTCTTGCTCAGGCTGGATCTGGAATTCCTGAGCCTAGGCCTCCCAGAGTGCTAGGATTACAAGTGTGAACCATTATACCCAGCCAAGTTTTTTCTTTAAACATACAAAAATTACTATTTTATTACTATGTAGTAAAGTTGTACCTTTACTTCATATTAAAATGTTAGTGTTATCTGACAGCATGTAAAACAATTCCACCTATACGATTTTTACCTATTTCTCAGATTATAAGGTTAAACAGGTAAGTCTGAGTAGTAGTGTAAAGATAAAGAGACTAAAATTCAAAGGCAATCACGGAGTTAGCAAGGAGCAGAACATATTAATACTCTCAAGCGTTCACTCACAAAGATGTATGTCCCTGTTTTTCAGGGCCTCATTGCCTGGTTTTAGAGCTAAAAGAGTATTTTGATGACTAATATACTATTCTTTCTAGTATCATAAATAGTACCACTCGGACCTACTTTTCATAGGCTCAAAGCTATAGGTTACCTTCAGATAATCTCTATCAGAAAAATGTCTGAACAGTATCTTTCCCTCTTTAAAACACAATGTGAAGGAGCCCTTGACCTTCTTTTCTTCCTTTTCAAACGTTTTTCTGATGTTCATGTTATCCCTATAATATCACTTCATTATGTCTGCCCTCTAAAAGGACAACGTTCTAATTCCACATGCTATTGGCACCCTCACTCTTCTTCTGGTTGAGAGCATGACAACTGGGGGGCAAAGCTCTTCACACTTTAACTGGTATTCATAAAAGAGGAGACCCACAGAATTCCAGATGTTCCTGGCCAGATCTCTGACCCCACCTTACCACCACAATCTGTTTTGGAGAAAATCCAGATGAATGCCTGCCCATGTCAGTCACCAGGAAATGTAAGCTCCCAGACTGCCCCTCATCACTTTGAGGTGTACCCCCATAATCATGTATATAAATGTGTGCATTCACAACAAACAGACACGTTATTTTATTTTGGACCTCGGGTACAGGTTAATTATAATCCTTTGTTCATACATTTGATTATTATTAGTCCTTGTTATATGACTTTGTTAAATTGATTTATTTCTAAATTTTATAACAAATACACACGCATCACCTGCCTAAGAATTACATGCCAATAACACATATCCACCTATGTGCTCCTTCCATATCCAACTGCCCTGACTATCACTAATGAGGTAACTACTACCTTGAATTTTCTGGTTATCATTTGCTCAAATCTTACTTCTTCTTCTTCTTTTTTTTTTTTTTTGTAGAGACAGAGTCTTACTTTGTCGCCCTCGGTAGAGTGCTGTGGCATCACACTGCTCAGGGCAACCTCCAACTCCTGGGCTTAGGCAATTCTCCTGCCTCAGCCTCCCGAGCAGCTGGGACGACAGGTGCCCTCCACAACACCCAGCTTTTTTGTTGCAGTTTCGTGGGGGCTGGGTTTGAACCCGCCACCTTTGGTACATGGGGCCAGCGCCCTACCCACTGAGCACAGGCACCGCCCGATTTTACTTCATTTTAAATAAAGAGTATCACACAGTGTATATGGTCTTTGGCAACTGCTTTGTTTGCCTAACATTTTGACATGAAGTTTTCACCCGTGAAGCTGTGGTTAGCTATTAGCTCACTCATTTTCACTGCTTCTATGAAATACCTTTACAGGGTTCATTCTCTATTTATAAAAGTTCCTTGTGTATTCTGAACACAAATTCTCGATAAGTTACAACTGTTATACATATCTTCCTCCCTTGTGTCAGTTTTAGGATATCTTTATTTTTTTCATTTTTTTAGTTTTAGGATATCTTTTAATAAACAGTAATTATTACTTTAAACATGGGAAAACTCACTCATCTTTTCTTTCATTGAAGTTTTCTGAATCTCATCTAAAAAATTCCTACCTATCCTAAGCCAGAAATCTATGCATGCCAAACCAGATAAATATTTACCTATTTCCTTCTAAAAACTTTAAGCTTTCCCTTTTGAATTTAAGTCTTTACTCATCTTACAATGATTTTTATAAATGGTGTAAGGGGCTGATTTAATGTTTCCCCAAGCTAGTAAACAATTTTCCAGTCCCAATTAACAAACAGTCCCTCATTTCTTCACCAATTTATAATGCCATTACTGTCACGTATCACATTCCTTTAAATTTTATAGTGCAAAAGGAAGGATCTATTTCTGGGTTCTTCCTTGGTAGGTATGTCTAAATCTGCATGAATCCTATATTACCAAAATAATAAAATATGTCCAGATATCTGGACATATTTTAGGGCAAGTGCCCGTGTCCCCAAGCCCCATTTTCTTCAGAATCAACCTGGCTCTTACCAAACATTTGCATTTCCACATAAATTTTATAATCAATCCCTTATCGTCAGCACTATTTGGGTATACCTGGCAAATTTAAATTATACAGTGTTATGTTTTGATATACTCATACATTTAAAATGATTATCAAGCTATCGAGCCAATGTGAGGTGTGCCTATCACCTCACATTAACTTTCACGTCTGTTTAAGGTAAGAACATTTAAGAGCTACTCTTTTTTTTTTTTTGAGACAGAGCTTCAAGCTGTCCCCCTGGGTAGAGTGCTGTGGCATCACAGCTAATAGCAACCTCCAACTCCGGGGCTCAAGTGAGTCTCCTGTCTCAGCCTCCCAAGTAGCTGGGACCACAGGCACCTGCCACAATGCCTGGCTATTTTTTCTTGCAGTTGTATAGCTGGCCAGGCTGGATTTGAACCCGTCGCCTTTGGTGTATGTGGCTGGTGTCTTAGCCACTTGAGCCACAGGCTCTTTTACTCTACTACTTTTACTCTACTCTTTTACTCTTTTTACTCTTTTAGCAAATTTAAACTATGTAATATGTTATAAATAACTACAGTCACCAGGCTGTACATTAGATCTTCAGAATTCACACTACATAACTGAAACTTTGTACCCACTGACCAACAACTCCCCAGTTCCCCTGCCCCTCAGCAACCACCCTTCTCTTCTGAGTTACACTTGTTTAGATTTCACATATAGGCCAGATCATACGGTATTTGTCTTTTTGTGTGTGACTTATTTCACTTTGGATACTGATCTCCAAGTTTATCCACGTTGTTGCAAATGTTAGGATTTCCTTCTTTAAGGAGTAGTAGTATTCTATTGTATGTACATATACACTACACTGGACACCTGCTTCTGTATCTTGGCTATTGTGGATAAGGCTGCAGTCAACATGGGAGGGCGGGTATCTCTTTGACACAGTACTTTCAATTCTTTGGGCAAATGCCCAGTACTGAGATTGCTGGATTGTCTGGTAGTTCTGTTTTTAATTTGGGGGAAACCTCCATGCTGTTCTCTATTATGGCTGTATAATTTATATCCCCTACCAACACTGTACAAGAGTTCCCTTTTCTAACCACATCTTGCCAACATTTGTTATCTTTTGTCTTTTTGGTTAATGACTTTTAGCCATTCTAAAAGATGAGAGGATACCTCATTGTGGTTTTGATTTGCACTGCTCTCATGATTAGTGATGCTGAGTACCACCTTTTCATGTACCTGTTGGCCATTTATTTGTATGTTCTTTTGAGAAATGCCTAATCAGACATTTTTTTAATCAGGTTATTTGTCTTGCTCTGCATTCCTCATACAGTTGTATGCTGCGTAATGACATGTGAGTCAACAACAGACTGCATAAACAAAGGAGCTCTCGTAAGAAGATCATACTGTATTTTTACATGCCTTTTCTATGTTTAGATATGCAAAGTTACCATGGTGTTACAACCGCCTGGAGTATTGGGTATAGTAACAAGCTGTACAGGTATGTAACCTAGAAACAATAGGCTATGCCATTTAGCAGATAGAAAGTAGGCTATCCAACCTAGGTTTGTGTTAAGTTCACTCTGTGATGTTTGCATAACAAAATCATCTAATGGAGCATTTCTCAGAATGTATCCTGGTTATTAAGCAATGCTTGATTGTATTTTGGATATTAACCCCTTAAAAGATGTAGAGCTTGGAAGGTAACTGTGGCTCTGTGGGTAGGATGCTGGCCCCATATATCGAGGGTGGTGGGTTTGAACCTGGCCCCTGCCAAACCGTAACAAAAAATAGCCGGGCATTATGGTGGGCACCTATAGTTCCAGCTACTCGGAAGGCTGAGGCAAGAGAATCGCCTAAGCCCAGGAGTTAGAGGTTGCTGTGAGCTGTGACGTCACAGCACTCTACCAAGGGTCATAAAGTAAGACTCTGTCTCTAAAAAAAAAAAAAAAAAAAAAAATATATATATATATATATATATACACACACATATATATATACAGCTTACCAACATCATCCCCATCCTATATCGTCTTTTTACTCCACTGATTGTTTCTTTTGCTGTGCAAAGTCTTTTTAGTTTGAGACAATCTCACTGTCTACTTTTGTTTCTGCTCCCTGTATTTTTAGGGTCTTATAAAAAACAATCACTACTAGAGTACCAATGGCAAGTACCTTGTCCCCTATGTTTCCTATGTTTTCTTCTAATAGTTTTTACAGTTTCAGGTCTTGTATTTAACTTACTTTTTCATTTTTGTATATAATGTGAGATAAAGGTCCATTTTCATTCTTTTGTACATAGATAGCCAGTTTTTTTCAGCACAACTTATTGAAGAGACTATCCTTTCCCTACTGTGGGTTTTTTTTTGGAGTCAGAGCTTCAAGCTATAGCCCTGGGTAGAGCGCCGTAGCATCACAGCTCACAGCAACCTCTAACTCCTGGGCTTAAGCGATTCTCTTGCCTCAAGTCTCCCAAGTAGTTGGGACTATATATAGGCACCCACCACAATGCCCAGCTATTTTTTGGTTAGCCTGGCACTACAGGCACCCACCACAACGCCCAGCATTGTCTGACAGGCCCAGGCAAGATTCGAACCCGCCAGCTCTGGTGTATGTGGCCTTAGCTGCTTGAGCTATAGGCGCTGTATTGCAGGTTCTTGGCACTTTTGAAGATCAACTGGCTATAAGTGCATGTATTTATTTCTGGGCTCTTTATTTTGTCTGTTTATGCTATTCCATTGTTTGTTTTATGCTATTATCTTACTGCTTTGATTACTATAACTTTGTGGTACATTTTGAAATCAGATAGTGTGGCCTGCCTCTAGCTTTGTTCTTGCTTTGGCTATTCTGAGTCTACTGTGTTCCCACATAAACTTTAGAATTTTTTTTCTATTCTGTGAAAAATGTCATTGGAATTTTGATGGGATTGCTTTGAATCTGTGAACTGCTTTGGGCAATATGGACATTTTAACAATATGAATTCTTCCAATCTATGAACACAGGATATCTTTCCATTATTTGTGTCTTCTTCATCTTTCATCAATGTTTTATAGTTTTCAGTATCTAGACCTTTTACCCCCTTGGTTAAATTTATTCCTAAGTACCTTGTTGGTGCTATTATAAATGGGACTGTTTCCTTAATTTCTTTTTCAAATAGTTGGCTGTTAGCACATAAAAACAGAACAATTTTTGTATGTTTATTTTTTATCTTAGAACATTATACTGAATTCCTTTATTAGTTCTAACAGTTTTTCAAAAGTCTTTAGCGTTTTCTATATATATAGATTGTGTTATCTGCTCAGATTGAGATTTTGACTCAAGCTGCATATAATCTATATACATTTGGGGAGAACTAAAATCTTCAAATTTTCTTATCTATGAACATGGGCTGTTGTTCCATCTATTTAGTTTTTAATGACTTTCTGTAAAGTTTTGTAATTTTCTGTATAGGAGTATTACAGATTTTACTCGATCTATTGTTTGCTATTTTGTTTCTTCTGTCAATACTGTAAATGGTGTCTTTTTGAATGATATTTTTAATTGTTTCAAATATAACTGGTTATTCATATATTCAGTTACCTTAGTAAACTCTATTTTAAAAATTGTGATAGAATACCTATGTGTAACATAAAATTGACCATTTCAATAATTTTTAAGTGTATAGTTCAATGACATTAATTACATCTGCACTGTTGTGCAACCATCGTTTCCAGAACTTTTTCTTCTCAAACTGAAATTCTAAAACCATAAAACAACAACTCCCCATTCTCATTTCCCCTGATCTCTGGCAATCACCAGTTTACTTGCTGTCTCTAAGAGTCTGACTACTCTAGGCTCATCATATAAATGGAGTCATACAGTTATTTGCCACTTTGTGCCTGGCTTACTTCACTATGATGTCTGCAAGGTTCATTCTGGCATAGCATGTATCAAAATTTCATTCCTTTTTAAGGTAGAATAATGTTTTATTGCTTGTATAAATGTTTGAGTACTGTGAATGATACTGCTATAAGCATTTCACTGTTTCTATTCAACACAGTGATTCTACATTTAATAGAACCGTGAAAATGGGTGTCCTTTCCTTTGATGTTGAAGGGAATGCTGCTAATATATCTCCTAGACAGGATGTTATAGTCTTTCTGGTGCAATCCCTTTATTAGTTAAAAAAAAAAAAAATCATCCCCAAGCCTTTCCAATTGTATGCTCTTTAACTCATGGTCCATCTTCCATAAAACCAGTATCCTTAACTTTTTCTCTTTCTTTCCTTATAGAACTGGTAACATAGGAGGCAGAGTTGTTATAATCCTTGGCCCTTGCTCTTCTCAATACTGTCTAACTCATTATCCCACCTTCCTCACTAAAATCCTCCAGCTTCTATTAAATTCAAAGCACTAGACCAAAGCTGAATTTTGTGTGATGGTGAAACCTTCTGTCTATGCTGTGCAGTATGACAGCCACTCACCACATGCGGCTACTGAGCACTTGCAATGTGGCTAATATGGCCAAAGGACCGAATTTTTCATTTTCAAAAATTTCAATGACTTAAATTTAATAGCCACATATGGCTAATAGCTACAATATTAGACAAAACTTGTGCTGTAATTTATAGATCTATAAGTCACTGTTTCCCTGTATCTTGACAACTTTAGTAGTTGGAGAAAAAGCCCATGAACCAATATTATCCTTATCATGTATCTTGATGATTGCCATCTTCATGGAGATAATACTGCCAACACCCTGGTTTCTCAGTTTCCTCACTTCTCTTCCTCCAATGATCTTACCTCTCTGCTACTCTAAGCTTCTACCCCCTTTCTCATTGTGAATCTAGTAATCATTTGACTCCACTGGGACTTCTAACTCAGTGACCATATTACCTTTTTGCTATTCTTCATCTCCTTCCTTTCACTTAATTTTCTCATCTACCTATAAAACAGTTCTTATGTTTGCCCTCCTTCATCTCTTGTGCTACCCCTGACTCCTCTGGAATAAACAGGCATAGGAAAACCCCAACTCTGGGTAGACAGCTCTTTGTACTACTGCAAACTGAACACCTCAATACGTAACTCTGCTGACTGGTTTTACTTTAAATTCATGATCAAAATTCTTAAGTGGATCCCACACAAGACCTATCAAATCTATCACGTGCTCCAAGTTAATGCACTCTCACGCTCTCCCAATGACTTTCATTTCCTTTCCTCTTTCTTCAAACCTCGAATATCTCTCCCTCATCACTTTCAAAGCAATCAGAAGAACTACAAATTCCACCACCAAATTTACCCATTTATAGGAATCTGTAATCAAATGCATTCCCTTTCCTTCTGTTAAAATGGATAAATAATGCAAGATAAATAATGCAAGTGAGATCAGACATGGCTCACATCTGTAAACAGAATTTTGGGAGGCCAAGGGGGAAGATCACTTAAGGTCAGGAGTTCAATTCCAGCCTGAATAACCTAAGCCCCCGCACTCCCTAAAAAAAAAAAAAAAAAAGCAAAATTAGCTAGGCAGGGTGGCATGCACTTATAGCGCTAGCTAGTCAAGGGCTGAGGCAGTAGGATTGTTTGAGCACAGAAGTTTGAGGCTGTGAGCTAGGCTGAAGCCATGGCACTGTAGCCCAGGCAACAGAACAATACTCTGTCTCCAAAAAAAAAAGGATAAACTGTAGGGCTATATTAGAGTCCTGGCCCTTCTGTTTCAGGTAATAAAACACATCACCAGTGAAACCCCTCATTCTCTTACCATTTTTCCTTTTCTACAAGATCACTGCCACTAGCTTAAAACATAATGTCATGAATGCCGTCTCCATATACAACAAAATACCACAAATCTTTGGTCTCATCTTCCCTTCCAGCCATTATGAGATTGCTCTGCAGCAACCCACTGCCACCCATTAGGGCAAATTCACTATACCCACTTCTTTGTAATCATTCTGTGAAGTCCAGTTTTTCACCACTATTACACTGAAATCTTTCTTGCCAAGGTCACTGATACTCTCTAACTGCCAAAGTTTGTACCTTATTCAACTTATTAGTGTTATCTGATAAAGGTGACCAATCTTTCTCGAAACAATTCCTTTAATTGAACTGGAAAATTTTGCCCCATAATTTTCTTTGTTGATTCCTTCTCGTTTTTCTGATCTTGGAAGGTCCCAGGGCTTTTCACCTGTGCTTACTCTTTAAGTGAACCCATCTACTTTAAATAATTTATGCTCGTGATTACAAAAATATTGCTCTAGCCCCAACTACTTCTGTAAACTTACATATCTAACTTTGACCTTGCAACTCACAAAGATCTTGTCAGCCTATTCAAACACATTATGTTTCAAATAGAACCCCATTCCGCATGCTCCTTCTCTATACCTGAGTATGAGTAAATAGCATCTTGATTATCAGATTCAATGCCATCTCTTTGAACTTGTTTCCTACCACC
Source organism: Otolemur garnettii (assembly GCF_000181295.1). Classification (NCBI taxonomy): domain Eukaryota; kingdom Metazoa; phylum Chordata; class Mammalia; order Primates; family Galagidae; genus Otolemur; species Otolemur garnettii. The sequence continues at coordinate 14,802,059 of NW_003852411.1, forward strand.
CCACTACCTTCCTAGCTTATTCCACTCTGTCAACACTGAACCCTGCTATTCTCTGAACATATCTGGGCCTCTGTACTTGGTATTATCTCTACTTGGAAGTCCTTTCTCTTTGATAACCACATAAATGGTTCCCTTAGTTCCTCCAGGTCGCTACCCAGCTATTACTTATCTCTTAACACACTGTATGAAACAGTACTACCCCACTCTCCTTCCTACCACATTTTTCTTCAGAGCACTTACCACTATTTATAATATGTCATTTATTTATTTCCAATCTCTTTCCCCAGTAGAATGTTAGATGTATTAGACTGGGACTTTGTTGAAATTGTACACAACTGTGTTAACAGACAATTAGAGTCTGACACAGGATAGAATATTTTAAAATTTAATATAGACATCAAAAGTTTTACTCAGATAAATAATGCAAGTGTTACCAAATAAAAATTATTCTTTTCCATGCAAATATATGAGCGAGACAATGAAGATAACTTCCAGGAAAACAAAAATTAACTTGAGGGAAATGTATCTCATCTCTTAACCACAGCATAAATCAGACTACAACTCTTTTCTAAGACTTTAAAGATGGAATTTGTAACTGTATTATCATTTCCATTCTTCCATGAAATTCAAATTTTAAGAGAAAAAGACCATCATTATTAAAAATTATTATTATTATTTTTTTTTTTGAAGTTTTTGGCTGGGGCTGGGTTTGAACCCACCACCTCTGGTATATGGGGCCAGTGCCCTCTCCTTTGAGCCACAGGCACTGCCCTATTAAAAATTATTTTTAAAGTAAGAAAACCCTTCACTCAGGGGAAGGTTCTTCACTCTGTAATACAAATATAACACAAGAAGGATAATAAGCATTTCCACATTAATGTTTTTCCAATATATCTATGCTGGCTTTCATGAGAAACATCTGTCTCTTCAGATATTATGAAAAGCAAAAGCTGCACTTGGTTAATTAAAAACAAAGTTATACTTTAGTAATGAAAATAAGTTTAAAAAAGACAGTCATATTTTTAACATAGGATCTTAAAAACACATTCTCTGTACAAAATGTAATAGACGCTAAACAAAATCATTGTTCTTTAACATTAAAGAACAATACTGGATATAAATAAATGTAATTAAATATAAAATTTTACTTTAATGAAATATTAATTTAAAATCTTGAAATACTGAGTGCAGAATCATGTCAAATATGAAAATACATAGACTTATACAGGTCAAAATTCATACCCTGACATTGTAAAAGTAATTGAATCAAATATAATTAATATAATAATATCAAAATTTCTTATTAACCATCAGACTTTCTATTACTACTAAGGAAAAAAATTTTGTTTTCTGAAGCTTCAACTTTAGATCCTCCTCAACTATCCAAAAACATCATCTTTACAAGATAAAATGTAATTTTTTTGCATTCATACTTTCCCATCAGTTGAATATGAAAAACTGTGTTGTCAAAGATATTTAAAGTGCTTCTAAAAAAATGATTCCCTAATGAGCAGAAGCCAAGTACCAGCTATAATTAATTTACCCAAAAATTACCTTATAAACCTGATGGAATGCTGAAGGAGAGAAAACATAACTTTCAAAGAACAAAACACAAAGGAATTTAAAAGTCCTTATCTATTATCATAATATCAACCTTGCTAAGAACTACAAAAAAAAGTAACACATCATTACTTCCCACAGGAAGTTTAACCTTTCATTAAGAAAGATTTACTCACCGCCCATGTTTTAGTCAACCTGAAAATTGGGGCACTCTGTAAGCCAGAAACCACTGCCATAAGTGCATGAAGGTTATTCAGCTCATACAATTTCTGAAGATTTAAGAAAATGGGGGAGAACCATGAAAAATAAACAACATGAACACAAGAAAAATATAGATTAATAAGTACAATCTAGGTAACTGTAGTGTTTCAGTATTTATTAGGCTCATTGTTGAGGTATGTCTTTATTTTCATTTTTAATTTTTTGTAAGAAGAGTTTCACCATATTGCCCAGGTTGAGGTACAGTGGCATCTTTACAGCTTACTACTACCTCAAATTCTGGGCTCAAAGGATCCTCTCACCTCAGTCTCCTAAGTATCTTGGGATGGAGGGTGTACATTGTTTCTCTTTCTTTGTAGAGACAGGGTCTCACTATGTTGCCCAAGCTGGTCTCAAACTCCTGATCTCAAGTGATCCTCCCACCTCAGCCTCCTTCCTGAAGTGCTAAGATAATAGGTGTGAGCTACCACGCCTACCCAGAAATCTGTCTTTCGACTATCTACTATGGTACAGTAAGTTGTTTTAGGCCCACAACAGAACTGTGATCTCTACTTTGGCACTATCTGTACTCTCTGGGAATAAATACCAGTATTTATCTAGTCAAGAGTTGGCAGAAGGATATGACAAAAATAATGGAGTAAAAGTAATATTTGAGAGAGAACAGCAAAGAATTTTACTGAATTACAGAAAGACACTAATTCCTATAAAAAAGAAGCTCAAGGAATCCCAAGAAGAATAAATATAAAGAAATATAAACTTAGGGGAAAAAAAAAGATACAGAAAAGTACAGAATATCAAACACTAAAAAAAAATCTTAAAAGCAAAATTAAATGAATAGCTTAATAGCACCAAGGAAGCTTGATACTATGAAATTGTATCTGTGGCTAAGGAAAAAAAAAATCTATCAGTCTGGCAGTGCCTGTGGCTCATTGAGTAGGGCGCAGGCCACATAGGCCAAGAGTGGCAGGTTTGAACCCAGCCCCAGCCAAACTGCAACCAACAACAGCCAGGCATTGTGGCGGGCACCTGTAGTCCCAGCTACTCGGGAGGCTGAGGCAAGAGAATTGCCTAAGCCCAGGAGGTGGAGGTTGCTGTGAGCTGTCATACCACAGCACTCTACCGAGGGTGATACTGAGACTCTGTCTCTAAAAAAAAAAAAAAAGAAAAAAAAACACCCTATTTTTTTGATTACAAAGGTGACATAAAATGCTTCCAGAGAAAGATAAAGGAAACTTTAAAAAAGAAAGATATTTTTAAAAACAGTACCAGAATAATTATTCATATGGAAAAAATAGGAAATGGAATCCATATCATATCATATATAAAATTTTATTCCAGGTGGATTAATACCCAAGTACCAAAAATCAAAGCTATAAAATGTTTAAAGAATAATATAAGGTTATGGTAAGATTCCTTAAATGAGATATTGTTAAATTGGATTAAATATTAACTAATTGGTATGGTCTAACTGTTGCATGCCACCCAAATTCTCATGTTGAGACCTAATCCTCAATGTGAGACTGGTGGGAGATGGGGTCTTTAACTCTGTCCTCATGATTCAGATTAGTGTCTTTATAAAAGAGGTTGCAGAGAGCTGCCTTGCTCCTTGCACCCTGCAAGGGCACAGTAAGAATGTGTCATCTACGAGGAATGGGCCCGCAGAAGGCACTAACTCTGCTGGCGCCTTGATTTTGGACCTGATCTTCATAGTTCTCCAGAACCAAGAGAAATAAATGTTTCTTGTTTACAGATAGAAGCAATCCAGTGTATGGTGTTTTTGTTATAGTAGCCCAAACAGAATAAGGCAAAATTAAAGGTGAATAAATTTGCCTACTAAAATTAGAATATCCATATCAAAAGATAACAGGAAAAAAGCAATTATCAATAGGAAGATTATACAAACATCTAAGAACTGGCTAGAATCTAGAGTTCTATAAATAAATCCAATAAAAATCAATAAAAGACCAATACTAAAAATAGGAAATTCCTGAAAGATCTTGAACAGATCTTTGAGGGGAAAAAACCTAAGTGGACAACATAGAAAAATGTTCATTCCTATTAGATTCAATGAAAGGCAATTCAAACTAAAATGAGGTGTATTTCACACTGAACACAGTTGGCCACAATGAAAAATTCTGACAGTATCAAGTGGTGACAAGGCTGAGGAACTATAGGCATCTTCAAATACTGCTGCTAGTGATGCCATGTATAGTATCACCAGTTTGGAAAACAAAGAGAAATGAGCAGGAATTTAACTGCTAGTATGAACTCAGTATTTTTAGAGCTTCAACCTTCACAAAAACACCAAGAGATTCATACAAGAATGCTTATAACAGCAATGTTTATAGTAGCAAAAATTTGGAAGTGACCCAAATTACAGTGTATTCAATAATTTGTGGTATAGGCAACAACAGTATATGCTACAACAGATGTACTCTCAAAACTCTCAAATTAGGTAACACTGCTGAAAAAAAAAAAAGCCATAAAAGTAAATACAGAATTCAATTTAAACCAAATCCCAAAGCATACATTTATAAAAACATATTATTCAGAAACACATATATAGAGTAAAACTGTAAAAAGAAAAATAAACATAAAAATTCAGGCCCATGGTTCCCTTTGCAGTAGGAGGGAAGGGGACTGTATACAAAGAAGCATATGAGTGGGCAGTGAGTACCTGAGTAGTCACTTTATCATGCCTTTGATACATTACGTATTTTCATAAATATTTTTATAGCCATGTGATGATAATTTTATGTGCCAATTTGGCTAGATGACAGTACCAGTTATTTAATCAAATACTTTACTATATATGAAGATATTTTGTAGATGTGCTTGACATCTACCACCAGCTGACTTTAAGTCTAACAGAAAACACTGGGTAATACCAGTGGCCCTCACTCAATCAGTTGAAAGGCCTTAATAGTGAAAACTAAAAAAGAAAAGTAGAAATTCTGCTTCAAGACTACCCACTAAATTCCTGTCTGGGTTTCCAATATATTGGTCTGCCCTACAAATTTCAGACTTGCTGGCCCCTACAATCAAGTGAGACAATTTCTATCTATTCACACACCATTTTCTATCTAAATCTGTTTATACACATTTATGCAGAATGCTATGGTTCTGTCTCTCTGGAGAACACTGACTGATACACTTTACTCAAGGAACACTCAGGCGTGCCAGTTTGATAACAAACCGAATATAAAATAGAGGGATTAAAGAGACAGTAATTATAATAATAATTATATTATTTATATTTTATTATACTACTTATATTTATATAATTGCAATTTATAATTATAAAAATAATTATAGGGGTTAGAATGAAAGCCAGTGCTGCCAAAAATAAGAGTCTGAACTGATTAAATGATTGCTTAGTGAGAAGGACAATGGTAGGTTTGATGGGCAAAATTTGATGATTAGTGAAACATACAAGTAAGTTAAAAATCTAACAAACCAGAAACAATGACAGAAATTCAGAATCTATGGAGAAGATTCATTAATTTCTATTAGCTAAAAAACAATATTTATTAACATATCACTGAGAACGTTTTTAAAAATTTTATGACACTTCTGCAAAATATAAAATTCATAGAAGGCTAGTTCTGCCACCTAGTGCCACAGAATGTTAGAATTGTTCCCATGTGCTCAAGGAAAATATGGAAAAGTTATGACATGATAAATATAAACATGGTATCCTCATTTTAGTCTATCTTTTTTCATTCATAGGTAAGATTAGGTTACATCCCCATGTATTCATTACAGTAATGAAGAATGGGGGCTGGGCGCCATGGCTCACATCTCTAATTCCAGCATTCTGGGAAGTTACAGTGGGTGGACTGCCTAAGCTCACAGGTTCGAGATCAGCCTGAGCCAGAGAGGACTTCATCTCTAAAGATAGCCAAGTGTTGTGGCAGGCACCAGTAATCCCAGGTACTTGGGAGGCTGAAGCAAAAGTATAGCTTGAGCCCTAGAGTTTGAGGTTGCTGTGAGCTAGGACGCCATAGCACCTTACCAAGGGCGACAAAGTGAGACTCTGTCTCCAGGGGTGGCGGGGGTAAATGAAGAATGAATGTGGCTATAATTAACCATACTTCTTAGTGAACTTATTATTGAAGGAAACCAAAAATATTTCACCCCAAAATATACTTCTTTGACATATTTTGAGACAGCTATTCAGAGGGGCTGCAGATAGAAATAGCCCTGCAGAGTTGCCTTTTGTGGAGGGTATCTGCATCTGTACAGAAAATCTACATTGGCAAATTGAACAGTCAGGCTTTCTCTAAGGTGCTCCTTTGTCAGAATCTAGGAGAGTTATCTACAGGTTAACTACAGGCTACCCATCTATGCTTTCTGAGGGCAGCTCTGAGATTACCTGAGATACCTTCACCTGTCTAATAGGACAGCCTCTGCTTGACATGCTTTCACTTAATCCTAGATGGCTTTCTTCCATCAGTTACAGAATAGTCCACTACTGTATAGATATCATACATTTTTTTATTTTTGGGAGACACAGTCTCACTTAGTCACCTTCAGTAGAGTGCTGTGGTGTTATAGCTCACAGCAACCTTAAACTTGGGCTCAAGTAGTTCTCTTACCTCAGCCACATGAGTATCTGGGACTATAGGTGCTCACCACAATGCCCAGCTACTGTCAGAGACGGGGGTCTTGCTCTTGCTCAGGCTGGTCTCAAACCTGTGAGCTTAGGCAAAATCCACCCACCCTGGCCTGCCAGAGTGCTAGGATTATAGGCATGAGCCACCACACTAGGCCTAGACATCATACTTTACATATAATTCAGCTACTCAGAGAGAGGGAGGAAGGATATAAAAGAAAAGGAAGGAAAACAGGAAGGATATAGAAAAAGGTAAAGAAAATAGGCATCCAGTTTTAAAAATTAACTTACATAATCAATAGGCCTTATTTTTCCAGTACTAGTAAATACCAAATAAAGTAACACAGGCAAATATTCACTTCCACAGAAGGAATGGCTGAACTCAAAAATGAAAACACAAGTGTTTCTTACCTTAGCAGTTTTAATATAGTGGCTCAAAACTTCTGCTCTGATTTTTAATGTTTGAGCATGAAGAATCTCTCTAACAACCCAAAAGCTTACCTGCAAATAAAAATTTTAAATAGACATCACTATGATTATTAATTTGTAGAAGTTAATATAAACTTTTAGGGGAAAGACCCTTCTAAGAGGATGCAATACAACCACAGTAAGGCAACACAGGCACTACACAAATGCAAATGTTTTTTAGCTATAGTTCATTAAGCTATTTTGGCAAAATAGACAAGCTCTAAAGTCAAACAGTGTAAGAGATGCTACTTACAGAATTATTTTTTTTGTGATTGTGTAATCCTTCATCACCCACTTACTTATATTGAGTAGAATCAGTTAAGTATAAAGATCTCAAGTATGGTTTTTTTGGTGTAAATAAAACAAAATATCATAAAGAAGAAAATACACTGCAAAAATTTTGTAATGCCTTCAAATCCAATGAAACCATATTCTTGGTTTCTTTAAAAAACATTAAAACCTCATTTATTCAAAGGTAGACTAGCTCTATAACATTAGTAAAATGCTCTACTCTGATAAAAACAGTTTACTTATCATTTGTGTGTGTGTATATATATATATATATATGACGTATACAGAATACATTAAAACAAATAAAAAATAAAAAAATTCATTTACTGTGAAAATAAAGTCAAAGCACAGTAAGTTGGCTCAAACTTATACAAATCTCAAACCAGGATGTGGTTACAAACCTTTATATTTGCTTCTTATTTCTTCATTTGTAATGAGAAATATTTCAGATTTTACTTGCGATTTTTATCTATGAAAATTATCTACATATGTACTATAAATACATATACTGTATTTATTTTACAAAGTCATCTCAATATTTTATATTGGGCTACTAGTGGCAATAATTCTCTCCAAATCTAGTAAGGTTTACTTCCAAAATAGATCAAAAGTTATATTATAGATATTTTAACAATAATCTTAGCACATATCAACAATAAATTTAAACTGCATGATCACTGACTTAATTAAATTTAAAATCAGACAAATGTGACGACAAATAGAATAGTGATTTTCATTTATTTGTTACAGAATTTTACTATGTTGCCCAGGCTAGTCTGGGCTCAAGCCATCCTCCGGCCTCAGCTTCCTGAGTATCAGGGACTACAGACACGTGCCACTACACATGGCCAAGATAAATCCTATGGTGATTTTAAAACACAAATTCTTTGTCACTCCTTTCATCAAGGGTGTATGCCACCCTTCATGGAATCTGGGCAGGCTTGCCACTGCTTTGATGAACAGAGTATTATTAGAGAAACTAATTTTTTTTTTTTTTTTTTGAGACAGCTCAAGCTGTCACCCTGGGTAGAATGCCATGGCATTACAGCTAACAGCAACCTCCAACTTCCTGGGCTCAAGCGATTCTCCTGCCTCTGCCTCCCTACTAGCTGGGATTACAGGTGCCCGCCACAATACCTGGCTATTTTTTGGTTGCAGCTGTCATTGTTGTTTGGTGGGCCAGGCTGGATTTGAACCCACCAGCTCAAATTGTATGTGGCTGGTGCCTTAGCCACTTGAGCCACAGGCTCCGAGCCAGAGAAACTAATGTTGACTTCCAGGATGGGGTCACAGAGGACCATGAAGCCTCTGCTCAAACATTCTCTCTAGAAGCCCTAGCTACCATGTAAAATGTCCAACCATCCTGAAACCACCATGCTGGACAAGATAAGTATAGTTGCACCCAATCAACAGTCACAGCTAAAGTTAACTATACCTGAGAGTACTGACCCAGAATAACCAACATCAAGACAAAATTTAATAAAATTACTGGATACAAGAAAAATCTTTTGGCCATCCAAACAAAAAGAAAAAATGATTTTTAAAGAAAAGAAAATTTAAGTATCATTAGACTTTTCAAAAGCAGAAAAAAACAGAGCAACATATCAAAGATCATCAAGGAAAGAAAATATGAGGAAGGATTTTTTACCCTGTAAAAGTGAAGAACACAGGTAACCTTGGCAACATGTAAGAACTCTGGAATTGGCTCAGCACCTGTACCTCAGTGAGTAGGGCCCCGGCCACATACACCAAAAGTGGAGGGTTTGAACCTGGCCCAGGCCTGCTAAACAATGACAAATGCAACCAAAAAACAGCTGGGTGTTGTGGCAGGCGCCTGTAGTCCCAGTTACTTGGGAGGCTGAGGCAAAAGAATCGCTTAAGTCCAAGAGTTTGAAGTTGCTGTGAGCTGTGACACCATTGCACTCTACCTAAGGGGACACCTTGAGACTCTGTCTCAAAAAAAAAAAAAAAATTGCCAAGACCAAACTACAGCATTAGGGATTCAAATTTAGTTGATAAAGCTATAAAAAAAAACCACAAAGAAGTGAGTACCGTAAAAGCCAGGACAGTGGTTACTTATGAAGGAAGAAGAGCGTGAACGGGATGAGATACGTGGAGGGGCTCTTAGGACAATTGGCAAATTTTTAACTTTAACCTAGATGGTGATTACACAGATATTTACCGGGCAATACTTCATTAAATCATATATTTGTTTTATTATTTTAAGGATCCATGTTTTATCATACAATACATAGTTTAAAGTAAGTAAGAAAAAGGAGAACTGGAAAAATGACTAGGGATATTTGGAAAGAGCAGAACTAAAAATGGAAAAAATGTGAAATTAAAGCTAAAAATTCTGGAGTTCTATTATGCAAAATAGTGACTACAAATTAAAATTGCTAAGAGTAGATTTTAAATATTCAAATCACAAAATATGTGAGGTGGCAGATACTAATTAGCTTAATCAGATGTTAATGATTCAACAATACATACATTTATCAAAAATCACATTCTACACAAAAAAATTTGTCCTTTTTCAACTAAGAACAATAACTAAGACGTGCTAGAATCAAAGCTCCATAAACCGTACATCTTACAAGGGTACATGTGACATTTACTAAATGTAGAATATAAATATCTTAACACAATAGCTAAGAAAATGCCATGAAGGCTATGTTAACCAGTTTGATGAATATTTCAAATTGTATATAAATCCAGCACATTGTACCCCATGACTGCATTAATGTACACAGCTATGATGTAATACAAAAAAAAATCCATAAAGGAAGTGATCTTATTTTTCTTGTTCACTGATATATTCCAACCATCTAGAACAGTGCCCAGGTCATGGTGGAGTTTAATAAATATTTATGAAATGAAGATGAAAGCTAAGTCATTTTATGCCAATTAGATTGCAAAGTTTGATGACAGCAGGTGTCAATAAGGATATGTGGTAATTACTATAAAACTCTTCTAACTCTGCTGATGGAAATGCAAACTGGTGTGACCATTCTGGGACAAAAAGTAAGACATTGTTTTGTAATAGTTTAACAACCTTATACTCTATATCTTAAATTTTACATTTAGGCATATATTTTTCAAACATTAAAAAGCATACAATGTTTTGGTTTCTTTTTTCTTTTTTCTTTTTTTTTTTTTTGAGACAGGAGCCTCAAGCTGTCCCCCTGGGTAGAGTGCCGTGGCATTACAGCTCACAGCAACCTCCAACTCCTGGGCTCAAGCGAGTCTCTTGCCTCC
>NW_003852411.1:14812520-14817269 GCF_000181295.1 Otolemur garnettii
CCACAACGCCCGGCTATTTTTTGGTTGCAGCCGTCATTGTTGTTTGGCAGGTCCGGGCTGGGGATTTGAACCCGCCACCTTAGGTGTACGTGGCTGGTGCCTTAGCCCGTTGAGCTATAGGTGCCGAGCCTTCTTTTTTCTTTAAACAGCATCTTACTCCTTGTTGTAGCCTTGGACTCCTAGGCTCCAGTGATCTTCCTGCTTAGCCTCCTGAATAGGTGGGATACTGGCACACACCACCACATGCAGCTATATATATATTTTTTTCTGTAGAGATGGGGCCTCACTATTTTACCCAAGCTAGTCTCAAACTCCTGGCCTAAAGCTATCCTCCTGCCTGGGCCTCCAAAGTGCTGGGATACAGGGTTGGCCTAGTGTTTTGAAAATTATCACAGTGTTTTTCACTCCTTTTATAATATCAACTTAGTGATATTATTTTTTCAACTACTTTTTTAAACATAAAAGATCAAAGTATATACCATTTACTTTAAGTAAATATTATTTCAAGAAAAAAATTTGTTTTCATCTGTGAGTCTACATTGAGTTGCATTGTAAAATATTTAAGCTCACTGTGGGTCACAGTCAAACAAGTTTGAAATCTCCCACTCTGAAAGGAGCCACTGCACACGTGCAGCAAAAGACTCTTAGAATATTCACAGCAACATTATTCTTTTTTTTTAATTTAAATTTTATTGTTTGGGATTCATTGAGGGTACAAAGAATTTTAGGTTACAATGATTGCGGTTGTTAAGTAAAGTCCCTCTTATAATTCTGTCCGGCCCCCAAGAAGTGTGTCACACACGGTAACCCCTCATTTCCCTCTCCCCAATCACTTCATTCCCTTGTATTAGATCATCTATTGCCTTCATATTAGAATTGAGTACACTGGATTCTTGCTTCTCCATTCTTCTGATGCATTACTCACAAGAATGTGTTCTACCTCCATCCAGGTTAAATACAAAAGATGCAGAGTCTCCGTCTTTTTAAATGGCTGAATAGTAATCCATGGAATACATATATCACAGCTTTTTAATCCATTCCTGGGTTGGTAGGCATATCAGGTTGTTTCCAATCATTTTGGCAATTGTAAACTGAGCTGTGATAAACAATTTAGTGCAAAAGTCCTTATGATAAAAGGACTTTTTTTCTGTGTGGTGCCTGTGGCTCAGTGAGTGGGACACTGGCCCCATATACCAAGTGTAGCAGTTTAAACCTGGCCCCAGCCAAACTGCAACAAAAAAATAGCAGGTATTGTGGCAGGCACCTGTAGTCCCAGCTACTCAGGAGGCTGAGGCAAGAGAATTGCCTAAACCCAAGAGCTAGAGGTCGCTGTGAGCTGTGATGCCACTGCACTCTACCAAGGGCAACAAACTCTTAAAAAAAAAAAAAAAAGATTTTTTTTTTTTCCTTCTGGGTAGATGCCCAGTAATGGGATTGCAGGATCAAATGGGAGGTCTAATTTGAGTTCTTTGAGGATTCCCCAGCCTTCAAATTAATACAATCTTTTTGGAAGGAAGTATGGAGAATCCTACAACATTATCTTAATAGCAAAAACTTAGGAACTATACCTCTTGTCCACCCTGAAAAGAATGATATAATCATTCTGACACATTCATGAAATGAAATCCTAGAGATCAGTGAAAATCAACGAACTAGAGCTACATGTATCACCCTGGATGTCTCAGATAAGCACACCTGATAAAAAAGCCACAGAAGAATGTACATTATACAGTGATCTATATTGTATAAAGATGAAAACAAGCATGGTTATGCAACATGTTTATAAAAATGAATATTCTCATGCAAGGATAGAGATTATTTGTTGTAAATCTATAAAAGAATTAAGGAAGAGTTAAAATAAAACTAGAAAAAAGGAAAAGAAAAACACAAACACTTTTAGATAATGGTTATGAACTAAGTGAAGGCAGACGGACGGGTATGTAAAACACTTCAACAGTTTTAGTAAATTCTTAGCTGTTGACTTGAGAGTCATTTATTATTATGTTTCTTAACCTATATTAAGTTAATCATATGAATTTTCCATTTTCCATTTTTGCAGGCTAAAAATGGCTGAACACCAGCAATTTCATTTAATTCAAACACTTAACATATTGTTTTCAAATGTATAAAATATTTCATAAAGTAAATCCTAGAAAACATTTATTTGGAGGATATTTATTTTTTATTTATTTTTTTCGAGACAGAGTCTCACTTTGTTGCCATTAGTAGAATGCCATGGACTCATAGCTCACAGCAACCTTAAACTCTTGAGTTCAAGTGATCCTCTTGCCTCAGCCTCCCAAGTTGCTGGGACCACAGGTCCCCTGCACAATGCCTGGCTAATTTTAGAGATGGGGTCTCACTCTTGCTCAGGCTGGTCTCAAAGTCTCAAACTTGTGAGCTCAAGCAATCAACCTGCCTCAGCCTACAGAGGGAGACATAGTGAGAGTCTGTCTCAAAAAAACAAAACAAAACAACAACAACAAAACCATTGAAAAGCACAAGAAAAGGGCCAAAAGCTGACAGAAAGTGAAGAACTTATCCCTGAAAGAAGAAAATTGAAGTAGGTAAGATTTACATTTATAGAGTAGTTATCAATGCTTTAAGGCACCTAAAATGCCAGTAAAAGGCCACAGTTTTAATGGTTCAAAGAGCCAGAGGTCAAGTTCAGTCTGCCACACCGGCTAGGAAGTGATGGGGAAATTTCTGGAAAAGAGAGACAAAAGATTCCACAAAATCCGTATATAAACTCCACCCAGATCTCTAGTTGATCTTGGACTGTGGCATATGAGTAAGGGAAACTACAAGATTACCAACCAAAAACAAAACCTGGAAGGATAAAAGAAATGATCTTTTCTGAAGTATGGAGTCTAGCCAGGTTAATTGCTGGCTAAAATAAAAATCAATACTCTTTAAAAAGATAACAAAATCCAGAAACTCTTTAACATGACTACATAATTGAAAAAAATCACCAGACATACAAAGATACAGAGGTAGGCGCCTGAGAGTTAAGAGAAAAAGGATTCTATAAAAACAGCCCCCAAGATAGCTCTTTTGTTGGGATCAGAGACAACTAAATGCAATGCAGGACCCAAAATGGTATCCTGGAACTAGAGAAAGGACATTAGTGGAAAACCTGCAGAAATATGAATAACATTCTTAGTTTAGTAAAGAGTATTGTACCAATGTTAGATTACTGGTTCTAGTAAGTATGAAATAGTGATGAGAGATGCTGACTATGAATATATGGAAACTATTTGAATTATTTTCATATTTTTTCCTAAGTCTAAATTAAAAGGCAGAGATAGCCAGATTGGATTTAAAAAAGGTAGACCCAAGTATATGCTGTCTTCAAGAGGACATAAAGAAGCTAATTTGCCACTTCTGAACTCCTCCAACCCTACTAGAAAGTAAGAGGAATGGAGTAACTGTGTAATATAGTTTATTACAGGATCTACAGCAATCTGGGATAAAGGACAAAAAGTTTTGGTATGCTGTGACATATCTGACTCTACCAACTTTTTGGTTGATTTAGTATCATAAAATAACATTTTTGTATGACAAAGAAAAAACTTTTACTATCATGATAAATCCTGACCACCTCAGGAAAATATTAAAAACTATTATACAGTTCAACTATGCAATTCCTTACAAGACAGGTTTGCCCTATGTCCCTATTAATGGGTTTTATCTAATTCTAAAAAACTTTTATGCATTTCCATTTGGGGGAATATAATGAACCAAATAACTTGAGAAATTATTTGCTACAAATCCCTAGAAATGTTGAGTTAAATATAATAAACTTAAAAAATATATATATTTCTGAGTTGGAAGAAAAAAAGAATTTCCCTAGAGGCCAAAAAAAAAAAAAGAAGGAAATAAAGGTAAAGCAGTTATAAGAGTGGCCTAATATTATAGTTATCCTTAGAGGATTTTCTATCTCAATAACACAGATGGTCAAGTAGAACAAAATAAGTCTTTCATTAAGAATTTTTAACCACAGGCTTGCCTTTAACTGATTTGGTGTTTAAATTTTCACTGCAGGGAAATATAGAGATTCCCCAATCAGAACATTTAACAGAAAAAGTAGTCCAAAACCTATGACAGCCCTGGCTACTACGCAAAATCAAACAAAAAGTCTTTCAGAACAGTATATCCTCAATCTAGACAGCAGCAAAATTTCCACAGATAAAGCTCAAACAATGCACCTTCAATCCAAAGATACAAACTCATAAGAAAACAAACTGTTGTGAAAAAAGATAAGCAGAAACAGAGAAGTAGCACCCCCAGGACCTCAGAAAATAATATATTAACTACACATAAAGTGTTGAAAATTAATCAATTTATAAAAATAAGAAAAGAACATGACACTAGAATAAAAGCACACACGTCTGAAACAGATAAAACCTATCTGAAGAGAATTAGTAAACTGAAATACAGATCTGAAGAAATTACTCAGAATGGAGCAAAGACAGAAAATAAGAAAGGTTAAGAGACAAACGGAAAGAACACCAAGTTCCAAAAAATGTTCAAGAAGAATTACAGAGAAGTGGGGGGCACCCGTAACTCAGTGGGTAAGGGTGCCAGCCACATACACCAGGGCTGGCAAGTTCAAACCAGACCAGGCCTGCTAAAACAACAATGACAAGTGCAACAACAACAAAAAATAGCTGGGTGTTGTGGCAGGTGCCTGTAGTCCCAGCTACTTAGGAGGCTGAGGCAAAAGAATCACTTAAGCCTAAGAGTCTG
>NW_003852411.1:14817389-14827565 GCF_000181295.1 Otolemur garnettii
AATTACAGAGAAAAAAATCCAGAGCTCATGCAGAGAAACAGACAAAATTTCTCCAAAGTTCAGAATTGATGTGAGAAGTTATACTATTTCTTTTCTTTCTTTTTTTTTTTAAGAGACAGAGTCTCACTTTATCACCCTCGGTAGAGTGCTGTGACATCACAGCTCACAGCAACCTCCAACTCCTGGGCCTAGGCAATTCTCTTGCCTCAGCATCCCAAGTAGCTGGGACTACAGGTGCCTGCCATCATTGGGATATGGGGCCAGTGCCCTACCCACTGAACCATAGGTACCACCCAAGTTATACTATTTCTTAATGAAAAAAATGTGTATTGAGGAACTGAATTTCAGAAACTAGGTGCCAAAATTTTATAAACAACTCACATGATTAAATCTTCTTGTGAAGGCAACTGCATTTGGTGCAGAACTATATTTTTCTTTTTTATTCCATCCACAACTTGAAAGCTCCTAGGAAATTAAGGTGAAAATTAAATTCAAGAAACAGCCCAGTTTTCTCTTGTATTACAGATCATTAAAGACACTTTGTGCCCTTCCTAGAACCACTTTACTTAATAGGAACATATCGAATATGATACCGATTCAGTTAAGTCACAAAAACAAATGTGATTAGAATATACGAGAGTAAAATGATTCATCTGTAAAATAAAGGTAAACTTATATGCCATAGGCAGAAAATTGGTGGATTCTTCTCCAAAGAGATTTAAATCTCAAGAGGAAAGATCCACAGATAATAAAAGTTGAGCATTCCACAACATATAGTGAAGATTACGAGTTGTCAAGTTCAATTTAATCTTAGAGTACATAATCAGCTTTTTAGAATCTGCTTCTTTGAGTTGACAATCAGTGATATAAGACATTCCTTTAAATTATAAATGTAGGCTATAGAATACAGTGGTATTGCCAATATATGTGATGTTGCCACCAATAAAAATCACAGATACTTTCATATCAAATTAGATTTGGTACAGAGATATCAAAAATATCATTATGCACATCAATACTTCAAACTTATGGTAGTTATTAAACCACCTCTAGTTTTAATATGTTAATAAAAAGTACCCATATTGCTGTATAATTTTTCAAAAAATATTTTGCTACATTATTTTAATAGAACTGATTTCCTTTGATTTTAAAGAAGGATTTCTATTTCATAGGTTTCAGTCTGCCAAACGGGTCCAAGGTCCAAAATAGGCTAAAAAACCTCTGCAATCCAACAAAAGCGAGAGAGAGAAAAACCATAGGGAAAAAGATAAAAAACTCTGAGGAAATGGAGGTAGGGCAGGGAACAGAGGAAAATTAAGATAAAGATAAATCCATATCATTATTACTCTCAGATAAATGAGAAAAGATAGTGCACCCACCAGGCGAAAACAGGAGGACATAAAAAAGAAATAGTCAAAGCACAAAACACAGCTTTTAGAAATGAAAAATGTGAGAGAAATTAAAAAGTCAATAGAAATTTGTGACAAGAAGTGATTAAAGTTTTTAAACAAAAAGCTAAAAATAGAAGAGAAACAGTTTTATGTTAATTAAGAGTCCACAAGAGTCAGTATCTGAAGAACAGGAATTTTTAGAGAGAACAGAGAAACTAGTGAAAAGTAGTCAAAAAAGCAATTCAAGAAAATGTCTCAAAACTTAAAGAAAACACCTACGTGGTGGTCAGTACAATGAATAAAAAGAAAAAAGAAAAGACTCCAACTAAGGCATAGTGAGAGATCATAAAATGTATCAGAGATTCAAAAACAAAACAAAAAAACAAACATACAGAAAACCAGGAATCCTTCAGGTATCAAACATCTCAAAAGTAGCACTGGAATTAGACAACTGAAGCAATGCCTTCAATTCTGCCTTCAAATTCTCTATTTTCTAGAATTTTTCATCCAACAAAAATATCAATTAAGTATGAAAGTAGACTATATCAATTAAGTATGAAAGTAGACTATAGACATTTTCAGGCACGAGCATCTCAGAGAAATTGCCTTCCATGCACTTTGATTCTGCAGAATAGATGCTCCACCCAAACAAACTAGGAAAAAAGTAAGACGTTTGGTCCGGGAAACTGAGGAACCAATGTAGAACAAAAATACTGGGGATCCCCTGGTCAACAGTAAAGGGAAAAGGCAAGCACTTTAAGAACAAGAGCTGAGAGAGCAGCAAGAGGATAGAGCCTCCCGAGAGAGAGATGTCTCTGAAGATGAAACCAGATTCCTGAAGGGTCTGAACATAACGAGAAGAGACACTATATACATTCCCTTGTGGCAGAAAATGAGTGCCAGATACAGAAAAAGCTAACGTAAATTCTTAGCTAGAGGAAAGCAAAAGTTAAGTAACCATAGTTTAATTGCAAAGAATAAGTTTTTACAAGTGTGGGCAAAAGAAGGGGAAGTAAATTGTGTAAATGTAGGGGAGAGACTGTAAGAAAATAAAATCATCTTCTATTGATGATAGTCTAACACATCATACATAAAATTGTAAATAATCAAAAAAAAAAAAGATTCAGTTGTATTATTTGGAAAATGCACATTAGTTCCTCCATGGAGGAACAGCTACGAGATGTGGGTGGAAGCTGATAAAGTGGGAGTAACTGGACTAGGGTATCGCTCTATTTTCTTCTCTTATGGAGGTATCTGACTTCTCAAACATGGTACATGTGTATCCTCAATAAAATGTAAGTTAAAATAGATAAAAAGGAATGGACTGAGTGAGGGGAAGACTAAGGAAGAAAAGAGTTATGATACCACCACCATATCCCAAGGAAAAGCTAATGTGTCCTTGACCAGGGCACTGTCAGTAGATAGTGAAGAGTGGTAAATTCAAAACACTCTGGAGGCAGGCACGACTTCATCAAAAACTGGACTCCCTGTAATGCAGAAGTATTAAGATTCCAGGTCTCTAGCTTAAGAAACTGAGATGGGGACTACTGAGGAGACAAAGTATCATTTCAACACAATAGACAAGTATTAAAGGCTCTAGAGAGATTACCTTTTTAACCTTAAAGTTAGATTATAATTTTCAAATTTGTAATTACTAAAAGAAAAAGTGAAATGACAGAAGCAATTCCACAGCAAAAAACATTGCTTAGTACTCAATTTGCCTTGATAATATGCTCATTTCACATTATCTCCTCATAAAGAAAATATTTGGTGATAAATACATAAACATATTATACAAAATGATATTAAAAAACATCAAACTGCTAGAAAACATGTTTGTTCTTTCTAAAAACACGACAGCATACTTGCACAACTACACCAAGACGCCATGTTTAAGAATAAAATTCCGAAGATTAAACTCATAATTAACACTGAATGTTTTTACTCATTTAATATTATTCCCGATTTTATATTAATGCCACAATCTAAGTGTCTATCAAATTAAATTTAACAAACCACTCAAAGTAGCTATTTGACACAGAATTCAAACTCAGTAGAGTAAACCTTTACCCAAAAGGTTATTTTTATTTTGCTGTTGACTTTTTCAGGCTTCTTGTTGTCAAACTGCTCTCCTGAAATACTGAAACCTTTACACCATCCCCAGCAGTAACTATCAGTGTCACAACAGTCTTATCAAAACTAGTTCTACAGTAGCTCCTTGAACAACACAGGTTTGAACTGCATGTGTCCACTTGCACACAGAATTTTTTAAAAATAAATATACTGGAACTTTTTTTTGAGATTTGCAACAAACTGAAAACACTCAAACCACATAGTCTAAAAATTTTTTTAAAAATCAAGAAAAAGTTAGGTATGTCATGAATGCATAACATAGGCCGGGCACGGTGGCTCATGCCTGTAATCCCAGCACTCTGGGAGGCCAAGGCAGGTGGATCGCTTGAGCTTAGGAGTTCAAGACCAGCCTGAACAAGAGCAAGACCCTGTCTCTAAAAATAGCCAGGCATTGTGGCAGGTGCCTATAGTCCTACCTACTTGGAAGGCTGATGCAAGAGAATCACTTGAGCCCAAGAGTTTGAGGCTGTTGTGAGGTGTGATGCCATGGCACTCTACCGAGGGTAACAAAATAAGACTATGTCTCAAGAAAAAAAAAATTGCATAAAATATGTGTAGATACTAGTCTATTTTCATTTGCCAGACTATTATAAATAATAGCCTATTATCGTTTACAGCCTATCTATTGTGTATAAAATATATACAAACTGATTATAAGAAGTTAAAATTTATCAAAACTTTAGCACACAAACATACGTGTGACCATTTGCAGTTGAGATAAACACAAACAAATGTAAAGATGCACTATTAAATCATAATTGCACTACTGCAATGAGTTCTCAGCCACCTCCTACTGCAGCAACCTTAAGTATTTCAAGTATTCACTTAAAATGCCACCACGTGATGCTAATTGTCTCCGTGTGCACAGTTGTCTCTTTGGTAAACTCTGTATTGCAGTAAAAAGTGTTTTTCACGGTTCTCACATACTTTTCATTGTGTTCAGTTCAACACAACAAACCTTAAATAACATCAGGGGATCCATACAAAGTTCCACTAGTGATACTAGAAGTGCTTCCAAGAAGCAGAGAAAAGCTTTGACATTATAAGAAAAAGCTAAATTGCTTGACATGTACTGCAGACTGAGGTCTGCAGCTGAAGCTGTCTGCCATTTCAAAGTAAGTGATTCCAGCATAAGGACTACTATAAAAAAAAAAAAAAGGAAATTCATGAAGTCATCTATGCAACTGCAGCAACAGGCATGAAAACTGTGCACTTTTTGTGAAAGAATGTACCTTTTTATCTCATATTGAAAATGCAGTTTTTACATAGGTACAGGATTGCTATGGACTCTAATATGATTAGAGAAAAAGTGAACTCATAGTATAACTTAAAGTAAAAGGAAGATAAAATACCTAAAGCTGGAGAACTTAATGCCAGCGAAGAATGATTTGATAATTTTAGAAAGTTTTGCTTTAAAAATGTCAAGGTAACAGAAGCAGTAGCTTCTGCCTACCAAGAAGCAGCAGGTAAGTTCTTGGACACCATTAAGGAAATCATGAGGAAGAAAGGATACCTGCTTGAATAGGTTTTTAATGAAAAAAAAAAAAAAAAAACTGCCTTACTCT
Organism: Otolemur garnettii; assembly: GCF_000181295.1. Lineage (NCBI taxonomy): Eukaryota > Metazoa > Chordata > Mammalia > Primates > Galagidae > Otolemur > Otolemur garnettii. The sequence continues at coordinate 14,822,479 of NW_003852411.1, forward strand.
TGCTCTGTGCCCTAGCACAATGGTTATGGCACCAGCTACAAGCACTGAAGCTTGCAGGTTCGAATCTGGCCGGGGCCAGCTAAACCACAATGACAAGTGCAATAACAACAACAACAACAACAAATAGCCAGTCGTTGTGGCGGGTGCCTGTAGTCCCAGCTACTTGGTAGGCTAAGGCAAGAGAATCACTTAAGCCCAAGAGTTGAGGTTGCTGTGAGCTGTGACACCACTATCAAGGGTGACATTGTGAGACTCTGTCTCAAAAAAGCAAAACAAACAAAAAAAAACCCTGCCTTACTCTGGGAAAAAAATGCTACAAAGGACAATTATGAGCTAGGAAGAGAACCAGTCATCAGGATTTAAGACAGGGAGAAACAGGCTGACTCTACTTTTTGTGCAAATGTAGTCAGGTTTATGATTACTACCCTTATCTACAAAGTGGCTAACCCCTTGAGTCTTTTGGTTATATAATAAGAAAACCTCTTATTCTGGATTGGTTCTTTCAGTTGTTTGTTCCCAAAGTACAGAAGTAACTTTCTAGTAAGGGACTGCCTTTTAAAGTTCTTTTGATATTGAATTCAACATCAAAGGTGTCAAAGTGGTCTACTTGCCCCCACACAACATCTCTAATTCAGCCTCTAGATCAGGGGAGTATATGGACCTTTAAGGCTCATTACACACAGTACTGCAATGGAAAGTACTGTCAACAGTATGGAGAAGAACCCCAACAGAGAGAACACCATTAGCGTCTAGAAGCTCACACCTGTAATCCTAGCATTTTGGGAGGCCGAGGTGGGTGGACTGCCTGAACTCACAGGTTGGAGATCAGCCTGATCAAAAGCAAGACCCCCATCTCTAAAAATAGCCAGGCCTGTGGCAGGCACCTGTAGTCCCAGCTACTTGGAAGACTGAGGCAAAAGAATTGCTTGAATCTAAACGTTTGAGGTTGCTGTGAGCTATGACATCACAGCAGTCCACCCAGGCCAACAAAGTGAGACTCTCTCTCAAAAAAAAAAAAAAAAAGTCTAGAAGGATTATATCATTGAAGATGCCACCATTGTTATAGACAAAGCCATGAAAATCATTGAGCTCGAAACAACAAATTCCTGCTGGAGATAACTGTGTCCAGATGTTGTGCATGACTTCACAGGATTTACAACAGAACCATTCAAGGAAATCAGGAAAGATACTGTGGGGGGGGGGGGAAGAGCGACCTAAAGGGTTTCAAGATAAGGATCTTGGAGAAATTCAAGCGCTAACAGACACCACACCAAAGGAATTAAGAGAAGATGACTTCATGGAGGTGTTTCCAAACCAGTGTCAGAAAATGAGGAAGACAGTGTGGAAGCAGCACCAGAAAACCAACTGACATTAGAAAATCTAAGAGAAGTCCAATTATTCAAGACTGCTTTTGATTTCTTTTATAACATGGACCCTTCTGTGATGGCACCAAAGTAAATGGAAAAGGAAGAATTCATGTATCATATAGAAATGTTTACAGAGAAATGAAAAAGCAAGAAAGTCAGACAGAAATTATGATGCATTTCCATAAAGTTACACCAAGTGCACCTGCCTCTCCTCCCCCGCTCTGCCTTCGCTTCCTCTTCCACCTCGGCCACCAAGCCAGCAAGACCAAACCCTCCCCTTCCTCGTCAGCCTGTTCAACAGGAAGATGATGTGGATGAAGACCTTTAGGATGGTCTACTTCCACTTAACTGACAGATGATATATTTTCTCTTATAATTTTCTTAACAACATTTTCTTTTCTCTAAAGTTTAGTCTGTTGTAAGAATATGGTATATAACACACGTAAAATACAAGATACGTGTTAGCTCATTGTTTATGTTATTGGCAAGGCTTCTGAAGGTCAACAGTAGGCTATCAGTAGTTAAGTTTGGGGGGAGTCAAAAGTTATACAAGCATTAAAAATAAGTTACATGCAGATTTTTCAACTGCTCAGGTACCCCCCCGAACCTCGTTGTTCAAAGGTCAACTGCATTTACTCCTCTTTCTATATATAATTGACTTCATTTCCCCAACTGTAAGAATAATTACTTTTTTTTTTTTTGAGACAGACTCACTATGTCACCTTCAGTAGAATTCCGTGGTGTCACAACTCATAGCAATCTCAGACTCCTGGGCTCAAGTGATTCTCTTGCCTCAGCCTCCCAAGTAGCTGAGACTACAGGCGCCTATCACAATGCCTGCCTATTTTTTGTTGCAGTTGTCACTGTTGTTTAGCTGGCACGGTCAGTTTTGAACCCTCCAGCCTAGGTGTATGTGGCTGGCGCTGTAACCGCTGTTTATGGGCACCAAGCCAAGAATAATTACTTTTGCTGTTAAACAGAAAACACACCACCCAAAGAAAACCTCTGTAAACATCTTCCTGATCTTCTTTATGTGCATATGTGGGCCTGTCCTTTGTTTTATATATACTAGCAATATACAGCCAATATTCTTTCCTGTGTGATTTAATCTACTGTTTGAAAAGTCCTATCCTGAAAACAGATGTACTTTTTTTTTTTTTTTTTTTTGAGACAGAGCTTCAAACTGTCACCCTGGGTACAGTGCCGTGGCATCACAGCTCACAGCAACCTCCAACTCCTGGGCTCAAGCAATTCTCCTGCCTCTGCCAAGTAGCTGGCGGCGACCACGTGCACCTGCCACAATGCCCAGCTATTTCTTGGTTGCAGCTGTCATTGTTGTTTGGCGGGTCCAGCTCTGTGAGCTGGCGGGTCTGAATCCAGCCCAGGTGTGCATGGCTGGCCCCTTAGCCACTTGAGCCACAGGCGCCAAGCCGAAAACAGATGTCTTAATAACAATAGTTAATAATAATAAAGAGATCACTATTATGACGTGATCAACCCACATCTTTTGCATTATAAGTTATCATGATAAATAAGAAACCCAGACAAAATTATTGGTAAATTATGGCTTCATATTTTTATATTTCAAAAAATTTTAAAGATTGTCTGACTCCTCAAATAAGAAATGCTAAGAGACTTCAAAAAATTCATCCCTCCAATTATTAGAACATCTCAGCATGAATTCAATGGGAAAATGCTTTGCCAATTTAAGGAAACTCTGTTGGAAGTAGAGGGGGGATGAGGGAATAACCACATTGAGACCAAATGAGTTAAAATTCCATTGAAGTTCTCTATTCTAAAGAAGCTTATAATTAGAAAATGTGAAAAGACAAACAAGGTTTCTTTTATCCTCATAGATAGTAGTTTCTGCACCAGGAAACATTTCCTCGTGAAACCCTTGAACAATGCAGGGATCCTGGACCCTACCCCACATACACACATACCTAGCAGTCAAAAATACAAGTATAACTTCTGAATCCCCAAAAACTTCACTACTAACAGCCTACTTCTGACCAGAAGCCCTACCAAGAACAGTTTATAACACATATTTTGTGTTACATGTATTATATGCTGTATTCGAATAATAAAATAGGCTAAAGAAAATGTTACTTAAAAAAGTATAAGGAAGGGAAAATATGTTTACGGTATTATACTGTACCTATGGGCATCACAGGTTCATATCATCTGTTTCCAAGATAAATCTTCCTTCTGAAATGGTAAGCAACTACATCGGCACACCACCATCTATGGCACTTATCAAGTGAGTCAACTTTTCCTTATGTCCTAACTTTTCTCTGCTTCTTGGGAGCCTTTCTAGCCTTACTTGTGGCCCTTCATACAGGTCTCATGGAGCTAGTCAAAGTTTACAGTATTGCACTGAACATGCTGAAAAATACACGAGAACCATGAGAAACACTATTTACTGCAACACAAAATTTACTAAAGAGACACTGCTCACCCTGAGATGAGCATCACAAGGTGTTTTAAGTGGATACTGCCTACCTTAAAGTCACTAGAATAGCAACAGGTAACTAATAACTATTACAGTAGTACAGTATGTACTATACTTATTTTTATGCCGTTATGATTCTTCTTGTTTGTTTTTTGAGACAGAGTCTCACTCTGTCACCCCAGGTTAGGGTGCTGTGGTCTTATCATAGCCCACAGCAAATGAAGACTCCTGGGCTCAAGCAATCCTGTTGCCTCAGCCTTCCGAGCAGCTGAGGCTACAGCATGCCCACTATGCCCATCTAATTTTTTTCTAATTTTTTAGTAGGGATGGGGTCTTGTTCTTGCTCAGGCTAGTCTCCTGAGCACTAGCAATCCACTCACCTCAGCTTCCCAGAGTGCTAGGATTATGCATGAGCCACGGTGCCCGGCCTGCAGTTGTGATTCAATAGTGCTTTACATTTGTTTATGTTTCTCTGACTGTAAATGGCAGCATGTATGGTCTATGTGCATAAGTTTTGATAAATTTTAACTTTTCATAATAGATTTCTGTATGTTTTGATGGTAGTATATGGTAAAAAAAAAAGCCTACTATCTACTTATAGTTTAAGTATTTATAGCATAACTAACCTTTCATTTTTTTCAATATTTCTATGCTATGCAGTTTGCGACTTTTTTCACACAGCTGCACATCGCCAAAAGAATTTCCAAAGTATTTATTGAAAACCATTTGCACGTAAGTCGACCTGCACAGGTCAAAGGCACAAAGATGAAGAGATGAGTGGCTGCCTGGGGTTAAGGACAGCAGGGTCTCGGGGAGGAACATGGGATGTGTGGTGTGTGACTATCAAAGGGTAGCACAGGCAGACAGCTGTGTGGTGATGGAAGACCTGTGTATCTTGGCTGAGGTGGTGGTCGGATAATCAACACACATAAAATGTCACAGAACTATACAGATACGTCTTATAAAAATAACCAAGTTCCGGGTTTTGCGGTTGTACTATAGTTACTTATGTAAGATACAATTTCTGAGGAAAAATAGGTGAAGGGTAAATGGAGTTTCTCTGCACTATTTTGCGACTTCCTATGAACCTCTAATTATCTCTGCATTATTCTGTGGAAACTTCCTGTGGATTATCTCAAAATAAAACGTTACAAAGCAATGATACCAAACGTCCACTTAATGGATTACAAGGCTAAAACTGCACTGGGCCACCAGGAACTCACCTCCTACTTTCTTCTTAAACCTTGTCATGCATTTATGGTTACCTG
>NW_003852411.1:14827617-14832628 GCF_000181295.1 Otolemur garnettii
TTTCTCAGACTCTAGGATCTTCCTCCAATTCACGCTAGAATCCAATGAAGAAATAAACTCTGCCCTAAGTGCCACCTTGTATACTGACAGCTTATCGGCCTGGTCAATAGTAATTCCACATGTATATGAAAATATCTCATCACGTAAACATCTAAAAGTAAATTTTTAACTTCTGAACTAAACTTAGTGGCTCAAAGGATGCTTTTTAAAAGGTCAAACTTAAGAATAGTACTGTTTTCAGTACAGTAGGTAAATAAATCCCCATTTTAGCAAAGCTAATTAAAATTTAGCAGTCTTGTCATCCCTTAAAATTTGTTCCATGGATTTAACTTGCAATTTTAAAATTAGGCAGTAAAGAGAAATCTTCAAATAGCAATGCACACATATAAGGCAATTTCTTTTTTCTTTCTTTTTTTTTTTTAAAGACAGAGTCTTTACCCTGTCACCCTGGGTAAAGTGTCATGGCATCATAGCTCGCAGCAACCTCCATCTTCTGGGCTTAAACAATTCTCTGGCCTCAGCCTCCCAAGTAGCTGGGACTTACAGGTGCCCACCACAACGCCTGGCTATTTTCTGGTTTTAGTTGTCATTGTTTGGCAGGCCCAGGCTGGATTTGAACCCACCAGCTCTGGTGTACGTGGCTGGCAGCTTAGCCACCTGAGCTACAGGCGCCGAGTCTTAAGGCAATTTCTTTTTTTTTTTGAGACAGAGCCTCAAGTTGCCGCCCTGGGTAGAGTGCTGTGACATCACAGCTCACGGCAACCTTCAACTCCTGGGCTTAAGCAATTCTCTTGCCTGAGCCTCCCAAGTAGCTGGGACTACAGGTGCCTGCCACAACACCTGGTTATTTTTTGGTTGCAGCTGTCACTGTTGTTTGGCAGGTCCAAGCTGGATTCGAACTCACCAGCTCAGGTGTGTGTGGCTGGTGCCTTAGCTGCTTGAGCCACAGGCATAGAGCCTTAAGGCAATTTCTTAATGATCATTAAAAGTGTATTTGAAAGAATAGTCATGGATTCATCTTAAACCATGAAACTACTATGCCCAATTTTAGTTGCATTTATTCTGGAAACACATGAGAAGGCAAAATCCCACAACTGATGACCACCTACCCTATGAAAGAATTACTTTATTCACAGGAGTCACAGCTTCTCTTATGTCTTGTAGGTTTGTTCTGTAAAGTGAAATTCTTGATCTAAATTTCATCCTGTAGGTTCCAAAACTCTTAAAGGGACTGCTCTAAGGGTGATGTTGTAGGGATACCTACAGACAGAAGAAGAGAAAAGGCCAATATAGACCAGCGTGTAGACAGAGATTGAAGGAAGAAAAGCAAAGCAAAGGAATCTGCAAAAAGACTGGGGGGCCCAAGGGGATAGGAGATCCTCCAAAGGAGAAGGTAATTATTGATGAGGTATCTTTGTGCTCAAAGTAAAGTGTAAAGACTTAAAAAGGAATATGGTATATATCCCTTTAGTGTTCAGCCTAAATGGCTATTTAGAAAGAAGTGTCAGCCACAGATGAAGTGTTCACTACTATTCCTATATTTTTAATACACAAAGTGAAAGGGGTATCCAACCTTTTGGCTTCTCTGTGCCACACTGAAAGAAGAAGAGTTGTCTTGGGCCACACATTAAATACACACCCAGTAATGAAAGCTGCTAAGCAGGGAAAAAAAAAGGTCCGTGCACAGTTTTCACATCCATCCACCAACTCCACAAATAAGTAAAAAAAATCTTCACATAATCTGCTTGCAGCCCCACAGCAGCACCCCTTGGACATCCCTGCCAGAAACCATGTAACTCCAATTAATATGATAAATAAAAAATGCCCATTCTCTTTTCTAATGTACTCTCATCTTCTCTTCCTTCTTTCCAATATGTTAAGGATGCCTCCAAAATGAGATCAGAGATAAAGGTGGGAACTTCCTTCTACAATCACTGATGCCATATGTCCCTGCTCGACCAATCAATAATTTTCTTCATTACCTTCTCTAGTCCTAACCCAACCCCTCCCTTACTATATTAAGGAAGTTCATGGTGATGAACAAGAACATGAACTGACAAAACATCTGCATCTTGCTTCTAACGACAATTAATTTATTCTGCTCTACAAAAAATATCCTCTGCACATCCTTTTTGTTCTTTTTTTTTTTTTGAGATAGAGTCTCACTCTGTTGCCCTTGGTAGAGTGCTATGGCATCACAGTTCACAGCAACCTCAAACTCTTGGGCTTAAGTGATTCTCTCCCCTCAGCCTTCCAAGTAGCTGGGACTACAGGTGCCCGTCACAACGCTGGCTATTTTTTGTTGCAGTTGTCGTTGTTTAGCTGGCCTGGGCCGGGCTCAAACCTGCCAGCCTCGGTGTATGTGGCTGGTGCCTTACTCACTGAGCTATGGGCACCAAGCCTCCTCTGCACATCTTATTTACTTTTTTCAACTCTCTACCTATAGTCATGGATTGTTTATATTTTAATTTTAATGCAAATGATAGTTTATTAAAAGAAAGAATTATGATATTCCTGAATTTGGAAACTTGATATTGCAAAGTCTCTTGGCATACCTAGAAAGTTTGCACAGAAAAAGCTCTTTATACACATATACTGTCAGGAATATCTCAATTGTCAGTTTCTCAGAATTTTTTTTTTTTTTGGAGGCACTGTCTCACTCAGTCAGCCTAGGTAGAGTGTCTTGGTGTCACAGCTCACAGCAACCTCAAACTCTTGGTCTCAAGGGATCCTCTTGCCTCTGCCTTTGGAGTACAGGAGCCTACCACAACACCCGGCAAGATTTTCTATTTTTAGTAGAGACAGGGTCTCACTCTTGCTCAAACTCCTGAGCTCAAGCAATCCACCCACCTTGGTCTCCCAGAGTGTTAAGGTTATAGGCATGAGCCACCACACTGGTCCAGAAATATTTTAATAAGATTCTGAATTATCTCTCACATTGTCTAGCGGTTATACTTTCCCTGATTTAATCAGCACCCTTCTTTGATCCGTAATGAATACTACTTATACAGAAGAGCATTATTCTTTATTTTTAATGCCTGTTTGTTGATAGAACCTAAAAGACTGACTGTATTGATCTACTAGGACAAAGAAAGCTTGAACTTCCTTCTCAGAAAGTAATATATGTGAGAAGACTTTCAGGCAGAGCCTTTCACTTTATAAACATTTAAGAACCTCATAAGAGAGATAAACATTAACCAATGTAATGATTACAATACAGATTCCAAGCATAGTCATCACTTACTTAAAACTTACTGAAAGCACCAGAGAATTGCTACTAGAGAGAAAAATGGACTGCAAGCCACCTTTCTATCATAATTCATCCTATGCTGAATAATACAAAACTCATTCTGAGTTTCTGACAAGAAATTCCACTGTAATGTATGCAATAGATGTGGCAATGCCTTCAGAAGAAATACAAGCTTTACAGTGCATCAAAGAATTCATAGTAGACAAAAAAACTAAAATGAACACCCTATGACTGTGATAACACAGAAAAACCTTCAGAATATAGTCACTGTTTCCTCAACATTAAAGAAATACCCTGGAAAGAAGCCCTGTAACTGTATAAGAGCCTTTTAAAAGAAAACAAACCTTCATGATCAAAAGAGAAATCATACTGGGGAGATCTTGGTATAGAAATGTGGAAAAACTTTAATTAAGAGCAGAGCTCTGACTGACTACCAGAAATTATACTAGAAACGAATGAATGTAACCCTTGAGCTAAACTTACTCAGCACTTACTCAGCACTGGAGAATTCATACTAGGAAGAAACTTGAAAATATTCTACATTATGGAAGGAAAAATAACTCCTGTTTCTGCAGAAAGAGTATTATTTTTAAAAAGTCACACTGGATGGGTAATAAACTTTTAAAGAAATGACTCCAAATATAACAAACACTATAAAGTATGATGCTTTCATTTAACAAACTCCTCTACTGAACAGGCTGTTAGTCTAGTGGAAGAGATACATTCTCGCTCTTGTGGAATGTACATTCCAGTGAGGGAATAACAGACATCTAATCTGTAACTGTTTAACTCGTGACCCACCCCCCATCCTTTATCACCTATTAAGACTCCTGCAGTTTTGATTAAAGTTATTATTTATTAATGCCTTATAATTATACTTAACTATAGCTCTTAGTCTAAAGTCACCCATTTCTGGGAATATTCAAACATCTAAAAGGCATTTTAAAGATGAACCAGTCCAAGCAAAGCACAGAATTAAAAGTTATACATGGATTTCCTACTGAGCAGGGGTCAGTCCCCCTGACCCCTGAGTTGTTCAGGGTCAGCTGCAGTTCTATTTATAACTTAATGTACAGCTATAAATGCCATGTGGGCTTCTGAAGCCTGAATAATATACAAATAATGTCAAAAATTTTAAACATTTTAAAATTAATAGAGTATAACTTGACATTTCTAGTATGTCTTATTTTGAGATACCATAATTGATCATTTTCCTTATTTAAAAGAAATATTGCTAAAACTACTTACATCTGGTTGAATAGCTTTAAATACTGGAACATCCATTAGTGTTATCTGACCCTGAAATAAAAAGTAAAAATGACAACTTCTTCTTTGGAATTCTATGATATACCAAATATTCTAAATTTAAATTATATTATATACTAAAATATTACTGAATATTCAACTTTATAAGGGTTTATAGAAAATGAAAATTTAGCCTTTATACCATTAAATATAATTATTCCCAATTATCTAATATCAATTTTATTTCCTTGGGAGACAAATTAGGTAAAGTTAGAAAATAAAAATTGTAAAAATCTGGACACAGTCATACATTACATACAAATAAAAATTAAAAATCAGGGGTGGCGCCTGTGGCTCAGTGGGTAGGATGTCGGCTCCATATACCAAGGATGGCGGGTTCAAGCCTGGCCCTGGCCAGCTAAACCAGCAGTGGCAACTGCAACAAAAATAGCCAGGCATTGTGGCGGGTGCCTGTTGTCCCTCCTACTCAGGAGGCTGAGTTGGAGGTTGCTGTGA
>NW_003852411.1:14833460-14843592 GCF_000181295.1 Otolemur garnettii
CTCCAAAACAGTCTGTAACTCTTAACTTCCCTTCGTTATTCCTCTGCTTGTTCTATAGTTGTGTCACTTTCCCCCCAAATTCCCATATCCACCTTTTTAAAAATCATCTCTTCTGCAGAGTCTACAAATTCTAACTCAATAGCAACAACATGTAAACTACATAGAAAACCTGGAGAAGACAGAAGGTGCTTACCGCATATTCTTCTGGAGTAACCTTAAGAATGTCAAATACCACAGCATCAAAGCTTTTCTTCAATTCAGAACCTTTGTCACTTAATGATTCAGAGCTGCTACTCTTCTGTTAAATTGAAAGAAAATGCAGCCATTTTAATATTGTCCCACAGTCTATGCGACAGAAACCAAAATGACCTTAAAAACCGAGGAAACTAAGAACAATGGATTAACAAATGCTGGAGAAAAGCTACTTGTTAGAGTACTCAAAGGGTAAGCAACTTGAAATCTAACCTCAATTTCACACTTCTTGTTTTTTACATTTTTACATTCTTGAGTTAGGTCATTTTCTTGTGCGTCAAGTTTCCTTATCCTGACATTCTATCATTTTCTATAGACATAAAAGATTCTAACTAGGTTGATGATTCTCAAACGGGTAAAGGAAGTCAGGGAGAAAGATACACATGTATTTATTACTTTAAAAACTAATTTTTATTAAAAAAAAGATGATTACTTTTATCACATAGCCATCAAAAAATAGTTAGAACTCCTTTAATTAAAGACTTGAATAATGCATTCTTAGGTAAGTCATTTCTGTCTGTGATAGTAACCAATCTTTTTTCCTTTCTGCCACACGTGAGAAGAATAAAAGTTATCTTGCACCAGACATTAAGTACACAAACACTAATGAAAGGTGACTAGCAAAGAAAAAGGTCCATGCACACTTTGTGTGATGTTCCATACCAAAGATAAGCAAAAAAGTCCCTCAAATCAGCATGCAGTGGAGAAAGTCTGGACACCAGGAGCACTGTTCCCACTATACTGCAATTTTAACTTTTTCTGTTTTAAGTTTGAATGTGCTGTTGCTACATATAGAACAAAAGGTGGATTTCGGCCCTAAAAATCTTACTGCTATTAAATTTCCACTTCATCTGTGTCATGACATAAAAGTATATTCTGAATAGTTGGCTGAATTTGGAGGATCATCAACACAAGAACATTCAGACCGAGCTTGAATTAAATGGTGGTAGGATATGAGGCTATAGTTAATGGCACAAAAAATTAACCATAGTTCAAGGTAAACATTTCACATTGTATATCGAAGCAGTGATATACACTGCTGACCCTCATAAATGCATCAATGTACAAAGTTATGATTTAATAAAAAATTAACCAATGCTTTACTTACCATAGCACACACAGGTCAACCCACCAGCTGTTACACATCAGTTTTGAGCACTTGTTCTTATGCTTCATTTTTTTATCTCCCTGCCTTCAGTAGCAGTAGCTCCAAGTATAGAGCCACCATTATTACAAAGGAAATGATGTATCACTAATGTTGGAAAATTCTCAACTATTACTACCTTAAATATTTCTTCTGGGGGCACCTGTGGCTCAAAGGAGTAGGGCACTGACCCCTTATGCCAAAGGTGGTGGGTTCAAGCCCAGCCCTGGCCAAAAACTGCAAAATAAATGAATAAACAAAATAAAATAAATAAAAATTAAAAAAAATATATTTCTTCTGTTTCTTTCTCTCTCTTCCTTCTGGTACCCTAGTATGTGTAACATTGCCCCCTAGTCCTTGGCTACTCTGCTCCTTTCCCTTCATTCTATTATCTCTGCATTTCAGTTCAGGAAGTTTCAGCAAAAGCTCAACATCAAGCTGGTTCTTTCCTTCGCTGTTTACTAGCCACCTGTCTACTACTTGTGAGCTCCTCAAGGCATTCTTCATTTCTGTCACAATGTTTTTGAATTCTAGCATTTCTTTTTGATTCTCAGAGCTTTAATAACCCTGCTTATTATCAGCCATCTGTTCTTACATGTTGTCTATTTTTTGCATGAGGGCCTTTAAGATATTAATGACAGTTATTTTAATCCCCAGTCTGATTACTTTCAAAATCTTTGCCATATCTGAATCTGGTTCTGCTGCTTTTCTCTTCAGACTACACTCCTGTGTCTTAGCATGCCTCGTAATTTTTTGTTTGAAGTCAGAGATAGTATGTTTGGTAATAAGAACTGGCTAAATAGGCCTTTAGTGTAAGGGTTTATGTTTCTCATGCTAAGAGTCATGGTGTTGCTGTAAGTGTATGAGTCTTCAATTTCCTCTAACATCCTTGTTTCATTCTCCTCTGTTGTCTTTGGGTTCCCTAGAAACTCTTTTTCTTTTCTTTTTTTTTTTTTTTTTTTTTCAGTTTTTGACCAGGGCTGGGTTTGAACCCGCCACCCCAGCATATGGGGCCAGAGCCCTACTCCTTGAGCCACAGGCGCCACCCCCCTGGAAACGCCTTCTTACTTGAGCCATACAGTCCTTTCAGCTGAAATCCTCTGTTCGTATTATATAGGAGCTTATGGTTACGGTGTGGAGGGAGGGAATGTCTTACAGTCCTATGATTAGCCTGTGTCTTTGGATTGCAACCTGCACAGACGCTTTTCAGCTGCTCTCACCCTGCTTAAAAGAGAGAGGAAGACTACAGGAGTCTGAAGTTAGGGATTTTTCTTCTCCCAAGTAGGAAGGCTCTTGGCAGCAAGCGAAAAGCAAAATGCTCTGAGTGTCTTTCAGAATGGCTACTTTCCAGTTCTGCCTGCTTGCTAGCAGTCAAAGGGGACTTTTCTCTGATTTTCACTATAAGAACCTGGTAGGCATCCTAGAGGTAATAAAACTCACAAAACTTGAGGCTGAGAGGAACTTGAGACTGCGTCCCTAAGAGTTCTGAACTCTCAAACTAGTCCACACATAACCTCTAGCAGTTTGTCAACTACACTTTCTCCCTACCCTTCCATGGGTCCCCTGACTCTCTGTAACTACTTTCTCTGTCTAAGTTTTAGGGCGTCACTCTTAGTTTGTTCTGCAATATCAATTCTCTGACAGAGCTAAGAGAATTACTGATTTTCAGTTCATTCAGCTTTTTTCCTATTGCAAGGACAGGAATGATAAATTCCAACTTCTTTATAAATTCTAGGAGAAACCTTAAGTTTCATAAATAAAATGGAGTATTTTATTTCATGTACATAATCTCTGTAACTATGACTACTTACAGTGTGTCAGTGATATTATTTTATGTCCCCAAACTAATACAGAAATGCATTTACATGGTTAAGAATTCAAACAGACATCAGTTAATCAGTATACACTAATTCAATAACTAAGTACAATACATCCTGTCTTGTAAATACATTAATCTTAAACAGAAGTTGGTAATTTTTCCCAAGTTGTTAATTTGTTCAAGACAAATTACTAAATCATAATGGCAATTTTATTGTTTATCAAAAAAAAAAATACTTCCCTCTTTTCCTTCTTACAAGCCATTATTATAGGCTTAAAAAATTACTAGTGATATACTTTGACCTGCTTCACCAGTACCAATAAGGGGGTAATGACCAGAAGCTAAGCCTTACTTAAGCATAAAGTCCACTGTCAGAAGAGCAGTAATTCTTCACTCAAGACAAGAGACTTCATTCAAGACTGAGACTTTTAAATGTCTGAAAATGAATCTACTGCAACTCTCCCACTGACAGCAGAAGCTTTAAGCACAGGTTAAATACACATGGTACTGAGAAGCATAAATCAACCAAACCAGATAAAGTATCTTATCCATTCTGTAAGTCCATCACTTTTATAAGAAATTAGCATTTGATATTAACAAACCTGTATTTCCAGAGAAGGTGGAAATTTCATATTTTTAATTTTATTTTCTTGCCACAGTAACAGACAATTTAAAAGGCAGACTTTTAATTTTTTTTTTTACCTTTTTTATCCTTACTTTTCATAGCAGTATAACTGTGAAGCTTAACGTATTTTATTCACTTTTAGGATAGTCCATAGAAGTTTTATACAAGTGAAATGATGTATTTTAACAAATATTTGTGTACCTTTCTGTGATAGCAGACCAGGTGTTTCTGAACATATTGTTACAAATATATATATAGGCATACACAGATATATACACACATGAATGTAACATAGTTAAGAAATATGGTTATAAATATACCAAGTAAGCATATACATAATACAAACATATATATAAGCAATATAATCCCCGTCTCAAGAAGAAAGAAAAGCTATGTATAAATTTATGAAAAAAATTATGAAGAGGTTCTTTTTTAAGTGACAGTTTCAAAAACAGGAAAGTTCTCTGTTTAGGGGATTAAGAAAGACTTTATTAAAAGCATTTTCAAATACATTTTGAAAGACAAAATTTCTTTTTTGTGCAGGAAGGAAAGGGGTACATTGGAATGAGAAGAAAAATTCCATGTAGAAAAACTGATAAAGGCAAAGTTATAACAGAAGAAGGAAAAACTAGTGTTTTAATAGATATCAGCAAATGCAGAATTCTTTCACTAGCATTTAAGTTTCAAGCAGAGGATTAGTAGGAGCTAAATCTATTAAAAAATGGGGACCATTTTAAGGAAAGTCTTGAATAAAAGGCTAAGGGGGCATTTGATTGATAGGCAATGAGGAACCACCAATAATTTTGGTATAGAATAAAATTTAAGAGGCTCAGCACCTGTAGCACAGTGGTTATATGGTGCCAGACACATACACGGAGGCTGGCCAGTTCGACCCAGCCTGGGCCAGCTAAACAACGACAACTACAACAAAAAAAATAGCCGGGTGTTGTGGCAGGTGCCTGTAGTCCCAGCTACTTGGGAGTCTTAGGCAAAGAGAATCAATTAAGCCCAAGGGTTTGAGGTTGCTGTGAGCTGCGATCCACAGTACTTTATTGAGGGTAACATAATGAGACTCTGTCTCAATAAATAAATAAATAAAATTTAAGAGCTGTATTTTAATAATACTAATCTTAAATTTCAGTCAAATGGACCAAAACAACACAGAATAGAAGTACAAGACCAAAGTAAAAGGCCACTGCAACAGTCTAGGCAAGAAATAATAAATGACCAACTAGGATGGTGGTTTAGTAGCAGAAATAAACAGAAAAGGCCTGGATCAAAGGTAGACAGTTCCAAGATGGCTGCCAAGAATCTCTACCTCGTGGCATCCTTGCCCTGTGTGATCCTCTCCCCTTGAGTGTGGGCAGGATCTACACTTGTTTCTAACCAGCAGAATACTGCAAAGGTGATGGGATGTCTTTTGTGTGATTATATTACATAAGAGTTGTCCTATTAGCAGATGCTTTCTGCTATGATGAGACAAAGGCTGGGGGGGGGGCAAAGAAAGTGAATTAACAACAAATCTAAAGATTTAAACTTATTATGGCTACAAAAATGTGGTGCCATTAACAAAAGTCAGAGAAAAGGGCTGCACTATTTTCTTTACAAGGTATAGAACATAACAGTAATAAGTAATTTGATTTTGTTGACATTACATGTGTAAGTGAAATGCCTGGTCCATCAGAAATGCCTAATAAAATTATAAAGGAAGTCAGGGCTAGAGATAAAAACATGAAAATCATCTCCAAAAGAAAAACCACAGACTTTGACTATTTTCAGTGATATCAAGGCCCAAGTAATTGGTTAAGGCAAAACAGAATTCAACTATGGAACTTTGAGGGCAGGTGTTAAAAAGGTCATCAACATTTTTCTCATCTGTCTCAACACAGTAAAAATAAAGATAAAATATGGAAAGCAGATACTGAAGTTACTGAGGAAAGCAGGCAAGTACCCTAGATTTATAGACAAAGAAAAAAAAAAAGAGAGACAAAAATAAAGTCACAATACATTAACTCGGTGGTTCTCAACCTTCCTAATGCTGCGACCCTTTAATACAGTTGGCTCATGTTGGAGTGATTCCCCAACCATAAAATTACTTTCGTTGCTACTTTGAGGTAAGTACTAGTTCAGTCTGTATCTCCATCTTCAATGCTAAGCTACATCAGCAGAGTAAGCCATTGCAACATTCAAGGTTAATAATTCTTTGATCTACTCTAATAGGCTTGGAATCAAGGGATCTAGCTGGTGTCCAAACATTAAATAAAAGGAATTCCCTTGTACTCAAGTGTACTCACTTGTATTGCCCTCAAGATTCATGTAATGTAAAATTACCCTCAAAAGAAACTGTTTCCTTTAAAACTAAACTCAAGAAAGAGTTTTAAGTTATTACTTACCATTATTTTTCAAGTATAAGGATCAAGTGTTTCACAGTGAACATGTGAATAGCAAAATTAAAAGTTAAAAAGAAAAAACTAAAAAATGTTAGTTTTTAGAAGGCCTCCTCATCTTCTGATTTACATTGTGGGTATTCAACCACAGTGCTTGAAAAATTACGAAGTCAGGTAGAAAACTTTACAACTAAACTTATCAAATATCTTACCTCAGAAGCAGTAGCTACAATATTAACACTGCTTGCCTGTCCATTCATTAGGTCCATGCTTCCCTCATCAGTCCCTGACGCTATGTTAACAGCAACAGAGGACTGAGCGGTTCATGTCCAAGGCCACAAATACATTATTCCTGTAAAAAATAAACAAAAAGATCAAAATGTATGTCTTCCTCAAAGTTTAAGAAAATAAACCCATGACTACTACCACACCAAGAAATAACACTTTACAAAACTTTTATTTTAGCTAAGCTACTAAATCATGTATATTTTTAAACAGAAACACCAAGTAGCTGATAGATGTTACAGTTACTTGTCTTTGTAAGACAAGCAAAAGGCATACCTTTCCACTTAAGTGGGTACGTGAGAGAAAAAATGAAATTGCATAACTTTTTTAGTCTTAAAAAATGTGTAAAATACATGTGGCAAAGACAGATAAGACACAACACAATACATGTTTAGAGATCCAAAGGACACTCCTCAATCAACAATACTGAATAAGCTTACCATGGTCAATAGTTTACCAAGATACCTCAAATACTTAGAATCTATGGAACACACATCAAAATACATAGTTATCCTCAGGGGACTGACTTCATGACTGTCTGTAGACACTAGAATCCACACATGCTCAAGGCCCTTAAATAATGGCGTAGTACTTGCGTATGAGCTACATACATACTTAAACCTGTGGTCTCCAACTCCCAGGCTGTGGCCTGTTAGGAACTGGGCTGCACAGTAGAAGGTGAGCAGCAGGCAAGCAAGAGAACCTTCCACTGTATTTACGGAGCTTCCTATGGCTTGCATCACCACCAGAGCTCCACCTTCCTTCAGATCAACATTAGATTCTCACAGGAGCAAACTGTGCACGTGCCGGATCCAGGTTGATGCTCCTTGTGAGAATCTAATGCCTGATGCTCTGAGGTGGAGCTGAGGCCATGATGCTAGCACTGGGGAGCACCTGCAAATACAGATTATCATTAGCAGAGAGGATGGACTGGACAGAGACCACAGTAAATCAATTGCTTGCAGACTCTATCAAAACCATCCTCCTGCCTCCAGTTCATGGAAAAACTGTCTTGGAACTAATCCCTGGTGCCAAAGAGGTCGAGGACTGGTGCTTTAAAATCACTTCCATATTACTTATACTGCATCTTAATACAAGGTAAATGCTATATTGTCAAAAGTCTTCATACTGTATTGTTTAGGGAATAAGGACAAAAAAGAGTCAGTACAGATGCAATCATCCTTTTTAATTTTTCTTTCCCAAATGCTTTTAATCCATAGTTGGTTGAATCTATGGATTCAGAACCCTAGGATATGGAGGGCTGACTGTACCATAATACAGTCAATGGTATGTTTATTTGTATCAAGGGCTTTACAGTTTACTGAGCATCTTTAATATGTTATCGTACTGATTTTTACAACTATTGGTAACACTAATTAGAGAAAATATTGTTATACCCATATAACACAAAGAACAACCTGTAAGGACACAGCCTGGTAAATGAGGGGCCAAGAACAGGACTCAAGCGACCTAAAATTCCAGTCTTTCCACAACATGTATCCCTTTATTAAAAGTCAGAATATTTTCTTGAAGTTTTAATATTTTTCTACAAATAACTTGCCAGATAATACTGAATAGGTAACTTTACCACCATAGGACAAATCTCTTCCTGTCTTTAAAATGACAGAGGTTGGCATAGCGCCTAGAGCTCAGCAGCTAATGGTACCAGCCACATACACCGAAGCTGGTGGGTTCGAATCCAGCCCTGGCCTGTCAAACAACAACTACAACAACAACAAAAAAATAGCCAGGCGTTGTGGCAGGCACCTTTAGTCCCAACTAGTTGGGAGGCTGAGGCAAGAGAATTGCTTAAACCCAAGAGTTTGAGGTTGCTGTGAGCTGTGATGCCACAGCACTCTACCCAGGGCGACATAGCGAAACTCTGTCTCAAAATAAAGAAAGAAAGAAAGAATAAAATAAAATGACAGGTAGACAGACTTTAAGATCACTTTTTAACTTTAAATATCTAAGATGTTTTCCATAAGAGAATGACAGGTGTCTATAAATTAGGTAGTCCACACTATACTCTATTTATGTATTCATGTATTTATTTATTTTGAGACAGAGTATCACTATGTCACCCTTGGCAGAGTGCTGTGGTGTCATAGCTCACAGCAACCCCAAACTCTTGAGCTTAAGTGATTCTCTTGCCTCAGTCTCCTGAGTAGCTGGGACTACAGGCGCCTGCCACCATACCCGGCTATTTTTAGTTGCAGTTTTCGTGGGTATTTAGTAGGCCCGGGCCAACCTCCAACCCGCCAGCCTCAGTGTGTGTGGCTAGTGCCCTACTCACTGAGCTACAGGTGCTGAGCCACTATAGTCACTTTAAAAACTGAGTTTGACATGTCAGTAATAATTCCTTCTTTCTTTGGAGAAGCAATACAGGAGAGTACTTTCAAAGCACAGACTCTGGAATAAAAAACGACCTCTTTGTGAACCTAGTACATATTTTTCTGTATTCAGTGTCCTTATCTATGAAATAGTGCTTAGTACCTACTTCAGAGAGTTGTGGTGAGAAGAAATGATTTAATATACGCAAAGCACAGTATTGCTGAATGGAAGCATGCTATTATTATTCCATCATGCAGTGATAATGGAGATGTTACTATCCACTCAATCCACTTAAAGCTTAAATTCAACGGAATCTCCTAAATAAAGATAAAAACCTTACAAATGTTATCTTTGGCAAGCACATGTTCAAGAACATCACTAAAATTCCTAATTGCAAACACAATGAGTAAGAATGCCTAAAATTTATCGTCATTTCTCCAGATATAGACTAAACACTTGCTAAGAGCAAAACACCCTGCTAGAAGCTTTTTTTTAGAAGTTTTAAAACAAGAAATATATTAGAAACAATGGGGGTGTAAAATCATTTATAACCCACTCAGAAAATCAATGTGAAATGAATAAAGCACAAATACTTTAATTTCCTTCAATCTCTACTATCTCATTCTATAAACTTTATTATCTGTATAACACTATTATATAGATCAACTAATATTTACACTGCTATACAAAACCAGCTTGATAATTCAGATTTCTCTTTCACAGTAGCAATAACAGTCTGCTATGAAATGTTTTCGAATAGTTTCTTCTCACTCCACATTTTCAATATAGACCAAGTATGACATGAATTCATAAATCAAGAGTGCCCCCTAGTGCTAAGAAAAAGATTTTAATTTAATAGTTAAAGGAATTGTATCCTAAACCTACTTCACATATCAAATATATAAACTTCATTACTGTTAATTATTGAAAAAAAGGTAATACAGACAGGGAATAACATTAAGATATGTGTAAACTACACTCATATTCAAATTTTCTTTACCTGCTTTTAATTAAATTGTCATTGAAACAGTCTATGAAAATTACAGTCATATTAAAATCCATTATACACACATATTTAAAAAAACAGGTAAAGCATACCTTAAAGAAAATAAATAAAACTTATTTATAACTAATTATAAATGTACTGCATGTCAATAGTACATAATCATACTGAAGTACAACAGAGGCTCATATGGTACTATAAAAATACTAAAACCTGGCTCGGCGCCTATAGCTCAACTGGCTAAGGCGCCAGCCACGTACACCTAAGGTGGCGGGTTCGAATCCCC
>NW_003852411.1:14843779-14845256 GCF_000181295.1 Otolemur garnettii
AGAGACTCGCTTGAGCCCAGGAGTTGGAGGTTGCCGTGAGCTGTAATGCCATGGCACTCTACCCAGGGGGACAACTTGAGGCTCTGTCTCAAAAAAAAAAAAAAAATACTAAAACCTGTAAAAAGGACAGACATGGAATATTTATTCTTTTAGTATATGCCTCAGAGACCTTTCCTGAACTTTGCACATAGAAAAATTCAAGTACATAAGGACAAATATATGCTTTAAATATTATTTTTCTTACAAATGACACAAATATTCATAATGACTACCAACATCACAACAATTATTTTCTTAATTAAATTCATTTGTTTCTTCTACTCCTCAACTTCTAAAGACAGTCACTTCAGCTGTCTTTTCCATTTAAATTCCAAAACAGGGAATTTATCTTCTCAATGATATTCCCAACAAGAAACCAATATTTTTAAATAAATGAACAAGGTGATTAAAGTCAAAGCAACAATTTCTCACTAAGTAATCACACTTCACAGTACCAGTTCCATATTCTTTTCTAAAATAATTTATACTGTCATCTTTAGGAATATTATGCTACAGACTATTATGCTGTAATAGTTTTACCAAACATGCTCCACAAGAGTTAAACAATTACAAGAAAACTGACAGTGAAAGGAAATTAATTAGTACAACTTCTTTGGAAACATTTCAGAAATACAGAACTGATATGTTCATGTACTTCTGGCCCCAAATCTCAGTGCTGGAAATTCATCCTATCAAAACTGTGGAGGAAAAGGAAAGATGATATAAAGCTATTTAATCAAGCACCGTTTAAAATAGTGAAAGCAGGAGTAACTTCAATGCCTTTATATAAAATCACATTTTAAAAATTCAAATGGGATGGTTACAAGTAAGGGAACCTGAAAATAGCACAGACAGGTTCAGTAAAATCAACTATATCTTCTCATTTTAATGTTCTTACAAAGTTTCGTGAAAATTAACACTGCTATACAAAACCAGAAACCAGAAATAAATTAGAGTAAAATTAAAACAATGAGTAAAATTTTTCAATTTTCTTTTTTTCTTTAACACTGTGATTATAAATACAATTCAGTGTTTAGCACTTATCACAGAGTTTGCGTTAACATTTATTTTTACACAGAAATTAATGATGTATTTTATATGATATCCAGGAGAGGCCCAAAAATATAAACGACCTATGTGTCACAGCTTAAAGCAAGCCCACACCAAAGTTTAATAGATAAAAATTACACTGCCTTCTTTATTTTTTAAAGTAAGAAACCAGAGATTAGTCCCAAATACCCCAGTACTCTGTTGAATAATTATGACTCTCCAAATGCTGAGGGGTAGCAAAGAAAAAAAGATTTTTGTTATTGGACATAATTGATATTGAGCTATTCTGACAAAGGGTTAATAAAAAAAGGAAATTGGGCTCGGCGCTTATAGCTCAACCGGCTGGGGCGCCAGCCACGTACACCTGGGATGGCGGGTTCGAATCCCC
>NW_003852411.1:14845959-14847378 GCF_000181295.1 Otolemur garnettii
CTGGCGGGCGCCTGTGGTCCCAGCTACTTGGGAGGTGGAGGCAGGAGACTCACTTGAGCCCAGGAGTTGGAGGTTGCTGTGATCAGTGAAGCCATGGCACTCTACCCAGGGTGATAGCTTAAGGCTCTGTCTCAAAAAAAAAAAAAGATAGACATTTAAAAAGAACAGGGTTCAATGTATAAATCTGAGGTTTTAAAGGATTCCTTGCCCAATGCCTCCCACAGAGTTCATTAGTCTCCTGCCTGTGTACTTCCACCACTCTCTGTCAAAATCCTATTACTATATATTTTCACACTGCTTAGGTTATTGCTCCTTAATGATCTTTAGTTCCCTGATGTTAAAGACCCATATTTAAAAACAAACCACAACAACAACAAAAAAATCATTATTTTTCATCTTTGCATTCAGACACATATAGCAAAGTACTTGACCTCTATTACCTACTTAATAAGCATCTCTTAAAAGAATGAGTAAATAACTGAACAAAGTAATCCTTCAGAATTTAAGATTATATAAATGCCAGATTAACAATAAAAGTATAGGGAGAATAGCAATCAAATAATCAATACACAAAATATCACACAGATTTAAAATAATATGATGAGAATTTCTATTTTCAGTAATGTGGCTGACACAACAATTTAAATATCCATGTGCCACCAAAAGAAATTTAGAATAATGGCTTAAATTCTGATACTAGCTAGAGAGAAAAGACAAGGCCACCAAGAGATGAGAACGACATCAAGATATTCATGGTCTCCAATCCCATCCACCCATACCTCTACCTAGAATAAAGCCAAAGAAATCAATAATCTGGTCTAGGGGGTAAACATGGTCTCCAATCCCATCCACCCACACTTCTACCTAGAATAAAGCCAGAGAAATCAATAACGTGGTCTAGGTGGTGGGGCTGGGGTAGCGGGGGAATGGATCTTGATACAGGAAGGTAAGAAAACTTGTCTGTCTTGCCCTGGGCTTAAAGTTGGGGCTGGAATAAAGTTATCTACCCCCGAAATCAATAATCCCAGCCAAGCTCCTCTAACAGATGAAGAATTTGAATTTAGGCCAGGCATGGTGGCTCGCGCCTAAGGACTGCTCAAGCTCAGGAGTTCGAGACCAGCCTGAGCATAAGTGAGACCTCCTGTCTCTACTACTAAAAAAGAGAAAAAAAACTAGCTGGGCATTGTGGTGGGCTCCTGTAGTCCCAGCTACTCAGGAGGCTGAGGCAAGATGACTTGAGCCCAGGAGTTTGAGGTTGCTGTGTGTGAGCTATGACAACACCACAGCATTCTACCCAGGGCAGAAGAGCGAGACTGTCTCAAAAAAAAAAGTCAAGTCACTGGGAAACTAAACATCAGATTAAACACAACTGAAGAAAGAATTCAGGAAGTAGAACAACAACAACAAAACTAAACAAAA
>NW_003852411.1:14849987-14857792 GCF_000181295.1 Otolemur garnettii
TACTCTTGGAAGGATACATCAGTTATGAGTAGTTGAGTTGAGAGCCCATGACTTGAAACTAATGTCAAGGAAACAAGACAAACCCAATCTGAAAAACATTTTATAAAAATATTCTTCAAAAAATGCCAATGTTATGAGAAAGGCTGAGAAGCCATTACAACTTGGAGGAAATTCAACAGCAACTCAAAGTACTGTTGGGAGTGGGGTGGAAACACATGATAACAGAAGATCCTATACCGATGGCAGTAAATGCTATAAAGGAATTTACTGGATAATTCACAAACTGAAATAGAGACAAAATACTGTATCAATTTCCTGAAACTGACAACCATACAGTATTTCAGAAAAATAGCATATATATGCATTTGGAAGAGGAAAAAAATAAAGTGAAAAATAAAGCAAATGTGGTAAAATGTTAAAAACTGGTGAATTAGGGTAGGGGCATATTAGTGTTCTCTTTACTATTTCTATCAACTTGATGGGGCCACAGAGTGCCCAGATACTTGGCCAAAAATTATTCTCGGTTTTTCTGTGAGGGTATTTCTGAATGAGATAAAAATATGAATTATAGCGGTGCCTGTGGCTCAGTGAGTAAGGCACCGGCCCCATATACCAAGGGTGGCAGGTTCAAACCCAGCCCAGGCCAAACCACAACAAAAAAATAGCCGGGCATTGTGGCAGGCGCCTGTAGTCCCAGCTACTCGGGAGGCTGAGGTAAGAGAATCACCTAAGCCCAAGAGTTGGAGGTTGTTGTGAGATATGATGCCACAGCACTCTACTGAGGGCAACAAGGTAAGACTCTGTCTCTATATATGAACTGGAAGAATGAGTAAAGCAGACTGCCCTCCCCATGTGAGTGAACCTCATCCAATCTGTTAAAGGTATGAGTAGAACAAAAAGGCTGAGGAAGCGGGAACTCTGTCTGCTTGCTTGAGCTGAAATGTGGGACTTTTTCTTCCTTCAAACTCAAGATTAAATAAAACATCAGCTCTTCTTGGGCCTTGAGCCTGGTGGGTTTTGGACTACAACTTACACCACTAGCTCTCAAACTTGCACAGGTATTAATTACACATGAGCTTAGGTGAATTTCCAGCTTGCCAACTACGTACCTTGGGATTTCTCAGCCACCATGATCATGTAAGCCAATTCCTTTTATTAATATTATAATAAGAGTTAATATTAATATATAACAGATTAATGGTATATAAGGAATGAACTTTCTCATATATGTTATTATTATATATTTAAGATTGACATAGCCAGGTGTTGTGGCAGGCACCTGTAGTCCCAGCTACTCGGGAGGCTGAGGCAAGAGAATCAATCACCTAAGCCCAGAAGTTGGAGGTTGCTGTGAGCTACGATGCCACAGCACTCTACCGAGGCTGATAAAGTGAGACTCTGTCTCCAAAAAAAAAAAAGATTGACAATATATGTAATTATATAAGGATTACAGATAAAATACCTATACACACATCCTGTTGGTTCTATTTCTCTGGAGAACTCTTGAAATATTAAGTATATTATTCTTTTAACTTTACTATTAGTTTGGAATTATTTCAAAATACAAAGTAGGGAGAAAAACTGTAAATTCTTCCAAATTATATAGAAGCTCAATTTAAAAATCTTCAACCTGAAAAATTTCATAGAAACTAACAAAGTTACGCGTCCAATTATAAAATGCAATTCTTGCAACCAACAGATGGCGTTAGTGATCACTTGTTTAGTGACACTTTGGACTTAAGACAAAATGGACTCATGAACAGCTGTTTGGAACTACGCTATATCTATCCACAAACATTGTCTCATCATGCTAATAAAACAGGTGACTAACAGGTAACTTGGGGTGTATTTCAAATCCCCAGGTTTTCCTTCATTTTGATACTTGCCCTCTCTTCCCAGGGCATGCCCAACACTCCTGCCAACCCCAGGAAGAATCATGACTGTAGGAATTTACTGTAAAGTGGATGAGAAAGCGTCATACCTTTTAAATGTGCAAGAATGAAAGATGGAGAAGGAAGAAAAAAAGTAAAAGGGGGAAAAAAAATTTTGTTAGCTCACTGCTTTAATCCAATCTCCTGATTCTATGTAAGACAACACCAATCCAATGCTGAGTTCACGTCCTCTGGCCAAGCCCACATAACCAGTTAACAGCAGATTAATTAATTGCAAGCCTTCTGTTTGCTAATCCTTGATGCGTTCAACAAAGCCACACTACCTTCTCCCTGTCAACCTTTACTTGATGTTTAAATATAGTAGAACCTCCATAGTTGGCTATCTCCTTAAGTTGACCTAGTTTCATAAACTAGACATACACCACATGTGCATAGTTTCTTACGTTGACCACCTGCATACGCTGACCAGTTTGTTATAGTTCCTCAGGTGGTCAACTTACAGAGAGGTTCTACTGTACTGTGGAAATGTGTGAGTGGAAAGGGATAAAATATCAAGTTTCTCTCCCTCCTTACTTCTAGTAAGAGTTCATTAGGTGAACAAGATGACAAAGGAAATAGTGGGTACAGCAGCTAGGAACAGTAAAATCCTCTCTCATATTCAGGGGACTGCCAACTGTTCAATACAATACAGAGGGCAAAATGTAAAAAGAGATGGGAAGCATCAGAAATTGAGCTGGAGAAATAAAGGGCAATGTCTGTCACCATAACATAAAAGCCTGGACTTCGTCCTGTACATAATGAAAAGGCAGACTCCTTAGAAATAGACTATTAAATTATGTAACCTTGCAAGTTTCATTTAGAAGAATATATTAATATATTCAGAGGAAGAGAGAGAGGGAGAGTGATTGTGACTATATTATTCATGGCTATTGAATTCAGAAGTCTCAACAAATGGATACCTATGAGATGACTTCAAGTGCAATGGATCCCTGCATGTGTACAAAGGATTTTTTCCAAAACAAATTGAAATATCTTCAAATTTAAGAATGCTAAACCATATAAAACATTAAAGTATAATTAAATTTTTTACTCCTACAGACATGATTCAAGGAGACTGAAATAATTTATACGCGTTCCTGTTACATATAAATTATATAGCAGACTCATATGGATCGTGAATTTAAGCTACTATACAATTTTATATTTTACTCTTTAATTTACCTGAAATTCCAGAGCGTCTGCTTTTTGCTTCTCTTTGGTGACCAGCACTAGGAGTTGTCTCAGCAGCAGAAATACAGTGCTGACAACAAAGTTACTGTACAAAACAGCAGAAATTAACAAATCACATTAAGAAGTACCTGAACCTGTGGCCTTGGGGCCATATATGACCTTCTGGATCCTCGAATGTGACCTTCTGACTGAATATAAACTTTATAGAGCAAATTCTTCTAAGAAAGGAATCAAGTTTGGATTGGGTCTAGGGGCTACATCTGGAGATCTAGAAGGCCACATGTGGCCTTGGCACTGCAGATTCCCCACCCCTAGACCTAAAGCTGTGCTTAGCAGAATTACAAATTATTGCAAAATTACCAATGACCCTCCCAGTCATTTACGGAATAGTGGAAATGACAAGGGATAATTTGGAAAAGCTAGGAATCTATTCTATTAGCAGCTGATAAGCCAAAAATATCATGCACCCTAACAGTAAAGATCCCACAGGGCTTTTAAAAGTTACAATGCTATAATAACTTGTAGCTTACACACACACTTTGAAGTAATTTCAGCAGAAAGATTTTAAGAAGTGTTTTAGTAAATTTATGACCTTGTGTTCTATCAGAAGATTTTAGATTAAGAACTGTGAGCCCTAGGTTTCTGAAGATATGCTGAATCCTGCCTAAGTTCAGAGGCCATCCAATGACCAGAAGGGAACTTCCTGTAAATACTGAAGTGTTAGTGAGACTGAAACACTGTTCTTCATTTATTCTAACAGCTCTCTAAGATAATTATTACTTATCAATAATAAAATCAATTTAGGAAATAAGGTCATAGAATTTAAGAGGGTTATTTATCAAGAAAAGCAAAGAAATCTTTCCTAGAAACTTCCCCTTACCTACCCGCCCCAACCTGAAAAAAAGAAAGGCATCCCCATAATGTCTCATTCACTAGAATTCCTTCAAATGTATTTGCATCTGCCAAGGAGGAAGTGTCTGGAATACCTTCACAGAGAACCTGATATCTGAGATGAGTCTTGACAAGTAGAAACTGGGCAGATGGAGGGGAAATTCACGGTGAGGGCAATCCTGGTAAGAAGAAATACTATCTGCAAAACCACAAGAATGAAAGAAGCTGGCACGGCATGGGAATGTTAGTTAACTCTTCTCAGAAAAAGCACAAGGGTGTGTGGGGGTATATGTGTGAACAAGGAAGATAAACTGCAAAGACAGACTCTAGCCAGATCAAAAAGCACTTACAGGGCAGCATCTGTGGGTCAGTGAGTAGGGCACCGGCCCCATATACCAAGAGTGGTGGGTTCAAACCCAGCCCCGGCCAAACTGCAACAACAACAAAAAAATAGCCAGGCATTGGGGTGGGCGCCTGTAGTCCCAGCTACTCAGAAGGCTAAGGCAAGAGAATCACCTAAGCCTAAGAGCTGGAGGTTGCTGTGAGCTGTGACACCATGGCACTCTACTGAGGGCGACAAAGTGAGACTCTGTCTCTAAAAAGAAAAAACAAAGCACTTGCAACAGCATAGGAAAAATGTGCACATTCTTCTCTAAATCAAGAGACACTGTGACTGAAACTCTATGTCTATAAACTGCCCAGTTCTCCAAAAGTATGAAAACTGTGTTCATGAACACACACAAAAATTAGTTCTTTCCCTAGATTCACATCTATCAAATGATTTTCAAAAAAATTAAAAAACCATTATTCTGAGTGACTGGGAGTATCTGTATAATTACAGGCAGGGAAGTGTGCCATAATATGTTTATTTTAGAAAGGTAACTTAGGTAACATTTGTGGATGTTGATGGATTAGAGAGAACGTTAAAAGCTGAAAGAGCAATAAGGATGTTATGATCTTATTCCAGCCAAGAGATAAGTACTACATTTAAAAGCCTAATTCCAAATACTTTTCAAAGGCGAAACTTGCCAGAAATTATTGATCATCTGCACACAGATTGAAAAAGAGAAAGAAGCTTATCAATAACAAAATCAATTTAAGAAACAGGGTCAGAAAGGTTGAGAGGGTTATATTACTTCCTAAAGTTCATGTCATTCACTTATTCCACGCCATCAGTAAAAGCCATTAAGTACAGCACAGGAGTTTCAAGTAAAGTGTACCCCCTTCATTGATTTGCAACCAGCCACAACTGGGAAACTAACCAGAAAATTCCAAATGTACCAAAGAGGAAATATAAGGTCTACAAGCTAAATCCAGCCCCATTTTTGTAAACACTTTTAACGGAACATAGCCGCACTCATCTGCTTGCGTCCTGCGAACAGTTGCTTCCACACTACAAAGGCAGAACTGAATAGTTTCAAGAGACTTGTGTGGTCTGTAAAGCCTAGAGTATTTACGGTTTGGGCCCTTATAGAATGTTTGCCAATATCTGGTCTAGAACAAAAACAGGGACAGATTCTATTTTAAAAAGCACTGCTTTAGTACAATAGATGTGAGTAATATGCAAAAGAAGGCTGTACTCGCTACCTCTGCATGTGGACCAACTCCAGCAGTGTAGTCAGCAGCCTTCTTGGGCAGCTGCAGGTAGCAGTTTCTAAGATCCTAATCAAACTGAACTTATAAAATCCCACATATTTGCTTGGTTTGGAAAAATATTACTCTTTACAAGCAATATACTAGGGGTCTATGTTTCAATCCAGTCCAAATCATTGTCTTTCCCTCTGCATTCTTCCAGTCAAATCCACCTCCTCTCTCAGTTTTGTTTTGTTTTGTTTTTGAGACAGAGTCTCACTATGTTGCCGTCAGTAGAGAGCCATGGTCACAGCAACCTCAACTTTCGGGCTTAAGCGATTCTCTTGCCTCAGCCTCCCAAGTAGCTGGGACTATAGGCACCTGACACAATGCCCAGCTATTTTTTGGGTGTAGTTATGCAGTTGTTTAGCAGGCCCAGGCTGGGCTCGAACTCGCCAGCTTCAGTGTATGTGGCTAGCACCCTACTCACTGAGCTACAGGTGCCAAGCCTCAGGTTCTTTTTTTAAATGAAAAGAAGAAAATGTAATAGTAAGACACACAAGTATCATCAGTAAAACTGATGAAGTATCTAATCTGAGAACCAGGACCTTGGCTTACCTGCAGAGCACTGACAAAAAAGAAGCTGACTAGGTAGGCATTTTGAATTAGTGAACCTCAAATCTAAATTTCAGATTTTAAATTGCCACCAGTTATTTCGAAAATAAACAAAAACTAAATGTCAGTCCCTGAATTAAAAATTAAGCTCTCTGGGTGGCGCCTGTTGCTCAGTGAGTGTGTAGGGTGCTGGCCCCATAGACCAAGGGTGGCAGGTTCAAACCCAGCCCTGGCCAAACTGCAATAAAAAAAATAGCCAGGCATTTTGGCAAGCGCCTGTAGTTCCAGCTATTCGGAGAATTGCCTAAGCCTAGGAAGTGGAGGTTACTGTGAGCTGTGACGCCACAGCATTCTACCAAGGGTGATGAAGTGAGACTCAGTCTTAAAAAATAAAAAAAAAAATAAATAAATAAATATAATTAAGCTCTCCTGAAGGCCTCTATCAGACCAGGTTGGGAAATTTTGTGTATGGTTGTAGTGATGTTTCAACATTTTCTTTAAATGATATGAAAATAAATACAGCAGGAAAAGAAAATACTGCAGCATATCCAAATAGAATTCCAGGTGGCTATATAAAAATAGTTATTTTACCCGGGCACAGTGGTTCACGCCTGCTGTAATCCCAGCACTTTGGGAAACTGAGGTGGGTGGATTGCTTGAGCTCAGGAGTTCAATCAGGCTGAGTAAGAGCAAGACCCAGTCTCTACTCAAAAAAAAAGAAAAGAAAAACTAGCTGGGTATTGTGGTGGTCACCTGTAGGCCCAGCTACTTGAGAGGCTGAGGCAGGGGGATAGCTTAAGCCCAACAGCCCAACAGTTTGAGGTTGCTGTGAGCTATGACACCAAGGCACTCTAGCCTGGGCAACAGAATAAGACTCTGTATCAAAAATAAGAACAACAACCTTAATTTCATAAATCAGCAAGGCGCAGTGGCTCACGCCTATAATCCTAGCACTCTGGGAGGCCAAAGTGGGTAGACTGAGCTCAAGAGTTGAGACCAGCCTGAGCCAGAGCTACACTTCATCTCTTAAAAAAATAGCTGGGCATTGTAGAGGGTGCCTGTAGTCCCAGCTACTTGGGAGGCTGAGGCAAGACAATCGCTTAAGCCCAAGAGTTTCAGCTTGCTATGAGCTGTGACGCCACAGCACTCTACCGAAGGTGAAAAAGTAAGACTGTCTCAAAAAACAAACAAAAAAAACAATAATTTACTAAATCAAAGAGTCTCATAAACATATTATTCACAAATCCCACAGTCCTAAGACATAATTTTCTCCAAAGGTTTTTTTTTTTAAGCAACTTGTTTTGCTAAAAACGTATTCAATTCAGGAATGTGTAATAACACAGGATTCAAATAATAAGCAGCTGAATTGAGTTTAGATACTCTAAATCAGGGTGTCTCAACTGTGGCACCACTAACATCTGGGACCAGATAATTCTTTGTTGAGGAGGACAATGCTCTGCATTGCAGGCTGTTTGGCCTCTATCCACGGGATGCCGATAACAGTTGTCTGTTACATTTCACAGTGTAAAATTATACTGTCTACAGGGGGGACAAACCACTCCTACTTGAGAACCACTGCTCCAAATGAATTCTATTTCTTTCTTT
>NW_003852411.1:14858106-14861865 GCF_000181295.1 Otolemur garnettii
GTTGTTTGGCGGGTCCGGGCTGGGGATTCGAACCCGCCACCTTAGGTGTACGTGGCTGGCGCCTTAGCCGGTTGAGCTATAGGTGCCAAGCCGTGAATTCTATTTCTTGACAAAATTTCATTCAATTTTTTCTGCTCTGCACATATTTAAAGTAATTAAACAAAGAGTGATAATGCATGTTATATAAACAGTTTTTAATCTTTCAACATATTCTATCTAGAGTAGGATTTTTATTGAATCACTTTTTAAAAGCAGCTTTATTTACGTATAGATGACATACAATAAACTATACATGTTTAAAGTAGGTATATTGTATATGCCCATGAAAAACATCTCCACAAATCAAGATAATGAATATGTTCAGTTCCTCCAAAAGCACCTGGCTTCTTTACCCTCAGCATAATTATTTTGAGATTCATCCCCACTGTTGTATCTATTAATATCACAATTTGTGGCTCGGCGCCTGTAGCTCAGTGAGTAGGGCGCTAGCCACATATACCAAGGTGGCCAGTTCAAGCCTGGCCTGCGCCTGCTAAACAACAATAACTCCAACCAAAAATAGCCGTGTGTTGTGCAGGCGTCTATAGTCCCAACTACTTGGGAGGCTGAGGCAAAAGCATTGCCTAAACTCAAGAATTTGAAGTTGCTGTGAGCTGTGACACCATAGCACTCTACCAAGGGCAACACAGTGAAATGCTTCTCCAAAAAAAAAAAAAAAAAAAAAATCACACTTTGTTAGTCCATTCATCTGCTGACAGGCATTTGAGCTTTTCCAATTTGTGGCTGTTATAAAGTTGCTGTGAACAGTAGTTTACAAGTCTTTTCAGTAAATACCTACAACTGAATAGCTGGCTAAGTGTATGTTAACATTTTAAGAAACAATCAAACTGCCTCCTGAGGTGGTCACACAATTTTACAAGTAAAGTATAGCATTCTAGTTCCTTCACATCATTGCCAACCCTTAGTATGGTCAGTCTTTCAGGTGTGTAGTGGTAGCTCAATGTGATTATTTGCATTTCTCTAGTGACTAATGATATTATAATTAATTAACATAAAGACTAAGCATCTTTCTAGGTACTTACTATATCTTCTTTGATGGAGTATCTATCAAACTTTTTGCACATTTTTAAAAAATGAGTTGTTGGTATTGAGTTTTGAGTCCTGTCATATGTACTCTAGGTACCGATTAAGTCCTTAATCACACATTTAATTACAAATATTTTCTCCCATTCTACAGCTTGTCTTTTCATTCTCTTAATGATTATCTTTCGAAGAGGACACGTCTTTCATTTGTCAAAATTCAGTTGTCCATATACGTATGGGCTTATTTCTGGACTCTGTTCTATTCTATCAATGTATTTCTCTGTTTTTTAAATCAATATAAATTGAGATGTTGGATAGCATTAGAATTCTGGTTTTTCCCCCCCAAAAGTTGTTTTGCCTATTCTAGGCACTCTGCATTTCCATATGAATTTTATAATCAGCTTGTCAATTTCTACCAAAAAAGTCTGCTAGAGTTTTGATTGGCATAATATTGAATAAACAGATGAATTTGGGAGAACGGTCAACTTAGCCTCAGTGAGTCTTCCAACCCACAAACAAGAAGTATATACCTTTTCTCTAAACCTTCTTCAATTTCCTTCTACAAATTACTGCATAGCTCTCAGTATTTCATATCTATTGCTATTATCAATGGTGTTAGTTTTATTAAATTTCAATTTCTGACTATTCATAGTGAAAGAAATATGTTGATATTTATATACTGACTCTGCAGCCCACAACTTTACTCATTAGTTCCAGAAATTTCATAGGTCTAATCAGAATTTCTATTTATACACTCACATTATCTACAAAAACAGAAAAAAACCAACAAAGCAACTTCCTTCTTTCCAATCTAATCTTTTTTTTGTTTTGTTTTGTTTTGGAGACAGACTCTCACTATGTCACCCTTGGTGGAGTGCTGTGGCATCACAGCTCACAGTAACCTCCAACTCTTGGGCTTAAGGGATTCTCTTGTCTCAGCCTCCCAAGTAGCTGGGACTACAGGCGTCTGCCACAACGCCTGGCTATTTTTTGTTGCAGTTGTCACTGTTGTTTAGCTGGCCCGGGCCAGATTCAAACCTGCCAGCCTGGGTGCATGTGGCCAGTGCCCTATTTGCTGAGCTAGGGGCGCAACCCCAATCTATGTCTTTTATTTCTTTTTCTTGCTTGACTATACTGGCTGTGATGAACTGCCAGTACGTTGTGGAACAACTGTTCAGAGTAGAAACCCTTGTCTTATCCCTGGTCTTAAGAAAAAAGCATTTGGTCTTTCACCATTAAATATAAAGCTATATATGTATGTAGTATGGTCTTTTCAGAAATACCCTTTATTGAGCTGAAGAAGTTTTCTAATCCTAGTTTACTCAAGAGTTACTATCTAGAATTAAGGATAAATTGTCAAATGCTCCCCCCATTGCCAATTTAGTGAGATAACATGATTTTTCTTTTTCAGTTGGTCAATATAGTGAATTACAATGACTGCTTTTTAAATGTTAAACCAACTCGGACTCCTCAAACAAACCCCATTTAGGCATGATGTAACTTTTCATAAATTGTTACATTCAATCTCCTAAAGTATGTTTAGAATTTGTGCATCTATGCTCATGTGAACTATTTTTATGTTGTTTTTTCTCATGATGCCTTTGCCTAGTTTGAGGAAAATGTTAACTTCAGAAAATGAGTTAGTAAATATTCTCTCCTCTGTAATTTTCTGTTTGTACACAACTGGTTATACCGTACTTTGCTATGTAAGATGTGCTCCCATATATAATTCACACCCATGTTTTTGGCTGAAACTTTCAGGAAAATGGCCAGCTCTCACTCAGGAGAGACACAGCTGAGGGTGGCTAACTCTCCTCTGATAAACGTGTAGATCGATCGCATAGCCCTGCCTCAGCTGCCTGCTTTGTGAAGGCAGTCCCGTCCCTCTCTCCCAAGAACCCTTCTCTCCTGGCATGCCAGGGGCTGTGACCAAGAGAGCCATACGTAGCTGGCCCAGCAAGAGGTTGTGAGGCAGCTTGGTCCATAGGCAGCCCAGGAAGGTCCTGGGGTTCCCAGGTCCTCTCTGCATAACTGACCTCAGCCCTCGGTCCTCACCCTGCAGCCTGCCTTGCCAATGCTGCCAACACCCTCTTCTGATTCTGGTGCTGGGGGAGGCCATGACAGTTCACTCCCACTGGATCCCAGATCTTCCTGGACTGGAACCCATGGGCTTAGCTGGCCCAGAAGGCTGTTGGGCTCCCCCACTCCTGAGCCACAGTACCCATATATAATCCTTATTTTGCCCTCAAAAATTTGGGCACAAAAGTTTGCATTATACATGACAAATATGATATCTCTTCCTTAAATATTTAATAGGATTAACTTGTAAGTCATGCAGCCCTGGAGTTTTTACACATGTGAATATTGTAGTAACAAATTCAATTCTTTAACAGATACCGTGTTCAGGTTATTTATTTCTTCTTGAGTGAAGTTTGATAGTATGTGCTTTTCAAAGAATTTGTCCAATTCATCTCTGTTATAAAATTTATAGGCATGAAGTTGTTCACAATATTCCCTTGTTATCCTTTCACTGTTTAGAACCTGCAGTGATGTTAGCTATCATTCCTGATATCAATCAGGCTAGTTAAAGCTTTACCAATTTTGTCAAACCCCCGCCTCAAAAAAAAAAAAAAAAGCAATGTATGATTCTGTTGATTTTGTCTGAGCAGAAAACAG
>NW_003852411.1:14861995-14866829 GCF_000181295.1 Otolemur garnettii
AAAAAAAAAAAAAAAATTCCACATGATCTTTATCATTTCCTTTCTTATAATTAGTTTAATTTGGTCTTTCTTCAACTTCTTAAGGTGGAAATGGAAGAGAATGATTGGAAATTTTTCTTCTATGACAGGCATTCACGGCTATAAATTCTTCCCCTAAATACTGCTTTAGTAACAACACGTAGATGATGTCGTGTTTTCATTTTCATTCAGTTCAAAACATTTTCTAATTTCCCCCCTTTTTAAATAACAGCTTTTCTGAGATACAATTCACACTGAAAACTTGCCCTTTTTATACAATTCAGTGGTGCTTAGCATACTCAGAGTTGTACAACCATCACCACTATATAATTTTGGGACATTCTGATCTTCCCCCAAAGAAACCCTGCATCCTTAGCAGTCACTTTCCATCCTTCAACCCCAACTCCCTGCCCGACCCTGGAAACATTAATGTATTTTTTTTTTTTTTTTTTGTAGAGACAGAGTCTCACTTTGTCACCCTCAGTAGAGTGCTGTGGCCTCACACAGCTCATAGCAACCTCCAACTCCTGGGCTTAGGTATCTCTTGCCTCAGCCTCCCGAGTAGCTGGGACTACAGGCATCTGCCACAACTCCCAGCTATTTTGCGGTTTGGCCGGGTTTGAACTCGCCTCCCTCCCCACTGAGCCAAGAAATTTAGTATTCTCTCCAGGTGGGTCAAGGAGTGGGTGAGAATAGTGTGGTCATCCTCACAGTAACCAAGAAGCGCGATGTGTCAGCTCTGTAGAGGAGGTCAGCATCTGCCGTCATGGAGGACATCAACTTTCACTTCCAGATTGTTCAGCCATGAGAGCACCTTTTTGTTCCACTCAGACAGAAAGACTATCTTCACACTTCTGTTCTCATTCCTCATAGGATGGCCATGGCAAGCAGTTTTCTATCTGTCCTATTTTGAAACCGTCATAGGGACAGTGGAGGGGATCCCTACGGAAGAGTGGAGGAGGAGAATAAAGTCCCAATCCAGGCAGAGGTAGAACAGTGTGTTCATGAAGGTCTGGCCAGCAGCAGCCAGACCACCAAGGATACCTCCGTGGGCACTAAGTCTTTCCTGCTGTCCTGGGGGTACTTTTCCACGGTGCTACCCTCTGCAATTTCCTTCCAGGAGCACCTTTCTACTCACAGTTCAGGTCTCCATCCAGATACTTGGGTCAGTCAGTGCTCTGCTCAGCCTCCAAGGACTGGTATGAAAGCACCCTGGACTCCTACAACAGTTTCCTATGTGATCTCCCAATCCATTCCCCACACAGCAAATAGGATCTTTCTTCCGCCACCCTGCCAGCCCCACACCCACCAGCAGCCTCCTGCCCTCATTTCCCTTTAGAGCTATTCCTTGAACTGTAAGTTATTTAGAATTGTGGTAGTTTCCAAAAATTAGCTTTTCCATAATTTGTTTTGTTAACAATTTCTAATTTAATTCCATTGTGATCGGAGAATATGCTCTATAAGATCTCAACCCTTGACTTGTCTTATGGCCCATCAAGAAAAATGTTCTGTGTGTACTCGAGAAGAACTAAGAATAATATTCTGTTGTTAGGTGGAGATTCTATAAATGTTAATTAGGTCAAATTAGTTGACAGTATTGTCCAAGTCTACTATATCCCTATGATTTTCTGTTTTCTTATTCTATCAACTATTGAGAAAAGTATTGAAGTATCCAACTAAAATGTGGATTTGGTGGTTTCCACTCAGAGTTCAATCAGATTTTGTTTCAGGTATTTTGAAGTTTGGTTACTGGGACACAAATGTTTAGAACTGTTAATTCCTTGTGATTAACCAATCTCTTTATCATTATGTAATGATGTTCTTTTCCCCGGAAAATATTCTTTGCTCTGAAGTCTACTTTGTTTGGTATTAATAATACACTACACCCCCATCCTCTTGACTAATCTTTTTCCATCCTTTCGGTCTATTATCTTGCTATTTGCTTTCTGTTTGTCCTATGTTCTTTTCTCTCTTTTTATGCCTTCTTTTGAATTAAATAAACACATTTTATAGCTCCATTTTAGCTCTTCTGTTGGCTTAGTAGCTTTCACACCTTGTCATTTTATAGGATTGCTTTAGGATTTACAGTAACATCCTTTAACTTACTGTGGTCTTCCTTCAAGTCATATACCACTTTACGTACAGTACGAGAACTTTACAATAGTATACTACCTAATTTCATACCTGTCTACCTAAATTTCTGTATCTGCAGTATGCTACCTCTTTTAAACCCAATAGCATTGAATCAAAAGACTGAGTTTCTACTTTATTTTTGTTTTTTAATGTGTCAGTATTTTACATTGCTAGATGTACAATACTAGCACAACCCTATGATTTTTAAATAAAAACAGGGAAATGGTTTAACCAAAAAAAAAAAAAAATGCAAGAGAAGCAAGCATTAGAAAAACATAAAAAGATGCCCATAGCACAGTGGTTATGGCACTAGCCACACACACCAATGGTGGTGGGTTCAAACCCAGTCCAAGCCAGCTAACCAACAATGACAACTGCAACAAAAAATAGCTGGGCATTGTAGTCCCAGCTACTTGGGAGGCTGAAGCAAAAGAATCGCTTAAGCCCAAGAGTTTGAGGTTGCTGTGAGCTGTGACGCCATGACACTCTACCGAGGGCAACACAGTGAGACTCTGTCTCCCAAAAAAAAGAAAAAAGAAAAAAAAACGTAAAAAACAGTAGCAACAAACTGAGACCTTCTCCTTGGCTTCATTTAAAAAGGTTAGTAAGAACTAAAATGAAATCAGGTATTTAAGAATTAAAACTCTTTATTATAACTACATCACCTAGGTTCAAATCCTATCTCTGCCACTTACATGCTGAGTACCTACCCTGTGCCTCAGTTTCCACACCTTTACAACAAAGGTCACAGTACCTACTTCAAGTCATCATGAAGATCTAGTGAGTGAATGCAGGTAACATGCTTAGAACACCACTAAGCATCTATTAAATGCTCAATAAATAAAGAGCAAGTTCTATTAGTCACCCATATAAGACAATATTTTGTAATGCTTTACACACTAACTTGTTTACCCAGCCCACATGCAGGGATACACTGCTTTAAGTAACTCTAAGTAGGCAAGCAGAATAGCTCTAGGTAGACTATTTTCATTGCAAAAATCATGCACATTATCTCAAATAGCATTTATATATTAATATATATGATGCCATTTATAAAACACTTTTTATGTGCATGGCATTGTTCTAAAAGCTTTGCATGTGTCATTCTCACTTAATCCTCACATCAGCCCTATGAGACTATTGTTAATGCTCATTTTATACAAGAGAATCGAGGCAGAAGATAACCAATCTGCTCAGAGTTGCATAGCTAGTAAAAGACAGTCAAAACTCTAATGCCTAAAGCCTGACATAAAAATCTGTAATCTTTCCTGGGGGCAGGGAGATACTGAATGTGGTCTCAAGAAGGGTGGGAGCCTCAAAAGTACTCAGATAAAGGAAGAACAGTAACTAAAGAGGTAAAAAACAAAACAAAACAAAAAACCCCCAACAAACAAAAATCACTCCAGGGTCACAATCGTCAATCTCATGTTCTGTGCCTCTTGGTCTCACTCTCTCAGGCCATATGGTTTCTCTCTTAGAATTTTATGCTTCTCTTGGCACCTACACCCTATTCTTTTCTATTTATCAAAGCTTCCTTATCTCCTGTATCATTTTTATAATTCACAGCTCTGCTTACTCCTACTTTCCATTACCTTAAAATGTAGTT
Source organism: Otolemur garnettii (assembly GCF_000181295.1). Taxonomy (NCBI): domain Eukaryota; kingdom Metazoa; phylum Chordata; class Mammalia; order Primates; family Galagidae; genus Otolemur; species Otolemur garnettii. Next base: position 14,865,753 of record NW_003852411.1, read on the forward strand.
TTATAGGATTCTACACTAATGCATCTTTCCAGCTTCTGAAGCTCCCGTGGTTCAATGGTAATTAAACTCTCTATTTCCTATAACTTTACCAACCAGACACTCCCAGGTTGTTAGGCGACTCATGGAGTAGCAGCCCTTAGGTCAAATGCCCACTGCTGGATCAATCTGTTGCAATGAAGTTTTATACGGTATAAAAACATTAGCTACTGAAGTTTATTCTCCTACAATGTAGATTTCCTTCAAAGGAACTGTGGACAGGCAAGAATTATAAACGACATGTCTACGACACTGAGTCACATAAATCACCACTAATCTGGGGCTCCAAAGTCTTGCCAGGGTTTCTCATCTATTTAGTTATAGTAATTAAGTAGTTATAAATACAAATTTTGGTTGTTACTAAGGGGATCATATAATTAACAGCAAGCATCACGCAAGTAAGACATGGGGCAAAGACTCAGCAATTGTTAAGGGCTGCCATACTACATCAAGAGGACTAAAATTGAAAGTCATCTAATCATTTCTAATTCTGCTCAGAGACAGAAGCAGAATCCATAATCCTATTCATCCCTATAGCTGCATAACTGTTGAGCCATAGTGGAGTGAAGCAGATGAGAGGGCTAGATTAGATCTGTTGACTTCATTACTACAGCCAATTCATAGCTGTCCACACTGTTTAAATAAACAAGTGTAGCACAGAAGGCTTCACAAGTACTGATAGTTCCCCCGTAAGTTCAAACCTCCAAAGTGGTAGCTTTGAAAACCTTTTGGCAAACGACTCCTGCCCACCACCTTTTGGCTCTCTTAATGGCAATAGAAGATTTTGACTGTAAAGCTGTCCGCTGCATAATTAGCTAAGACTAAGCAATAGGAAAGTAATAAAAAGGACAAAGTTAACAAAAACTTATTAATGCCACTAGAATCAATGTTGTGTAAAGCTTATTTGTTGGGAAGATTACACATATAACCAGAAGCTTCTCTTTTCCTTTATTTTTTTAGAAAACTTGTTTCTGAACAGTGTAGAATAGATTTTTTTCTCCAATCTTCATTCATAAACTTCCAATCTACAAGTTGGTTTTT
>NW_003852411.1:14868133-14869799 GCF_000181295.1 Otolemur garnettii
AAAAAAAAAAAAAAAAACTATAAAAGAAAAGCAACAGAGATTACCCTAATGACAACTTAGAAAATAAAAGATGTCAACAAAACCTAAAATACTTAACTAGCCACCCACCTATTGTCCTATAAACTTCTAAACTGTCTGTAAAGATCTGCACACATACGCAGAAGTGCAACTTAAGAAAAGCAACCAAAAACAAACAGGCTGGTCATGTAAGCTAATTCCAGGAGGCCAGAAATGTTCTGCTCAAATCCTGAGACTCTAAATCAGGACTAGAAGAGGTATAACAAATAATTTACTCCAGTAACCCGAGAGATCTAGAGTAACCCCAGATACAAGAAAAGCTGGGCTGTAATTACACTTGATCTTCAAAATGCTCAAAGAGAAGAGAAAGTAATTCACTCAGGCTAAGCACTTTACTGACCCTTTCTCATTTAATCCTTACAATGATCCTATGAGAAGGCATCATTATACCCATTTTACAAATATGGAAACTGAATGTTAAAATAAATAACTTGCCCAGATTCACACAGACTTTCATCAAAAGATAAAAACCATGCCTACATTGCCAAAAAAAAATTTTAATTTAACTTAGTAAATTATTTGACTGATCCCAAGCACACTCAGATGCTTATTCAAAATTTAAGGCAGTATAAAAGGAACTCAGTTTTGACATTCATATTCCTAACAATGTCAATTTAAGATATGCATTCATTAAAAAATATAAATTATAATCATTAGACTAGATCCAACCAAAATTCATATCAATATTAATGTTTTCCTACCAAGTACTTGCTAGATATATGAGAGTATCATTCCTTGTTCAAAAACATGTCATTCAACTTTATAACAATTGGCTACTTGGATAAACATATAAAAATTAAATCTTACATTAAAATAAGATGAATTAAAGATTAAAAATTTAAGTAATGAAAGCAGCAGAAGTAAACATAGGTAAGGTTTTGAATTTTTTTTTCCAGACAGAGTCTCCTGTTGCCCTCTGTAGAGTACTGTAATGTCACAGCTCATAGCAAACTCTTGGGCTTAAGTGATTCTCTTGCCTTAGCCTCCCGAGTAGCTGGGACTACAGGCGCGAGCCATAACATCCGGCTATTTTGTTGTTGTTGTTGCAGTTGTCATTGTTGTTTAGCTGGCCAGGGCCAGGTTTGAACCAGCCAGCCTCAGAGTATGTGGCTAGCACCCTATCTTCTGAGCTACCGGCACCACCTGAGTTTTTGAATTTATTTTGAAATAGGAAAGTCTCTCTAGGGCTTACACCAGAAACAAACAAAGGAAGAGATTGATAAATCTGACTTAAGAAAACATTAGACATACCATAAAATACAGGTATCTCACCAACTCTAAAATGCATATTTTTCTCACTTTTTAACATCTCTGAAATAAGGATCCCTCTTAAAATCATTTCATATTTTTATTCTTAGATGTACAGAAAGTACATCTTAGATTTAATAAGTTAGGTGACAAAAGAGAAAATATTTAAAACAAGAGAAAAAGTTAATATTTTTAATACATAAAGAGTTCCTTTTTTAGCCAGGCGTTGTGGCGGGTGCCTGTAGTCCCAGCTACTGGTGGGGGGGTGGGGGTGAAGGGTTGAGGCAAGAGAATCGCCTAAGCCCAGGAGTTGGAGGTTGCTGTGAGCTGTGTGACGCCA
>NW_003852411.1:14869978-14874287 GCF_000181295.1 Otolemur garnettii
AAAAAAAAAAAAAGAAAAGAAAAGAAAAAAGAACTTTTTTTTTTGCAGTTTTTGGCTGGGGCTGGGTTGGAACCCATCACCCAGCATATGGGGCCGGCACCCTACTCCTTGAGCTATAGGTGCTGCCCAGAACTCTTTTTTTCACATTTTAACGAATGCGTATCTTAAATTTAAATACTCCCTCCACAGCCTCCCAGAACACTAGGTTAGAAGCATAAGAACTCGTTTTTTTGTTGTTTTGTTTTTTAGAGACAGAGCCTGAAGCTGTCACCCTGGGTAGAGTACCCTGGTTTCACAGCTCACAGCAACCTCAACTCCTGGGTTTAAGTGATTCTCTTGCCTCAGCCTCCCAAGTAGCCGAGACTACAGGTGTCCACCACAACACCCAGCTATTTTTTGGTTGTAGTTGCCATTCTTGTTTGGCAGCCCAGGCTGGTGCCTCAGTGGCTTGAGCTACAGAGTTCTTACACATTAATGTGAACTAATTAGGTGCTTCAACTACTTTGGGTTGTTTCATTTCTTATGATATATATACTTCTTAAAATATATCTACTTCATTAAAACTTTCAAAAAACTGAGCAAAAAGAAAATAGGTAAATGATGTAAAAAGGAAACTGAAGGAAGTAGCACAATGTCAAATACGTGAACATATCACCTTCATTGAAAATGCTTAAAAAGACAATTAACTTAGCACTAATTACATAACAGATCAATACATGTTTTAAAGCTAATCATCCAGTGAGTAAAGGCATGGAGAAATACATGCTTACATACAATAAGCAAGTATGTAAATGTACTTAGCCTCTCAACACATAAATCCCCTCAGGAATTCATCAAAAAGACATTACAAGGATAGGAAGACCTATCAAAAGAGATGTTAACTCTATTGAGAAACCACTTCAATGTTCTTCAAGAGACTGCTTAAATTGTGATACACTGATATGTGATAAAATGTAATCATTAAAAACGATACTAGAAAATATCTTTGAACAGCAAGTGTCCCCAGAAGTATATAAAAACTTTTTATGTGAGCACAAGAATTTTTTTGCTTGTTTTTCTTTCGATGACTTGGCTTGTTTCACTTTTTTACTGAGATATAATGTGCACTACAGTGTACTGTTTAATAAATTTTTATTAAACACCCATCAAATGAAACCACAGACATTTCCAACACTACCGAAGGTCCCTCTTGCTCCTCTTCGCCCTCTAGCTGCAATCCTTAAACCAGGCATCCTCAAACTACATGCAGCCCCCTGAGGACATTTATCTGGCCTGGCGGTGTTTTTGCCGCTGCTGTTTGTCCTGCTTAGCAGCCGACTGCAGTCCGGCCCTCCAACAGTCTGATGGACAGTGAACTGGCTCCCTGTTTAAAAAGTTTGAGGACCCCTGCCACTCTCCTTACTTGTATCACCAGAGATGAGCGACCTTTTCCTGAACTTCTTATCAATGAAGTTATACAGTTTGTACTCTTTTATATCTGGTTTCTTTTGCTCAACATTTTGCCTGTGATATTTACTCATACTTGCTGAATATAGCTGTTGTCCATTCTTTTCCTTTTCTTTTCGAGACAGAGTCTCATTCTGCTGCTGTGGGTAGAGTACTGTAGCATCATGGCTCACAGCAACCTCAAACTCTTGGGCTCAAGTGATTTGAGTCTGTACTCAGTCACTACAGTACCTGATTGAGTACTGTAGCATCATGGCTCACACCAACCTCAAACTCTTGGGCTCAAACTCTTGCCTCAGCCTTCCCAGGTGGCTAGGACTAATGCACCCACCACCATGTCCAGCTAGTTTTTCTGTTTAGTTGAGATGCAGTCTCGCTCTTGCTGGTCTCAACCTCCTGCCTCAGCCTCCCAGAATGCTAGGTTACAAGCATAAGCCACCTTGCCCAGCCAGCTGTCCATTCATTTTCACTACTGTATAGTGTTTCACTGTAGTACTACAAATTATTCATTCAATTTTTTTATTGATGGACCTTTGGGTTGTTTCTATTTAGGAGTAATTATAAAATCTGCCATCCCACCACATAGACAGTTTCTACACTAACGTTTCCATTTTAACATTTATGTTTTACATAACTAAGATCTTGTTACACATACCATTTTTTGTAAATCAACCCCTTCTCCTTTCAGTTATTTTCACCCTTTTTTCTCTCCCTCCTCCTACTCTAGCCTGATAAGGTAACAAACATTTGCAAAATGCTTCATCCTTACAAGAGTACTTACATAAACACAAACAGACACAAGTTGTTGTTGTTTGCTTCATAAAAATGGGATATCCCTCTGCACCTTGCTTTTCTCAGTTAAATATTCTGGCTGTGTTGTCACTTCACTGATTACTTTTCCCATTTTTTAAAATAGCTTTACTGAGATATGAGTCACGTAGCAATACATTCTACCCATTACAACAGTTTATATATTCACAATATGTATAAGCATCACCAGTCACTTTTTTGAACAAAAACCTTCCCCTCAAGAAGAAATCCCATACTCTTTAGCTATAACCTCCTTTCTTCATGCTATCACCCTTAGCCACCACTAATCCGCCTTTTGTCTCAATAGATTTTCCTGCTCCAAGGGAGGAATTACTGGGTCACATGGTAACTCTATGTTTAATTATTTGAGGTAGTGCCAGATGGTCTTCCAAAGGAGCTGCATCATTTTACATTCCCACCAGTGTACAAGGGCTCCAATTCTCAAAATCCTCACCTGTACTTGTTATTATCTTTTTCTTTTTCTGTTTCCTTTAATTTTTTTTTTTTTTTTGAGACACTGTTTCTCACTCTGTGGCCCTGGAGTAGAGTGCTATGGTGTCACAGCTCACAGCAACCTCAAACTCTTGGGCTTAAGCAATCTTATCTCAGTCTCCTGAATAGGTGGAACTACAAGCACCTACCACAATGCCCAGCCGCCCAGCTCTTTTTAGAGGTGGGGTCTCACACTTGCTCAGGCTGGTCTCAAATCCCTGAACTAAGACTCCCAGAGTGCTAGGATTACAGGTGTGAGCCACCGTCCCCAGCTATCTAACTTTTTCACTGGAGCCATCCCAGTAGCGTTAAGTGGTTATTTCATTATGGTTTTGATTTCATTTCCCTGATAGGCAATGATGCCAAGCATCTTTTCATGTAATAATGGGACATTTGTACATCTTCTTTGAGAAATGTCTGTCCAGCTCTTCTGTCCATTTATATTGACTTGTTGACTTATTACTGAATGAAGAATTTTTATATATTCTGAATAGAAGTCTCTTACCAGATAGGACAGGCAAATATTTTCTCTCATTCTGTAGATTATTCACTTTTTGGATGTGTCCTTTGAAGTACAAAAGTTGACAAATTTGATGAAGTTCAATTTATCAATTTTTTTGTTTTGTTGGTCTTGTGTTTGGTGTCTTTTGGCATCTCACCTAAGTATCCCGTGCCCATTCCAAGGTCACAAAGTTTTATTCCTGTGTTTTGTTCTGTCATACATGTCCTTCCATGCCCATTTATCCTGATTTTTATTGGGTCTATACCCAGAAGTGAAACTGCTAGATGACAGAGCATATACATATAGAACTTAAGCAGATGCTACCAAAGAATTTTCCAAAGTGGCTATACCAATTTTCAAACCCACTGCTTTATATTCTTGCCAACACTTTGTATTTCAGACTTTTTCATTAGCACCCTTCTGGGGAATATGTAGTGGTAGCACATTATAGTTTTAACATACAGTTCTCTGGGAATTATACGTGAATACCCTCTTACCATTAGCCATGCAGACAATTCATTTTATAAATGTCTCTTCCAGTCGTTTGCTCATTTGTTTTAAAATTGGGTTGCCTGTGTTTTTCTGCATTGATTTTCATATTTTCCAGATACAAGTTCTCTGTCAGCTATCAAGTACTGCAAATACCTTTTCCAGTGTGTTATTTGCCTTTCTGTTTTCTTGATAATATTCTTTGATGAACAGACATTCTTATTTAACCAAATACAATGCATCAACCTTTTTTCTGGTTAGCACTTTTTGTATTGTTTTAAAAAATCTTTGCCTATAACAGGGTCATATAAATATTTTTGTTTTCTTCTGGAAATTTTTTTTTTTTACCTTTCACATTACATCAATAGTTCCTTTATTTTATGAAGTCAAACTCTCCAATATAACTCTGAAACCAAAATACATACATATAAATCTCACTAAAAGATGAACATTTTTTAGGAACTCCAGGACACCAGCAAATCAAATTTAGTAGTGCGAGTGGAAAAAATGCATCACAGCTAAATGGAGTTTAACTCAGGAATGCATAGTGAGTACAATACTAATGTATTC
>NW_003852411.1:14875778-14879133 GCF_000181295.1 Otolemur garnettii
CCTTAGCCACTTGAGCCACAGGCGCCAAGCCTCTCCTATTTCTATAGTAACTCTTCCTACTCCTGGTAAAACAAAGGCTCATCCTTCCATCTATGCACAGATCAGGGACAGCAAACCACACCCTATGGCTGCTTTCACACTACAATAGTAGAGCTGAGTAGCAGTAATAGAGGTTGTATTGCCTAAAATAACTAAAATACTTACTACACCTTAAAGGCCAGGCACAGTAGCCCATGCTAATTAGTCCTTGCTAATTACAATAGTTGGGGAGGCCGAGGTGGGAGGACTGCTTGAGGCTAGAAGTTCAAGACCCACCTGGGCAACATGGGGAGACTTCGTTTCCACAATAAGTTAAAAAAATTAGCTGGGTATGGTGGTATATGCCTGTAGTCCTAGCTACTCAAAAGGTTAAAGCTGGAGAATCCTTTGAGACCAGGAGTTCAAGGTGTCAGTGAGTTGTGATCATTCTCCTAAACTCCATGTGGGCACAAGCAAGACCCCATTTCAAAAACAAATAAATAAGAAAAAGTTAGCTGACCTTTGTACTAGATTATCTTTCTTCTCCATATAATCATAGACATTGTTGATTTAATGGCTCAATAAATTCTGTGCACAAAAAGTAAAATGAGATCCATGCAAGACACATAAAATATGAGGGATCTATCACATAGACTCATGACAAAAGAAAAGATCATAGGAACAGGTCACATATAAAGGACCAAAACTCTGAATGATCTAAAACTTTTCAACAACCAACTGAAGCTAGTGAATATAGAGTAACCCCCTAAATTTGGAGAGAAATTTCAATTCTATACATAGCTCAGCCAAATGATCAACCAGAGTTAGGGTAGAAGGAAAATACAAGGTGGACATAAAGCTTGTGCGCAATTAAAAATAGTTTAATATAGTAAACTGCACATGAACTTTATGTGTACACCCTGTATTTTCGGCAGTATAAATATCTCAAAAATGTCACATCTCCACATGCTCATCCTTAAAAGTTACTAATGGATGCAATTCCCCAAAACAAAGGAGGAAATAAAGAAAGCAGAAGACATGAATCCAGAAATTACAGGCTTCCAGCACAAGAAAAAGGCAGACAGAATTCTCAGAATCATGAGGAAGGGAAGTCACAGATACAGGCATGCAGCATTAAGTGGAGAGGAGCAATGCAGATCTAAGCAAGAGTATGCAATAAAAATTTTCCTAATTTAAAAAAAAAAAAGGATCAATTACCTGATGTATTTGAAGATATTGGGACAGTTGGTAGGAAAAATTAAGAGACAAATAGGAAACTAAGAAAAAACAAAGAAAGATTTTTAACTGTAGGAAATACAATTATAAGGTTCAACTGTAAACATATTTACAAAGTCATAATAATGCAAACAATGAAAAGTTTTAATAAAAAGCATAACAGAACTACACTGGGAGGACCACAGCAGAGAAAGTTCAAGGTGACTTAAGAACTTTAAAGGACTGGCTCAGCACCTGTGGCTCAAGTGGCTAAGTTGCCAGCCACATACACCTGAGCTGGCGGGTTCAAATCCAGCCTGGGGCCTGCCAAACAACAACGACTGCAACCAAAAATAGTCAAGTGTTGTGGCAGGTGCCTGTAGTCCCAGCTACTTGGAAGGTGGAGACAGGAGAATCGCTTGAACCTAGGAGTTGGAAGTTGCTATGAGCTGTGATGCCATAGTACTCTACCCAGGATGACAGCTGAGGCTCTGTCTCAAAAAATAAATAAATAAACTCTAAAGGACTCCTTCTCCACAGTAGAAAGCCATTAAATAGATTCTATCTAAAATTGAAAAACAAATACAATAGGAAATTACGCATTCATAATTGAAAATTAAGAAGAATAGAAGTAAAAAAAAGCAGAAGAAACACATAAAAATATCAAAAATTGTTGCTCTGAGAACAGGACCCAAGGCAAAGGATTGGCATCTTAATTACAAATTGAGTATCTCTTAATCTGAAATGCCTGGGCCCAGAATCGTTTCAGATTTTTATGATTTCAGATTTTTTTGAATTTTGGAATACTTGCATTACCAACTGAGCATCCCAAATCCAAAAACCCAAAATCTGAAATGCACCAAGAGCATTCATTTCCTTTGAGTATCATGTCAGCCCTCAAAAAGCTTAAGATTTTGGACCATTCTGGATTTCAGATTTTCAGATGTGGCATGCTCCATCTGTCTAAGCCTTATAGTACAATTTTCTTTTTAACTGCACAATTATATTAAAGTCAAACATTGTTATTTAAAAAGGAACAAAACCAAGCCTGTTTGTATCACTTACTACCAATGAATCTGCTCACTACACAAATATCTGAGCATCATCTATGTGTTAAATACTTTTCTAGGTACTTGGAAAACAACAGTGAACAAAGCTTAAGTCCTTGCCCTCATGAAGCTTATATTCAGAGACAGAGACAAGTAACAAATAAATTAATTAATGCTATATATCTGATGAATCAATGCCATAGAGAAAAACAAAGCAAAGTAAGGGCACAGAGTATGCTGAGGATGCTATTTATGATAGTGTTTTCAGAAAAAGCCTCTACAAAAACACTTAGAATGAAAATCTGTTTTGGGAAAAGGTCATATAAGTAAAATAACAGAAGGGTAGCAATTAAATTCAAGATGAAAGCATTACTTTAAGTCTCTCACACTTCCAACCAATGTGTTACTCAAGAGCCAGTACCAAAAGTTCTCTGTGGGGACATAAATTGCCAAACCCCCTCAAATCAAGTCATATGAACACTGCGCTATCTATATGTACGTATGTGTGTGTAGAGTGTATGTGTATACATACACCCACCCTTCCTATAATCCTAACTAGCTACTTAGTAAACTAGGTAAGTTTGTATTGAAACTTTTTCTTTCAGGCCACCATGGTGGCTCACACCTATAATCCCAGCACTCTGGGAGGCCCAGGAAGTGGCTCATGCGGTTCAAGACCAGCCTGAGCTAAAGCAACACCCTGTCCCCCAAAATAGCCAAGTATTGTGGTGGGCTCCTGAGGTCACAGGTTCCTGGGAGGAGGAGGCAAGAGAATCACTTGAGTCTGAGGTTGAGGTGAGCTATGACACCAAGGCACTGGGGTGGGGGGTGGGGGACCACAAAATGAGACTGTCTCAAAAAACAAACAAACAAACAAACAAACCTTTTTCTTTCCACAGAATAGGTAGATGTCACACATTTTAAGTTCTAGTACTTACTATTATGTGGTTATGAGTTTTCTTAAATCACAAGCTCAAGATATTAATCAAGGAAGATTCCATATTGATTCCAAGTTACTGGGCGGTGCCTGTGGCTCAAGGAGTACGGCGCTGGCCCCACATACCAGGGGTGGC
>NW_003852411.1:14880016-14882828 GCF_000181295.1 Otolemur garnettii
TTTCAGGAAACACTTCATTTAACTACATAAACCAAAAAGAAGAAAGCTATTTAACCACATGTAAACTATGCCATCATCTGACTTCAGGTAGAGTGTTTATCTTTGGTTTACTTAGAAACCAGACACCCAACATATATAAACATAGGCATATTTTAAAAACAACTGTCTTAATGTTTTTGTTCACTAATAATTCCCACCATTCTTGGAAGGAAAAACAAAATATCCTTAATCAAAAAGTCTCCAGAGGAGTTTTCACTGCTCAAACTTTTACACTAACGTATTTCCCCACTTGCCACATAAGCTCCATTGGGGCACAAACCTGTCTTTTTCTCTGGTGTATCCTTAACATCTAGAAGACTAACTGGTACCATGTAGGTACTCAGTAAATGTGTAGAATGAAAGAACAAATGAACAAACTGAGCTTCTGGACAACAGCCTAAGTGTTTTAGGTTGCAATAGAACAATTTCATCTACTTAGTCATCATTCACTACACTCAACTGTAATAACATAAATAACCCTAAAAAGATGTGGATCAGTTCCTTAAACACACACATAAATAACTTAGCACATACGTATGTGATTCACAAAGCCAGTTTTTAAGTTATGCTTTCCTCTGAGGAAATTTTGAGAGTATTCTTTCTGATATTATAAAGAAGTATCAGAAAAGTGTGTTGCAATTCTGATAAAAAATTTAGGCAAAGTGCATAGTATTTCCACAGTCCTGCCCAGAGTATTTTGAAGTCAAATGTTAAGTCAATGAAAGGTGGAACATAATGGAGAAAAGCCACATTTTACCATTTCAAAAATTATTGTGCTTAGGTGAGTAGGGAATAAAAAGAAAAAATTAAAATAAAACTATGACACTCAATTTTAAAAAAGAGACAATGAACTATGTTTAAAATTAATTATGCTGGACTCAGTGCCTATAGCTCAGGAGCTAGGGCACCAGCCACATACACTGGAGCTGGCAAGTTCAAACCCAGCCCCAGCCTGCCCAATAACAATGACAATTACAACCAAAAAAAGCGGGCCGTTGTGGCAGGTGCCTGTAGTCCCAGCTACTTGGGAGGCTGAGGCAAGAGAATATCTTAAGCCCAAGAGTTTGAGGTTGCTGTGAGCTGTGATGCCACAGCACTCTACTGAGGGCCACACAGTGAGACTGTCTCAAAAAAAAAAAATTAATTATGCTAAAATTGTTTATTCAAAATGACATCTAATATCCTTAAATGTGATTTATTTTTTGACAGAGTCTTACTCTGTCACCCTCAGTACAGTGCTGTGGTGTCTTAGCTCACAGCAACCTCAAACTCCTGGGTTCAAGTGATTCTCTTGCCTCAGCCTCCCAGGTAGCTGGGATTACAAGTGCCCACCACAACACCCGGCTATATTTAAGAGACAAGGTCTGGCAGTGGTTCAGGCTGGTCTCCAACTCCAGAGCTCAGGCAATCCACCCCCCTCGGCCTCCCAAGTGCTAGGATTACAGGAGTGAGCCACCGAGCCGGGCAAAATGAGATCTTGGTATCTGGCTAAAAAGACAAGTTAAGTTATTTTCCAAATCTTTGAAGCTACACGATAAACTTCATGCCTACACAGCTTGAGTTAGAGGTTATCTTTATTAAAATAATACAGTTTGGATATAAGTTCCTTCATAATTCTAAAGTCTAGAGTAAGATGTTTAGTACTAAGAAATACACTTAATTATAATTATTTATGATCCTAAGGCACTTGTACAAGCATAATTATCTTGGGGTGGAACAGGCTTTTAGGCTAGCAAGCTATGTGACAAGCGTGACTACCAAAGAGACTTGAACAAGAGTTGATCGAATGGTGAATACAAAAAGCACCAAAGTCAACTCAAAACACTGATAAGAAAACAAGGCTCTCTGCAGCAACCGACGCGTTGGAAAAAAAAAATATACATCCAAGGCACACAAACGATAAAGCACAACTAACTGCTGCCTGAGTGTTTCCACTTTGTGATGCTGAACACTGGGCACAGAATACTTTTTTTTAGTGTTTTCTTACCTGAAATTTAGTGTTTCGATTGCCCCTCCTCCCCAGTGCCCTTCCTTCCTCCTCCCTCACCCCTCCCAGCTCAAATTAACATTTGTACTAGGTACCTCCTATCAGCTCGCAGCTTCTTCCCAAACACGCCCACGTACACTGAAACTGGCCTGCGTCTACACAACACACAGCTACAGGGAAAGAGCTTCCAGAGGGGCAGGTGGGGGGATAAATTAGCTTCGCACAGCTTTACGACTATTTTCTAGATATCTGCTCCTCACTCACGGCTCGCGTTTCTCCCAAATCACCTCCATGGCATGGTGTTTATGAGCCTACCTAATCCGATACCGCAATGGAATTCCGGATATTTACCGACAGCTCTCCCGGCTTTGCAAGTGTTTGATCAGATACGTCCCGAATCTTTTTACCCCCACTATGCCGGCTCGGGGCTCTAAGTAAAGCGACCCCGGGCAGCGTCCCCTATTCTGCACCCGGCCCAAGGCCAGCCCAGGACGCAGCCCCCAACCCCCCACCCTGGGCCGGGACTTGAGGGACACTCGGGCTGCGGACCGTTCCGCAACAGGTCACCCTGACCGCGAGTCCGCAGGTTCGCGGGCGGCCAACTCGGGGGCAAAGCAGCCAGGGCCAGGGGAGGGGGTGTGGCCCGACTCGGCCGGTCCCGGGCGGCGGTCCCGGCTCGGGCTCACCTGAAGGGAGGCTGAGGCGCCCCCAAGCGCTAGGACAGCGCGAGGGGAGGTCGGAGTCTTCCACCACCCAGAAAGTAGAGCTAGGCGAGGCGGGTTCGGG
>NW_003852411.1:14883297-14889238 GCF_000181295.1 Otolemur garnettii
CAGCGCCCGCCGCCGCTGCCGCTCGGGGGAGGGGAGTGCGCTGGATCCACCCCGTCCGCGCCAGGGGTGGGGGAAGAGAGCGGACCTGGCGGGGGCGCGCGCCAAGAGGGCGGGGCGGAGCCGCGCGCGCGCACCAACCGAGCGCGCTCGCGCGGAGAGCCAGAGCCGCAGCGTGCGGGGTCTCTGCTCCCTGCCCGCCCCGGCCCGGCGGCCCAGCGGAGCCCAACTGCCGCCGGGGACCGGTGTTAGGGGCGCGCGCAGCCAGCCACAGACCCTTGCCCGGCGCCCAGGGGGCAGGGAGAGGGTGGAGGACGGACAGGTGGGACACCCATCACATCGGGGCCGCCCCTCTCCAAGGCACCGCCCTCTACAGTGAAATCCGCTGTGAGGTCTTTGGCCTTCGGAGCCCGAACCTCACATTTACGGCTAGGGAACAAAGTCTAAGAAAATTTGGCCCCAAGATCAAATATCCAACCCACGCCAGCGGTGTTTTTAGAAGTCGCTGCAGACAAGTAAGGGAATCCAAATGTAAAGAGTCACTGCACTATTGTAAATAAGATCATAAGTTATGGTGATCAATACTCTCCCACATTAAGATTCGGGAAGTGTTAGAAGTAGTTGTTGTGCAGGATGCTACGCTTTAATGAGCAATGACAGAAATTTGGCATCCCCTTAGTCTCAGATTGAAGAGTCACCTGAGTTACAGGTGAACAGTATTTTCACGTCATTGCACAAACATGATTCTGAAATATTAAATATTTTCTGTGAATGAAAAAGGAATGGATTTGGTTTGAATGGTAGAAGGGTGTTGTTTCAGAGGATGCACTATATGCCGTGGCCTACTTAAAATTAGCACTATTTGATGCAGTGTGACTATGAATGGAAGGTTTTAAGTGAGCCACCTTTGTATATTCTGCCATTAGACCATCTGAAAATGGATGATGATTGGATGATCTGCAGCTCTTTCTCTAGGCAATGTACAGTAAAATGTGAAGGGAATACTGTGTACCAGCATCGAGTATAAAATGACCAAAATTGGCTATTCCCATGGTGTCTTTCCTTCCTCTAATAACCCCTAAACAGAACTGATTAATCTTGTAAGTTGTAGAATGTTGATCAGTTCCTCCTTTGACTGTCTTGTGTTCTAGCCCTTTACCCTAGGTAGGGAAGCTAGAATGCCCTTCAACCCCCTTCTCTCAAATAGGGTTACTACTACTACTTCTTCTTCTTCTTCTTCTTCTTCTTCTTCTTCTTTTTGTAGAGACAGTCTCATTTTATCACCCTCGGTAGAGTGCTATGGCGTCACAACTCACAGCAACCTCCAACTCCTGGGCTCAGGCTATTCTCTTGCCACAGCCTCCTAAGCAGCTGGGACTACAGGCGCCCTCCAGAACACCCGGCTATTTTTTGGTTGCAGTTGAGCAGGGGCCAGGTTGGAACCCGCCACCCTCTATATATGGGGCCGGCACCCTACCCACTGAGCCACAGGCGCCACCCAGGGTTACTTCTTTGAAGCACCCTGACACAAAGGTAAGTAAAAATCGAAAATAAAACAATGACGGGCAACAAAGTTCATGGTATTTCACTTTTGTTCCATTTTACTTTCAAAGAAAGTCTTGAATCATGTTAAAACCACTGGGCGAAGAAAGAAAAGGAAGACTATTGGTTAAAAGGGGCAGGAGGAATACACTACCTCTACGTAGGAAAATTTCCCATAGATGTTAGTTGCTTCAAGCCCCCAAAACAACAGCAAACCGAATTGGCACTTTGAGGAAAAACTCCTTACAATTATTGAGTTGAGTAAACGTTTAGTCTTTTTTAAGTGTTAGTAAAAGATTAAGGAAAATGTGGTTGGCTGTGTACCAATGGTAATACATATAATAATTATATACGTACATACATAGATACACCATTATCATAAATAACTGCTCATCAGAAATAGGAAAATTAAGGAATAGCAGAACATTCTATTTTGTGTAAATGCTTTACAATTATTTTAAACCTGAATTAGGGTTTCATAAATACAAATGAGGTTCTGTTCTTATATCTGTCAATAATTTTGAACAGCCTACTGTAAAAACAGTGAAGATTTCATTTGGATTTTGAAGGGAAAAAAACATGAGCTAGGCCATGGATATACTAAATTTGTATGCCTACTGAATTTCTGGGTTTGGAGAAATTACCCAAAGTCTTTCTTACATTGATAACCTATAGAGTAATGCTTTTATTAAATTTATTACGAGTTGTGTTAAGTTAAAATTTCTGAACTTGGTAAGATTAAGATTTTGTATATAGAAATATGGAAACAAAGGGCGGCGCCTGTGGCTCAGTGGATAGGGCATTGGCCTCATATACCGAGGGTGGCAGGTTCAAACGCGGCCTCGGCCAAACTGCAACAACAAAAAAATAGCTGGGCATTGTGGCAGGCTCCTGTAGTCCCAACTACTCAGGAGACTGAAGCAAGAGAATCACCTGAGCCCAGGAGTTGGAGGTTGCTGTGAGCTGTATGACACCATGGTACTCTACCCATGGTGATAAAGTGAGACTCTGTCTCTAAAAAAAAAAAAACAACAACACATTAAAACCCATAATGGCATAAATGTATTTATGATCTATGTACAAATGACTTAATTTAAAAAAGTATAAAAAAAAAAGAAAAATTAAATGCATCTTGAGAAACACCAAAAAAAGAAAAAAGAAAGAAAGAAAAGAAATACAGAAAAAAGTTCACTTTCAATGTCTTTTACAAGTCTCAGCCTATCTATTGGTATTCCTATTGATAGGCATTGGCTTTTTACACCTGAAGAGGCTCAACAACAAATTTTCTTTCCCAGAGCACTTTTACCATAGTTAAATTCTGTAAGTTGCTTTATGGATTCCATTTGCTTTTGCCAAAAGACAATAAATATGCAAAGCCTTAGTATAACAAAAAGTGCTAATGTATAAAATAGAAATGCCATTATATAAAATAAAAATCAATAAGAATTCAATATGCTTAAAAGTCATTTCAGAGGCATCACCATTATGTAATGGTTTTATTACTGTGCATCAGAATTATTTCCAAGGGGCAAGCCAAGGAACTAATTTAGACTTAGAACAAGCAGTTCAAAGACAAGAGACCACCACTGCAAGAAACAAATTAACAAAAAACTCAGCTCATTACAGCTGTCAAAATAAAATCAAATTGGAATGATGAGAAACTTACTATTTCAGTAACTTCTAATTCTATTACAACTAACAGAATTTCGGTAACAACATATATATCTCTGTTGTTTCTCTAACCTTTAATCTCTTTTTTCAAATATATAGTCGCTGGGTATTTAGAAGCTATTTGTCTTCTACATTTGCAATGTTCTGGTTTGTTTGTTTGTTTGTTTAGAGAGTGTCTCACTCAGATTCCTTGGGGTTGGGTGCTGTGGCATCATAGCTCACAGCAACCTTAAACTCCTGGTCTCAAGTGATCTTGTCTCAGCCTCATGAGTAGCTGGGACTACGAGTGTCCACCACAACCCCAGCTAGTTAATGTTCTGAATTAAAATATAGGCAAAGTACCATACCCAAAATTCACTTTGAGAGAAAGGACGCAGAAGGGAACTTCAAAGAGATAGACATTGTCCAGACATAAGGTACAAGCAATGCCTGCCATGAGTCCCAAGGAAGAGACACACTGCACACCACACAGGTATTATGATAGCAAGGACAAAGATAATCAACAGCCCATTCAAAAATGAGTGCCAGATTGATTTCACAATTTATGTTTATATTTACATTTACAATTAAGCCACTTCTCAGAGGGGCAATTCTATGCATGCTGTGGATTAACAGGGCTTTATTTACTTAATGATGGCTAGTATTTCCCTGGAATAACTCTCGAAAAGGCCAGTTAGTAAGTGTATAAATAAATGTTGGCATGCACAAATAATTTTCGGTATTAACTTTAAAGATAGTTTCAGTAACAAATGCCTTGTTTATCTGACAGGATTAGGAAAGGAGGTGGTGAGGGATTGGATATAACAAGTTTTCATCTTGAAACATTGGAAAAGTTTTATTTAAACTACTTATATTGATTTTTTTCCTGAAAAATCATGAATTTCTCTGCCTTAAATTAAAAAAAGTCAAAATAATAATAATAATAAAATATAGTACAGTGGTCTTTTGGTATCTAGAGAGTAGTTCCAGGATCCTCTGGGGATACCCAAATCCACAGATGCTCATGTCTCTTATACAGAGTGGCCAAAAAGTTTGTGTGCAATTTAAAATAGTGTGCAATTTATTTTTTATTTTATTTTGTTTTTTTAGAGACAGAGTCTCACTTTATTGTTCTTGGTAGAGTGCTGTGGCATCACAGCTCATAGCAACCTACAACTCTTGTACTTAAGCCAGTGGTTCTCAACCTTCCTAATACCTCGACCCTTCAATATAGTTCCTCATGTTGTGGTCACCCCCAGCCATAAAATTATTTTCATTGCTACTTCATAACTGTAATTTTGCGACTGTTATGAATTGTGATGTAAATATCTGATATGCAGGGTGTATTAAGGCGACCCCTGTGAAAGGGTGGTTCGACCTACACAGGAGTCGTGACCCACAGGTTGAGAACCACTGGCTTAAGCAATTCTCTTGCCTCAGCCTCCCAAGTAGCTAGGACTACAGGCACCCACCACAACACCTGGTTATTTTTTGGTTGCAGTTGTCATTGTTGTTTAGCAGGCCCAGGCTGGGCTAGAACCTGCCAGCCAGGGTATACGTGGCTGGCGCCCTACTCACTAAACTATAGGTGCCGAGCCCTCCTGTACACTTTAAATCATTTAATTACTTATAATATCTAATATGGTTTAATGCTATGAAAATAGTTGTTATACTGGATTTTAAATTTTTCATTATTTTTATTGTTACATTGTTATTTTTTATTAAAGAATATTTTTAATCCACGGATATGGAACCTGTCAATATGGAAAGCCAGGCCATATAGCTAAACCTTTTCTTGCTGACCCAGATTATACCTAATAGAAGAAAAAGATCTTTGTCAACAATGTTCATCAGAGTAGTTTCCTTTTTATATATTCTGCATGTTAAAATACATTAGAATTTTTAAAAATAAGAGTTCATCAATCCAATAAATTGGTAAAATAAATAGAGAAAATGAAAATACTTTTGCTTAGGGTAGAATACTAAGAGACTACCAGAGTTGGAAAATCATCATTTTGTAACCATTATGCCAAAGATTGGGTAAGGCAAGGACCATCAGTGGATCTAAAGGTAAGAAGAAATTTGGACAAGGAGCAGGATATTTTCATGGTGTCAGAGTATTTTTCCACAGACATATTAATTGCAAGAAAGCAGCAATTCTACAGTGAAGAAATTGGACAAAACCTGACCAGGTAATAAAAATTAGCATCACAAATGAGAGACAGATGGGCATTATTTGCCTCCAGATGTGAATTACGGAAGACACAGCATCTAATGAGAAAATGAGGAATCTAATGAGGAAATATCTGATAAATCCTAAATGAGGAATGTTCTGTTTGTTTTTTAAAAAGATAGGCTGAAGGGCAGTGCCTGTGGCTCAGTGGGTAGGGCTCCGGCCCTATAGACCAAGGGTGGCAGGTTTGAACCCAGCCCTGGCCAAACTGCAACAAAAAAATAGCCAGGCGTTGTGGTGGGCGCCTGTAGTCCCAGCTACATGGGAGGCTGAGGCAAGAGAATTGCCTAAGTCTAGGAGTTGGAGGTTGCTGTGAGCTATGACACCACAGCATTCTACCAAGGGCAATAAAGTGAGACTCTCTGTACAAAAAAAAAAAAAGAGGGGCTGAAGGCCAGGCAGGGTGGCTCACACCAGTAATCCTAGCACTCTGGAAGGCTGAAGTGGGTGGATTGCTTGAGCTCAGGAGTTCAGAGATCAGCCTGAACAAGAGTGAGACCCCAACTCTTTTTTTTTTTT
>NW_003852411.1:14889520-14895660 GCF_000181295.1 Otolemur garnettii
AGGTGCCTATAGTCCCTGCTACTCAGGAGGCTGAGGTAAGAGAATCGCTTGAGCCCAGGAGTGTGAGGTAGCTATGAGCTGTGACACCACAGCATTCTACCAAGGGCAACAAAGTGGGACTCTGTCTCAATAAATAAATAAATAAAGGCTGTGTTCTTCAAAAATCTCAATGTCATAAAAGATAAAGGCTGTGAAAATGTTCCAGCTGAAGAATCATGACAACAATGTAATATGAGTTCCTATACTGGATTCCTTCCTGGAGGAGGAAAAAATGCTATACAGGACATTAGTGAATTGGTTGGAAAACTGATGATAGATTGATTAGATAAATGTATTTCATCAATATGAAAGTCACTGTGAACGTCATTGAAATTGGTTAACTCTGGGCAGTGCCTGTGGCTCAGGGAGTAGGGCGCCGGCCCCATATATGGAGGGTGGTGGGTTTGAACCCAGCCCTGGCCAAACTGCAATAAAAAAAATAGCCAGGCATTGTGGTGGGCACCTGTAGTCCCAGCTTCTCATGAAACTTGCTTTACATCCAAGAGCTGGAAGTTGCTGTGAGCTGTGACGCCACAGTGTTCTACCAAGGGCAACAAAGTGAGACTGTCTCTAAAAAAAAAGAAGAAAAAATTGGTTAACTCTATAGTGGTTGTATACATATTCTTAGAAAATATATACTGCAGTATTTCAGAGTAAAGGGCCAGGAGTTCATTATGTTATATACATTATATATAACATAATAATGTACCCATATTCATTATATATGTAAGAAAAACATATACAGACATACATGTATATGTATATATCAGAAAACTGATAAAAAGGCAAAATGTTAATAATAGGTGATTCTGGGTAGGGATTGGTATTCTTTGCAAACTTTCTATAAATTTGAAATTATTTCCCAATAAAAAGATTTTTTTTTTTTAAGAGACAGAGTCTCACTTTGTCGCCCCTTTGGTAGAGTGCTATGGCATCACAGCTCACAGCAACCTCCAGCTCTTGGGCTTAGGCGATTCTCTAGCCTCAGCCTCAATAAAAAGATTTTTTAAAAAAAGGTTATAATTTTAAAGCATCAGCAAAAGTAAGTAATCCATAGATGGTAACATCATAAAGATTTTAAAGGATCACCTCACTGCTAAATCCCACATGCTTTCTGAAATCATTGACTACTTCTGTGAAACTGTCTTGTCTCTTGGATTAAAAGTATAGAGACAAAGAATTTTATAATTAAAGAGTCATCTCACTCAACTTTTCATTTTATAAATGAGAAAACTGAGGGCTAGAGATTGAAAAGATTTACCCAAAGTTACCGAGGACAATCTTGATTCTATTTCCTTCTCCACAGCCACTGAACTACTGCTGCTCAGTTCCTATCACTTTCTCTCTTTTCTCTTTCCTGAGTTTCCACATGGCCTTGGCTTCTCTTCTTTCCATGATTATGCAGAGAACTTACATGACCTTACTCTTTGAAGTACCATTGCTCCACTGGTAATTCTTACCCAGCCTTCTGTACCACATCTCTCATTGACTCCATGACTTCTATATTAGGAGATTTCATCTCCAGTTCAAAACTGAAATAACCAAAGATGAAAAAATTTTAATGCCTACCAAAAATATATTCATCTTTACCAATTATCAGAGAAGTGTGCATTAAAACAAGATATGTTTTGCCTAAGAGAATGCCCAAGTAATGAAAGTTGTAATACTTTGTCTTATCAAGTGTGTGGACAACACACCTTCTCATATCCTAGGAGTATAAATGGGGAGTACCTAGGAGTATCTCTGTGGTGGACAGTTACCATAATCAAGAAAAAAATTAAATGTACATAGGCTTTTGACTCAGCAATTTCACACATAGATATCTGTCCTACAAAAATACTGTGATAATGTTTAAAGAGATACACAAGACTACTCATGAAGCATTGTAATAGCAAAAATTGGACTATTAAATGTTCATCAATAGGAAAGTGGGTAAAAAAATTTTAATATTTCTTTACAACGAATAGATAGCTCTCTAAGAACCAATATTGAAAAAGAAAGGTGAAGAGAATGATGTAAATTAGAATTCCATTTCCTTTTCTTTTAAGTTGGTATGTACATAGAAGTTAGCCTGCAGAGCTATGCAAGGAATTGTCACAAGAGAATGGAAATGAGAGGTGGGGAAGAAGATTTTCATTTTTCAGTTTTATATATTTCCATTGTTTGTTGTTGGTGTCATTTTTTTTACTAGAAGCGTGTATAGTTTTTATAAAAAACCATAACAAAAATAGTGTTCTTCTCTTTTTAAGCAGAAAACTTTTAATTCCTTAATCAGCATCCCCTCCATCACTGTTCTCATCATTTCTTCTCTCTCCGAGGTTTTATTTCTTTTTTTTTTTTTTTAGAGACAGAGTCTCATTCTGTTGCCCTCGGTAGAGTACTGTGGTGTCACAGCTCACAGCAACCTCCAGCTCTTGGGCCTAGGTGATTCTCTTGCCCCAGCCACCCAAGTAGCTAGGACCACAGGCACCCGCCACAATGCCTGGCTATTTTTTTGTTGCAGTTTGGCCAGGCTGGGTTCAAACACACCACCCTCAGTATATGGGGCCGGTGCCCTCCTCTCCCACGTTTTAATATCACCTTTAACTCTTTTCTCCCCTTCTTCACTTATCCATTTAGTCCTGATATTTGTAAAACTTTTATAATTATTAACCTGAACCACATTTGTAAAAAGGTACTTCTAACTGATCTCTTGGCGTTAGCTACTCTCCATATGTATTCATTATACATCTTTTCCTACACTACTATATTCATTGTATCAAACATCTCCCCCATCACCCTAACCTCTCAATTCAAAAATCCCCAGTTGTTCCTTGTGGTTTACTAGGGTAGAAACCAGGGACTATGATAATTTCAATCTACCCTACTAATTCACCTCATCACCACTCCACATATTATTCTTTGACTGACTTATTCAATAAAGAAACATGTATTTCTCCAATCACCCAACATGTACTTACTCCCTTCTTGGTTCATTCCAGCAGACCTTTTTCCTCGATCTTCTGTTCTAAGACTTTGTTTAGGGTCTGACTTAATAGCCACCTCTGTTCCTTCCACCAGGATGTGCTGATTAGCATGTCCATTTCACACTGACACCTCCCTTTTCTAAACCCTTGTTATCATTGGCACCCTCCCTCACTTTGGCAATTTATTACATAATGACTTACAATCTTATCAGTGTTTGTGTTTCTCACAGCCCCCGATAGATTACAAGTGCCTGAAGAGCACGATCTTGACTCTCTCTTTGGATTCATTGTTACTGGACATTTGCAATGGACAGACAATATATTAAATGCCTCATTTATGTCACCTCATTTAGTTCTCACAATAACCAGGAAGGTACATATTTTATTTATTTGTTTGTTTATTTACCTATTTATTTATTTTTGAGACAGTCTCACTTTGTCTCACTCAGTAGAGTGCTGTGGCATCACAGCTCATAGGAACCTCAAACTCTTCGGCTCAAGTGATTCACTTACCTCAGCCTCCCAAGTAACTGGGACTATAGTAGCCTGTGACAATGCCTGGCTAGTTTTCCTGTTTTTAGTAGAGACAGGTCTTGCTCTTGTTCAGGCTGGTCTCAAACTCCTGAGCTCAAGCAATCCACCCGCCTTAGTCTCCCAGAGTGCTAAGTTTATAGGCATGAACCACTATACCCAGCCAAGAAGGTAGAGATCTTTACATTTCAATAATGGGATTTAGAGAAGTTGAAAGACTTATTCAAGGTCAAGCTGCTAAGAAATGGCAAAGTTGAGTATCAAATCCAGACAATCCAACTCGGTCTTCATGCCATAGTGCCTCCCTATCAAATCAATGAGGCTCAGAAAATACTTACTGAATATAATGTACTTTATGCTAACAATAAACTATCCAATGTATGATACCCAGTACATGTTTAATTTTGAAATTGTTTTCTCTGTAATTTAGTTTTATTATAGAAACTTATTCAAGAGTTCCAAAGAGTAACTACTGCTTCAAAATCTAAATAATTTTTGAATAATAGGAAAAGTTAAATTGGAAAAAAATGGTGTTAGGTCCAATTCCTAATTTTGTCCACCCAAGTGTATTAAAAAATACATTGCAGGAGACAATTTTCCACCATAGTAGCACAGTAATAAAGTTGGTTATCACATTACAGATGGGAAAGGCTTACTGCATAACACTGAGTCTATTTCCCTGGAGAGATGCAACTCTATCTGTGGTTTCACATTCCAGAAAGAAATATTCTTACTCCTTGTGGAAGTTCATAACGTAAGCATTTTACGTTTCTGTTAGATCAACCAATACATCTCATGTAACTTTTACTGTACTTAATGGAGACTTGCCTTAGCAAAAGAGATTTTCTTAATTATGATACAATCCTGCTTATACAGATTTGACACTCTTTGTTGAGTTCTGGAAATTCTATTTGTTGTTAAAAGGCACTGTATCTCCAACAGAGTAGTTATTATTTAAGAGCATTCCAGCTGGGAAAGTATAAATGGTAGTTAAACTTAGTTACAAATTGACTTTCAAACTGTAACTTCAGCTAGAAAACATGACTTCAAAAACAAAAACAACATGATGTGTTAGTCACTTTTCAAAAAATTGTTATCAATTTGCCGATATGTACTACATTATAAACATTACAAGTATACACCTTGAACTGAAAAAAATAAAAACCCTTTAAAATGAGTGGTTTCAGGGTGGAGTTACATTTAAACTTAAATACTTACGGGGACTTATTTATATTTCAGCATTTTTTGTTCTTATCAATGTTATTAATTGCTTTTGATCGATTAATTTTCATCTCTCAGAAGCAGAGCTTCTGGTCAAAAACAAACTTATTGACCACCTTCTAAATCTGGTGAATCTCTGCAACCTCCCAACATGTCTCTAAAATTACCATGAGGATCAAAAATAGTAGAAATGGAGATAATAACAAATGAGAACTTTTGGAATGCCAGGAAAAAAAAAAGGACGAATAGTAATTGATATATCTAAGCAGAGAAAAATGAAATTAACTGCCTGTAGAGGTGAGAGGCAAAAAGAAGCCGCCAGCTGATTTGTGCAGCAGAACTCAGGAAAGTTTAGGAATTGGAGATACCAGGTACTTAGGAAAGTGGGTATAAGAAATGCCTCTAAAGGCAGAATTGGATAAAAGTCTATATGATGACCATTTGGACACTCCGCTTTAGTACCACCACAAGCTACCTCCACATCCCTACCATACAGGGAGAATTAAACCAGAGAGATTGAAGAGAGGTACCTGACTTTTAAATATGACAAGCAGTAAAGGACCACCAAATATTTTAGGAAAGTTTCTAATGTGATAGGCAGACACCCCTCTGCCCACTCCACCCCCAAGGACCTGCCCTTTCTATTCCTCCGCTTGAAAAATGCAGGAACAGGGGGAAATCATTTTTAAGTTCAATTAATATCTATATAATGATACAACATTACATTCATTAATGCTGCATTCAAATAAGACTGGGATGCTATGAAAAAGTTATCATCAATGAGCTGAACAAAGGCGCTTATAAATTTAAAATATGACACCTAAAGATATCAACAGAAAAGTTGGAAGATTAAAACTTTTAAAATTTTTCCAGAAAGTGAAAGATTCTAGACCTAACCCTATTGTAACTCTACACTAAACTAAGAGTGTGAGCAAACTAGTGTTATAATAAATGGTTGATGGGAAAGAATTTGGTAAAATGTCTACTGAGGGGAGTTTGGTTAATTTCTTTCAAAATTAAAAATGTTAAGAACTCCATTACTAGGAATTTTATCCCACAGAGAAGCTCACTTGTATTTAAAAAGGGTTATATAAAAAGATAATAATAGTAGAAAACTGGAAATATACCAAATGTAAATGCTAAATAGGAAATTGGTCAAAAAATTACATTACATTCAGGCAGTGGGATACTGTGCAGCCATTTTAAAAATGAGGTTGCTATAGATATACTAGTAGGAAATGATTTCTAAAGTATACTGGAAAAGCCACTGCAGATAGACTGAGAGCACAGGTTTAGCAGAATACACCAGAACTGATAATGTTGATCACCTCCAATAAGGGGTCGGAGGGGCTGGGGTATGGGTCGAAGGAGAATGACTTTTCA
>NW_003852411.1:14896568-14900041 GCF_000181295.1 Otolemur garnettii
AGGCACCCACCACAAATGCCCAGCTATTTTTTGGTTGTAGTTGTCATTGTTGTTTCGTAGGCCCAGGCCGGGCTCACACCAGCCAGACTCGGTGTATGTGGCTGGCGCCCTACTCACTGAGCTATGGGCGCCAAGCCTAACCTAATTTTTTGTTAGGTCAATGAATCCTAAACAATGAAAAAAAGAATTTTTGGTTGAGATGCCCCAAATTAGACCCTATACTATAATAAACAATGCTGTTGAGCTGAATATAGCCTTTTATTATAATTGGTGGAGGTATACTTTCTTCTTCTGGGTTTTTAATTACAGTGCAATACTCATGGCTCATGGTCGAATAATTTATCATAGTTGCTATGAGTATACCTCTTTACCCTCACTTCGATCAGGCATAGCCCCTCCTGCTAAAAGATGGTCTCAAGTGACTGTGAACAGGTGAACCTTCCTTTCCTAATTTGCAAAGGTGATGATCTAGACCAAGATCAATCTTTCTGCTCTTCCCAGGAATTTGGAATAAGGTCACTGAGACACAGTCAGTAGGTAGCCTTGCGAGCCAAACTGCAAGGTTCCGTAGTGCTCAGTGTATGACAGAAAAGACACAAGCAGAGAAAGAAAGGCAGCCTCCAGAGAGAGGCAGAAGACTGATAAGAGACAGAAGCCAAATAAGAGATCATTCTTTCCAGTTTCAGGCCCAGTGGCTTCCTTTGCTTTTATGCCTTGGTGGTTGTCTGCCATTGCTGAGAGAATGAGGACCAAAGACTCCATTCTTGGCAAAGGAAAGCACCCCCAGAAAAAGAGGAAAACTGAAAAGTAAGCTGAGTGAGTCAGAACAAAGAAAAGTCAGCTAGTTTACATTTAAGCTAGCCACTGCTAGCAAGCTTCTTGCCTTTTCTGAAATTCAAACCTGTTGGGGTTACAGCTTACAAACACCCTGCTGGGTTTGTGAGAACTGTGGGGACAGTAATGGCCATAGAAGAGATTGTGGCAAGTCCTAGAAAAGATACCTCTTCTAGGGCATTTCCTGCCCATTAAACAGGCAAAAGCAGATACCCATTGTAGAGATTTGCGTTCGCCTGAGGTAGAAACCAAGGGAGTAGCTCAAGCTCTGAGATATGGGCAGAAGAGCTTATATCCCTTATTGCAGAGGGAAATCCTCTGTGGTGGTGATGGGAGGAAAATGCATCCCTCCCCAGTTGATCCCTCAACGGCGATTATGGCTGCTGGCATTTTACTCCACAGAGAACTAGCAGAGTTTAACACCTCCCTAGAAATCTGTGTGTGTGTGTCCTCAAGCAGGAAGCTCTCCCCATACAAGGCTCAGATTTCAGATTATTGAAGGCTACCTTTAAGGTAATAATAATAACAAAAGGAGCTGATATGATCAATCCCAGAAACCACTGACATCTTTGTTCCCTCCCTCATCTTACTCTCTGGGCAAATAGACTTCAATAAAATCAGAGTGAAGTAAACATTCTGGGCCATTGCCTGAATCCCACAATGGGCAATGGACCCTGAGCTCCCACATTTAATTCTACTCTATGTCTCTTGTCTTTCTTTACCATCCCTTCTAACTCTACATTTCTCCAGTCAATCGCTGCCAGTTTCCACAGGTCTCAGCAGATGCTGTTCTCAGGGCAGGACCCCGACAAGCCATGGCTTTTTCTTAAGCTAGTATAAGTAGTTTTCTATTCCTTAATCTGAGCCATTTTCTATGTAGAATATCAACAATGACATGTAAACTATTTTCTTTCTTTCTTTCTTTTTTCTTTTTTTGTAGAGACAGTCTCACTTTATTGCCCTCGGTAGAGTGCCGTGGCATCACACAGCTCACAGCAACCTCCAACTCCTGGGCTTAGGCTATTCTCCTGCCTCAGTCTCCTGAGTAGCTGAGACTACAGGTGCCTGTCACAATGCCTGGCTATTTTTTTGTTACAGTTTGGCCGGGGCTGGGGTTGAACCCTCCACCTTTGGTATATGAGGCTGGCGCCCTCCCACTGAGCCACAGGCACCACACCCCAACATGTAAATTATTTTCAAGACTCCTTATTGGCTGAGCACAGTGGCTCACACCTGTAATCCTAGCACTCTGGGAGGCCCAGGCAGGTCGATTGCCTGAGCTCACAGGTTTGAGACCAACCTGAATCAGAGCAAGACCCTGTCTCTAAAAATAGGTAGCTGTGTGGCCTGTAGTCCCAGTTACTTGGGTGACTGAGGCAAGAGAATCACTAGAGCTCAAGAGTTTGAGGTTGCTGTGAGCTGTGATGCCACAGCACTCTACCAAGTGTGACAAAGTGAGACTCTGTCTCCAAAAAATTGTTTTTAATTAAAGAAAAAGAAAAGACTCCTTATTAACAACTGATCTTCTATTTATTACTTCTCAGTATTTATTTACTATTTCTCAATATTTATCCCAGTAGAAATAATATTATGATGAAATAATATTGTGGTGATCTGGGAGTTAGTCATAATCCACCCTGTATACCACAATGAACAACTCAACCTTCTTTTTATATATCCAGTTACTTTTACTTGAAAATTAGGATGATACTATCTGCCTTATCTTCTTTACATCTTGATTCTGAGGGTTAAATCATATTACAAAAGCATAAATAACTTTGAAAAATATATTAAATGTTGGGTATCTTGAGGTGTATTATTTGTTATGTCATAGTGTTAATTTCTGAGCATTCTGCTAAGTCACCCAAATTAGAGTGTTTGGTGTTAATTTGAAGTTGCAAGACCTGTACAGTCTTAGCTGTCTCCATTTTTTCATTCATTTCCAAATCAGTGCCCAGGACCATTAGATCAATGTGTAGTTTGGGCTGTGTTTGCCTAGTTCTAGGTGGACACTGTCCTTAAGACTTTCAGACGCCTTCCAATTGTCTGCTACACCAACCTTCGGCAAGCCCTGCCCTTCTCATGTCCGAACAGGCTTCTGGAAATTGAAGTGGTCCCACCTCGCCTGGAAAGGGAATTCAGACAAACTTACCTGGGCCGCATTTAATCAACATGCTCCATACTTTCCCTAGTTGCTCCAAACTCACCTTGCAAAATCTCACTCTCTTGCCACATCTCTGTAACATCTTAGGGAGATAGCCACCTGGTAGTATCTTTCAACACCCACCCCCACGTCAGAAAGGACAAAACTCCACTCCATCCTTCTTAAAAATATGAGCTCTCTCCTAACTTCTTTTCTTTGGATATTTATTTCAATTTGAAGTTACCTGAATACATCTATTTCCCATTATGCAGGAAACCAATATGATTTTCTCAGGTTTCATACAACCCCCTAGGGACAGCCAAATGGATGCTTAGCTACAAAGGAGGTAGGTTTCAAATGAGTTACGGATTCTATTCAATTAGCCATATAAAATTTGTTATATAATCGGCATATAGAAGTCTAAGTCTAAAAATAGTATTCAAGATCTAGGACAAGAGATGGAAACAAAAAGTCAGGAAGAAGACGGAATACTGAG
>NW_003852411.1:14900819-14903935 GCF_000181295.1 Otolemur garnettii
TTTTTTTTTTGAGAGAGTCTTATTATGTCACCCTCGGTAGAGTGCTGTGGCATCATAGTTCACAGCAACCTCAAACTCCTAAGCTTAAGCAATTCTCCTGCCTCAGCCTCCCAAGTAGCTGGGACTACAGGTGCCTGCCACACTGCCTGGCTATTTTTTGTTGCAGTTGTCATTGTTGTTTAGCTGGCCTGAGCTGGGTTTAAGCCCACCCTCTTCAGTGTATGTGGCTGGCACTGTAACCACTGTGCTACAGCACCGATCCCAAATATTCTTAGAGTAGAAAATGTCAATGTATCTGGCTCACACCAAGCAATTTCTTGATATATAACCTATTCTCAAAATGAATCTATCTACCAGGAATGATAGGGGAGTGGATATGGGTAGAGGAGAATAAGGGACTGTGTAGATAATCAACCCCATTGTATAGCTATATAATCTAATACATTCTCATTTTGATTCATTTCTTTCTCATTTAATGGGGGCCTTGTCAGCCTCTGAACAGCCTGATTAGATTTCTCATCCTACAAAACCAAGAGAGAGCTAGTCCCAATACTGATCATATCCCAGGAGGCCCTTCCAAAAAGAACGAGACTCCCCTCATGTTCATTATTACATTTGGCATCTGGGCTCCTCTGTGTGCCAAAGCCCATTTTTTATGTACTTAATAGACTATCTGGAAACCATTGTGTTGCCAGCTGGTACTGCCTTTCCATGATACTTTTCTACCTTATTAATGGATAACTTATAACAGGCCATAAGCTCCTTGAGGAATGGATCTATTCAAATTTGTAGTCCTTTGTTATCACTATTCCAATGCCTTGCACAGAGAAAGTTTTCATTACAGTAATTTCATTAAAAGGGTTTCATATATAATGAATCAAGATGAACAATACTAAAAATGGACAAGTCACTTTACCAAAGTCCTTGGATTAAAATGTCCAGAGTGGTAAGCTGCAACTCTTTCCAAATCAAGGTCACAGCTGACTTTGTCCAGAAAGCGTTCTCTCTTTTATCCTTTTTCCCCTTAATTCTTTTTTATTCTCTTCTTTAGAGATGAGGGTCTCATTCTATGGCCCAGGCTGGACTTGGATTGCTAGCCTCAACCCACCCTCCCACCACAGCTTCCTGATTAGCAAGGACTATAAGCACACCTGGCTTATTTCCTTAATTTAGTATTTATTAGGGATATAATAGTGTATATGTTGACAAAGAAGCTGTTTTTAATGCTATATTACACCTGTTTCTAAGACATATTATAAACAGTTACTTTCTCTTCCCAGTTAGGTACTAAGTTCCTTCCAAGTGGGGAGCCATGCCTTCAATTTCCCCCACACTATTCACACGCTTTTCTGCACACAGGGTTAACTAATATTCACCAAGTGCTTTCCATGTTATGAGGTTGCCTTTAAACACTTTGTATGAATTTAATATTAATATTTAACCCTCTTGCAACGCCATGGGTTAGGTAGTAAACATAAGTAGCTAGTGCAAGGTCGCACAGGTAGGAAGCAGCATCAGTGGGATCTGACCCGAAGCCGTCCTGCTTGAAAGCCCATGGCCTTTCTACTCACTGCCTCCTAGACGGAAAACATTACAATATACCCGTTTTATGGCCTCGTAGACAGAAAACATTACGGTGGCTTCTTGAACAACTAGTTTAATCTATAATGTTTATCAAAGGCATGACTTCTGGTAAACAACAGTGCACTATAGTCAAGTAGAAGAGATTTTTCTGCTTCCTTTGTTGTATTATTTATATTGTTCAGCCCAGATATGGTGGCTCACGCCTTTAGTCCTAGCATTCTGGGAGGCTGAGGTGAGAAGATCACTTGAGCTCAGGAGTTTGAGAACAGCCTCATCTCTATTAAAAATAGAAAAAAAAGTGGGCAATGTGGCACACGCCTCTAGTCCCAGCTATTCAGGAAACTGAGGCAGGAGGATTGCTTGAGCCCAGGAGTTTGGATGATAATGCCACTGCATCAGGGTGACAAAGTGAGATGCTGTCTCAAAAAAAGAAAAAGAAAAATGAAGTTGTATTGCCTTACTACTATAATGTGATTCTGTTTTTCACGGAAATCTTACACTGCCACCAAATCATCCATAACACCGTAATGTCGTCCCTGTTTGGTCATTCCCGACACTAGGGTATGTCTCAGAATTGCCAATCCTGAAGTCTCTGCTGCTGGAAAGCACTTGGTGAATATTAGTTAACCCTGTTTGCAGAAAAGCATGTATAGTAGCAACAACACCTTTACCTGAGGGAGAATCTCTGCTCTGCCTCTTGTCAGAGATGAATGCCACGTAAGTCAATTAAATTTTCTTAGCAGCCGTTCTTCATCAGAAATGCAGTGATAATAACATCTCCCTGAGAGTGAGTTCTCGTGAGGTTCAGAGATAATGCAGGTGAGGCAATTAACACAACATCTGGCGCTTAGTAGGTGCTCAATTAATAGTGGTGTTATTATTCTCTTAGAAATTCATTTAATTATTGCTGCACAAGAATAATCAACATAGAGCTATTCTTAAAGATTGGCCTTCTCACAGAGCCTACTGTGTTCTCTTATTCTGTTGTTAAAACTGGCCATATAATAAATCTCACAGATGTTTGTACCCCATTAGTCAGTGAAAGGAGATAGTTCCCTGGTGGAACGATCATTGCTTTAGCCCAGTTCTTCCAGAGAACTTACTGTAGACAGCTGGTCATTTCACCTTCCTTGGTCAAGAAGAGACAACAATGACAATGGGAATATTTTTTGCAAGTAAAGAATAAATTTAAAATTCTCTATTATTCTTCTAATTAGAAGTTGTTTATAATTGTGTCTCAAAGGTCCTAAATGCTCCTACCAATTCAGGGTGCATTGGTACAAACTGATCTTTGTCAGTGAGGAATTATTATGATTCAGGTTGTTGCAGTATCTAAAAGGAAAAAAGGACAACAAGTGATTCATGCTATGATTGATACTTACTAGGGTCTTTCCTAAAATCAGGCAATGTAGAGTAAAAGAATCTTGCATTTGGAGGAAACTTAACGAGATCCCCATTTTCCTCCCTGCTCTTATACGATATTTGGATTCCTCTACAAAGAATGGCAAAACATCACCAGGCACTGTGGCTCA
>NW_003852411.1:14904223-14904460 GCF_000181295.1 Otolemur garnettii
AGCTTAAGAAAGACAAAACAGCTACTAATTATTAATCTCTCGTTGACCGACACTGTTCATAAATTCAGATTCTGTTACCTTTTTAAAAAAATTAGGCAATTTCAGTGGCATAGTGTGCCATCCAATCTATTAAATTATGTCACTATCCTCATTTCATTAAGCAGCATCAAATATGAAGGTAAAATTACTAAACTGGAAATGTGGAGACCTGGAAACCCGGGGTCTAGTTTGAGCTGC
>NW_003852411.1:14904678-14906067 GCF_000181295.1 Otolemur garnettii
AGCCATCCATTCCATTCATAAGGTAGTTAAATTATGATACTACCAAATATCAAATACTATTCAAATATAAAAGGGAGGAACAAAAATTCATCTTCCTTGTCTGGGTGCAAGTCGACACCGGACCAAAGCTTTGAACTCTGTGTTATGTACATTGGCACCCGCCCATTCCATTCCTTTACCTCTCTTCCATCTTCTCAATGTTCTTTAAGGACCTAAAGGATCCAATTGTAGCATTCCCTTCCAGGCCTGTCGCACTCTGCAAAGTTAGTCATTTTCTCTGTCCTCTCTCCTTCCACCCCACCCTTCCCCTTCTCCTGCCTCACCTTATCCCTCCTTTCTAACCGTGTAGTACTCACCCTGACCCCACCTGGTCTTCCGCTCCCTCAGTGAAGCCGTCCTCAGCTAGATTAGGAAGAAGGAAATCTGATTTAAATGATCTGTAAAGACATAAGCTTAATAAGAGTTGACACTTACATAGTGCTTCCTGTGTCTGGCACTATTTTAAGCGTGCATCAACTCTTTAGATCCTCAACAACCCTAGGAGGGACTTGCTACTATTACTGTATTCCACAAATGAGAAAACTGAGGCACAGAGCAGTTAAGTGACTTGCACAAGGTTTATTGTGCTATAACCAGTGGCGGAGGTAGAATTAGAATCTGGGCCATCTGAAGCGGAAGCCTATGCTTTTAACACGAACCTTTTTCGAGGGATTTATATCTTTAAAATGAAATGTTTAACCCAGCTGAACCTCTACATTTTAGGCAGCATAAAAGGGAAGTGAAAAACATTTAACTAGTGTCAGAGACGATATTCCGGGATGGGCAGGCACCAGGCCATAGCGGAAAATGCAAATGCTTTGCAGGGCCCAAGGAGGTGATGAAAATGAATAAACGGCAGTGTCGCTGTTGGTGGCTTAGATTGTCTTCTTTTCTCACAGGTACAACCCGTAGGAATGTTCTTCTTATCCACAAAAGAAAAGGCTCTTATTTTTCTTGGTTCTCTCATTCCACACTTCTGTTGGCAATTTTGATACAGATAGAGACACAAGAAATGGTTGAAATTTCTCAGGATATACCTGTAAGAAAGCCAATAGAGTCGGAGCCATAACGAGTGGCAGTCAGCCCTGGCTCCCAGTGTGCTGAGGCTCCCAGTGTAGCTGCAGGACAGCAT
The DNA here is from genome assembly GCF_000181295.1 of Otolemur garnettii. NCBI lineage: Eukaryota > Metazoa > Chordata > Mammalia > Primates > Galagidae > Otolemur > Otolemur garnettii. The sequence continues at coordinate 14,905,850 of NW_003852411.1, forward strand.
ATGTCCTCTCTAGAGGGACAGCCATGTCTCACCTACAGGTGATCTTTGGTAGGCAGGCAAGCAGACAGTTTGACTCCAGGGCCTAGGCTTTTTTTTTTTTTTGGAGACAGAGCCTCAAGCTATCCCCCTGGGTAGAATGCTGTAGCATCACAGCTCACAGCAACCTCCAACTCCTGGGCTCAAGTGAGTCTCCTGCCTCAGCCTCCCAAGTAGCTGGG
>NW_003852411.1:14906402-14910164 GCF_000181295.1 Otolemur garnettii
TTAAGCATTCCCCTGCCTCAGCCTCCCAAGTAGCTGGGACTATAGGTGCCCACCACAAGGCCCGGCTATTTTTTTGTTGCAGTTGTCATTGTTGTTTAGTTGGCTGAGGTGGTTTTGAACCCACCAGCCTTGGTGTATGTGGCTAGCACCGTAATCACTGTACTACAGACTCTGAGCCTTGGACCATGTTTTTAATGTACTTCATTGTAAAGGTATACTCACTTTCAACATTAATATTTGCATCTGTGGCTAAACTAGAAAGATGTCTGTACTTACCAGGACTCCTTCAATTGCAAGTGCCATAAACCCAACTCAAATTGTCTTTAAAACACATATGCTTGGCCAGGTACAGGCTCATGCCTGTAACCCCAGTGCTTTGGGAGGTTCAAGACCAGCCTGGGGAAAATAGTGAGAGCCCTTACAAATAATTTTTTTTTAAAATTTCAGGTTAACATGAGGTCATGCAAATCGCTTTCGTAAGGTTAAAGTCCACGTTGCAGTTGTGTTCTTTGCCCAGGAAGTATGCCAAATACTCATGCAGTATACCCCTGGGGTGGGAACTTACCCAACCCATCCTCCCCCCACTATTTGAATCTAATTTAGTTTTTTTCTCATGTGAGCATGGATTTATTAATCCTCTGGTCTCAAATTGGAGCTGAGTACATGTGAAGCTTATTTTTTCCATTCTTGTGATATTTTGCTTAGAAGAATATTCTCCACAGCCATCCAGGTTGTTACAAAAGATACAAAATCTCCCCATCTTTTTATGGTTGAATAGCGTTTCATAGTACACATATACCACAATATATACCACAATACCACATATACCACAATTTATTAATCCATTCATGTGTTAAAGGGTACTTGGGTTGTTTTTCCATCTTTGCAGTTTTGAATTGTGCTGCTATAAACATCCAAATGCAAATGTCCTTATGGTAAAATGTCTTTTTTTCTTTTGGGTAGATACCTAGTAATGGAATTGCAGAGTCAAATGACAGGTGTACTTTTAGGTCTTTGAGGAATCTCCATACTTCTCTCTATAGAGGCTGTACTAGTTAGCAGTCCCAACAGCAGTGGATGAGTGTTCCCTTCTCTCCACACCCACGCTAGCATCTGTTGTTTTGGGAACTTGTGATGTGGGCCATTCTCACTGGAGTTAGGTGATATCTCAAAGTGGTTTTGATTTGCATTTCTCCAGCGACTAAGAACAATGAGCATGTTTTCATGTTTGTTGGCTATTCATGTGTCCTCACTCCGAAAGTTTCTGCTCCTGTCTCTTGGCCAGTTTTTAATAGGGTGTTTGCTCTTTTCTCATTGATCAGTAGATCCTGGTTATTAGCCCTTTCTCAGCTGTGTAGAATGCAGGTATCTTCTCTCATTCTGAAGGTTGTCTCTTTGCTTTGTTGATCATGTCCTCAGCTGAGCAGAAACTTTTTAACTTGAATAGGTCTCATTTATTTATTTTAGTTGTTGCTGGGATTGTCTTAGGCTAATAAGAGTAAGAATTTTCCCAGCACTTTCTTCAAGGGCTTTTATAATTTCATGTCTTGGTTTTGTTTGTTTGTTTGTTTGTTTTGTTTTGTTTTGTTTTTGAGACAGAGCCTCAAGCTTTAGCCCTGGGTAGAGTGCCGTGGCATCATGGCTCACATCTACCTCAAACTCCTGGGCTTAGGCAATTCTCTTGCCTCAGCCTCCTGAGTAGCTGGGACTACAGGTGCTCGCCACAACATCTGGCTATTTTTTAGTTGTAGTTGTCATTGTTTCACAGGCCCAGGCTGGATTTGAACCTGCCAGCTCTGGTGTATGTGGCTGGCACCTTAGACGCATAAACTACAGGTGTCACCCTCATGTCTTAGATTTAAATGTTTTATCCAGAATGAGTTATTTTTTGTAAGTGGTGAGAGAGTCCAGCTTTTTACATGTGGCTAACCAGTTCTTCCAGTTTATTTATTTAAGAGGAATTTATTAAAGAGGAATTCTTTCCCCCAGCATATGCTTTTGTTTACTTTGTCAAAAGCAAAAATGTTTTAAAAATTAGTTGCATTAAAATAAAATAAAAATTAGTCGGGTATGGTAGCTGCTTATAGGCCCAGCTATTTTGGAGGCTGAGGTAGGAGGATTGCTTGACCCACATAGTTTGAGGCTACAGTGAGGTATGATCTGCACCACTGCATTTCAGCCCAGGAGACAGAGTAAGTTCTTATCTCAAAACAAAAACAAAAAACCACACATAACAAAAACAAAAGCAACACACACACACACACACACACTGGGTACAAAGACACAATGTCAGACATGAACTAAATCTAGGGAGCCAAGCAATATAATCAGGCCCCCTCTTTCCATTTCTCAGATCTTATTCTGTCAATATATTGACTTCATCTATTTTTACAGATGAGCAGATAGCACCCTACGTACACTTCCTTCTAGCCCATGAATCTCAAAATAAGAATAGGCTTCCACCCTAGTGTTGCTGGACCCAGGAATCTGTCCACCCGTCATCCAAGCCAGTCAATGGAGAAGTAGATGGGAGAGCAACAGTTTCACTTTTATTTTACAGAAAAGCCAGCAATTCTGGAGAGTAGTGGGGATATCTCCTGAAAGAACTGCTTTGCCCCCCTCTTTCCCTTACTTTTTTTTTTTGGCCGGGGCTGGGTTTGAACCCACCACCTCCGGTATATGGGGCTGGCGCCCTACTCCTTTTGAGCCACACGTGCTGCCCCCCCTTTGTTACTTTTTATTCTCACAGTAAAAGAAAACATCAGCAATGTTATTATTCATCATAGCATACCTCAAACAGATGCCCCCTCATAGGTTACAAGGTTACACAATGTCCTCCCATCTTAAAGTGGTTATATCTTCAAAACATTTTTATTCTAGACTAAATTTATAGTTAGTCAACACTTCACTGGGCGTACAGAGTGTCCTGGGTCAAGGACCAGTACCATGGAGTCCAGTTCCTCAACTTATCTATGACAGTAGCCTTGGAAGAGAATGAATAATCTCCAGATGTCAACACAGAGGCTCATCCAGCCTTGTTAGAGCCTGGCAAGCAGTGCCCTGCATGAAATGGCTGTTCAGGTTAATAGGGGCTGGTAACACTAACTCTAGCTGAAAAGTCCCGTGAAGACTTTGATTGGCTCATTGGGATTGTATGTCCACCCCGAGCCAATCACTTTACCTGAGGAGTTGGATTTTGGATTACTTTGACTAGCCAGACCTCCTTTTATTTACCAGCCATCATGAGAAGGGCAGTGGGTGGCAGAGTACTGCAAGTGATAGCCCCATCAAGCTGTAATAAAGTTGGAAGGGATAGTTCTCCAAATAAAGAGGGTGGCTCTAGTCAATCAAAAGCTGTAAGAGTCCACTATAATGTTCAGTGTTATCTCTACTTTGAAAATTAGGGAACTAAAGAGAAACAAAATAGCTCACATTGGATAGCTGAAAAACATTAGAATCAGCTTTAGGATGGACAGTTTGTATACTTCATGTATGTTTTCATGATTATGACAAATGGGCCAGGCCCGGTGGCTCACGCCTATAATCCTAGCACTCTGGGAGGCGTAGGCGGGTGGATTGCTTGAGCTCAGGAGTTCAAGACCAGCAATAGCTGGGCACTGTGGCGGGTGCCTATAGTCGTAGCTACTTGGGAGGCTGGGGCAAGAACATCCCTTGAGTTCAAGAGTTTGAGGTTGCTATAAGCTATGACACCATGATGGGAATTCTACTACCCAAGGCACAGAGTGAGACTCTCTCTCTCTC
>NW_003852411.1:14910463-14913335 GCF_000181295.1 Otolemur garnettii
GAGGCAGGAGCATTCCTTGAGCCCAGGAGTTTGAGACTGCAGTAAGCTGTGATTATGCTACTGTACTCCAGCCTAGGTGACAGAGCAAGACTCTGTCTCTAAAAAATAAAAATTAAAAAACGTGAAATGTTCATTCATTTAATGGTTCAACATATTTCATTATTTTGGCATGTTATGAAAAATATAGATAACTACTGATACATAGTGATTATACTGATATACTGATTATACCCTGATATATATAGTGATTATACTGAAAAATATAACTTCTTCTAAAATTTTTTAATCTGAAAATTTTAACGCTATGTAAGCCCAATTTAATGCCATTTAGAATGTAGAACATGCAACCTTGAATCATGATTACACTATTAAGAAAACAGTGGGTTTTAATAAGCCATGTATTGGCTTGGTATATTTACTCTCAAAAAGCTAGAGCTAAACCAGAGAAGTAACAGAAGATAAAATGGAGAAATTGCATTGCCATTACATGTGCATAATATAACAATGATTTTGAAAATCATAATATAACAATGATTTATTGAAAATCACCGAGGTCTTTGTAAGTCTCTGCTGTCATGTCCCACTACATTCAATGGGTAATTCTTGCAATGAAATACAAAAGCGGCAGGGGAATTTTCTACTCGAAGTTAATACCTTGCCTATTTCTCTTTCAGCTTATTCACTGCCGTACAGCATGCTAAATCCTCAAATTGCCAGTTGTAACATGATATGTGAAAATAAACATTTAATTTTATGTTGTTACAGCAGATTTATTTCCTAACTTACTAAACAAAATAAATGTATTGATATTATATGATGACTCCGCATTTGTGCTAAGCATTGTATACATATAATCCATTTAATCTTCACCACAATTTTATGAGAAAGACTAGTATGACTTTTAAAACCTTTCATAATCTGACCCTCCAATACCTCTCTAATTTGGATCTCTACCCACATCTTTACATGAGATTTTTAAGAATCCTGAACAAGGTAAATGAAAAATTTAAAAACCACACTTAGACATGTAGTGTAACCTCAGAACAGCAAAGTGAAAAAGGTGGAGAGGGGGAAAATCTCCATCATCTTCAAAGGAATGGAAATTAGACTCAGCCACAGTAGAAGTCAGAAGGTGATAAATGATATCCTCATTGTGTTGGGAGAAAATAACTTTGAACCACAAATTTTGTAGCCAGCAAAAAGTACCTTTCAAAAGCTGAAAGAGTTTGCCAATTTACTGGAAAACATTCTAAACTATATACTTCAAGCAAAAGTAACATAATTTCAAGTGGAAAGTCTGAAATGCAAGAAGAGATAAAGAGCAAAAGTGGTAACTCAGCCAGGTGCCATGGCTGTCACCTGTAATCCCAGCACTCTGGGAGACCCAGACTGGTGGGTTGCTTAAGCTCGGGAGTTAGAGATTAGTCTGAGCAGGAGTGAGACCCCATCTCTACTAAAGATAGACTAAACTAGCCAGGTATGGTGGCGCGTGCCCGTAGTCCTAGCTACTCTGGAGAGTGAGGCAAAGAGAATTGCTTTAGCATAGGAGTTTGACGTTGTTGTGAGCTATGAGGCCATGACACTCTAAATATAAGGTAACAGAGTGAGACTGTGTCTTAGAAAAAAAGAAAACAAGTGGTAAATAGAAACAAATCTAAACTAGATAAAATAATATAATATCTCATGAGTTTAAAAATCAAGATAGAATAAAGGCACAGCTATAATACAATAGCATGTAAGTCAAGGGGTGATAAGACATAAAATGTTCAAAGCTTCCTGTGTTGCTCTATCAATAAAGGTATTGATAAATGCTAGACTTTGATAAATTAAGTATGCAGACTAAAATATCTTGGATAATCACTAAAAGAATGAGAATGGAGCGTATTACTTCCTCATTTCTAGGAAAAACTAAATAGAAGGAAAAAAATACAATCAATTAAAAGTATAAGAAGAAAAGATAGCAGAAAAAACCCTATGCGTGTGTGAGGTGGGGAGCAGGGATGAATGGAGAGAAATCCAGGACAAATAGTATAAAATAAAAAGAAACATAGGGGTTCCCCCCTTTAAGGAATCTAATAAGCTAATTTTTAAATATATATGCACAAACAAGGGCCAAGAATAGGCTGAAGAAAAGCAAGGTTCGAAGTGGGCAGGAGTAATTGCCATATAAGTTAGACAATACTTACTATAAAGCTACAGTAGTTAGGAGTATGGAGTTGGCTTAGAAATAGACAAACTGACCAATAAAACGGAATAAAGGGCCTGTGAATAGACTGAGGTGTGTGAAAAGTTGAATTATGTCAGCCGTGTCAGTACAGGTCATGGGAAATCACTAAGTGGTTCTGGGGAATGGTTTACCCATAAGGGAGCAGTTAATTTGGACCTTCACCTTATATCATACTTCCTTATAAATTTCAAGTAAATTAAATATTAATACCTAAAAGTAAAAGGCCAAACTATAAAACTTTTAGAAAATAATGCAGGTAATACTTCACAATCTCAGGGTAGGGAAGAATTACTTGAATAAGACTTTAAAAATATTAACCCTGACCATCAGAGAAATGCAAATCAAAACCACCCTGAGATATCCCATAACCCCAGTGAGAAAAGCCCACATCACAAAGTCTCAAAGCTGCAGATGTTGATGTGGATGTGGAAAGAAAGGGAACACTCACATTGCTGGTGGGACTGCAAACTAATGCAAACTCTTTGGAAGAAAGTATGGAGAGTCCTCAAAGAACTCAAACTAGATTTCCCATTTGATTCTGCAATTCCTTATTAGGCATCTACTCAAAAGAAAATAAATCATTTTATCATAAGGACATTTGCAGTAGACTGTTCATTGCAGCTCAATTTACAATCACCAAGATGT
>NW_003852411.1:14913991-14914352 GCF_000181295.1 Otolemur garnettii
AAAAAAAATAGCTGGGTGTTGTGGTGGGTGCCTGTAGTCCCAGCTACTTGGGAGGCTGAGGCAAGAGAATCACCTAAGCCCAAGAGTTGGAGGTTGCTATGAGCTGTGACACCCCAACACTCTACCAAGAGTGACAAAGTAAGACTCTGTCTCTAACAAAAAAAAAAGAAAGAAAGATGCTTAACTACATTAGTAATCATTAAAATGAAAATTAAGGTTATAATATGATACTGCTATACAAACAGTTTGAATAAAACTAAAAACAGAACACTATCAAGTGTCATTAAAATGTCACTATCAAGTAATCATTAAAATGAAAATTAAGGTTATAATATGATACTGCTATACAACCAGTTTGAAT
>NW_003852411.1:14914670-14916981 GCF_000181295.1 Otolemur garnettii
CATATACAACTGATGAGCATGTAAGTTGGTCCAATAATTTTAGAAAACTGTAAGTATTGTGTAATAAGGTTGAAGAGGCACATAACTTATAACCTAGCAAGTCCATTATTAGATAAGTACCTTGGAGAAGCTCACACATATGTACTAGGAGAAGTACTTAAGAAGGATCAGAGTGGCATGACGTGCAAAAGCCAAAACCTAGAAACAACCTAAATAGATGTCAATAGTAAAATTAACAACTCAATAGTGGTACATATTTCATATAACAAAATACCACACAGTGGTGAAAATCAATAAATTACATATACATGGATGAATCTTAGGAGCATAAATTTGGCATAAAAACAAAAAGGCAAACCAACTGTATGGTTCCATTTAGAAAAAGTTCAAACACATCTAGGACTAAACAATATAGTATTTAGGGATAAAACTAAAAAAGAAAGCAAAGGAATGTTATTTACCTACTTGAGGATAGACCTTACCTCTACGAAGGGAGAGGAAAGGAGATTGTATAGGGAGGGGTTCACAGGTTAATTTGTGTTTTAAACTTTGATAAAAGAAAAAAAATAAACTTAAACTTTGGATACTTAAATATCTACTTATCTATTTTTTTATCTTATTTTATTTTTATTTTAATATTTATCTATTTATTGATAAATAGATAGCTACCTTTCTATCTATTTGTCTACCTATCCATCCATCCATTCCCTTCTATATAATCGTTATTCTTTTCAATTACCCAGTAATTAATAAAGGGTTTTTTTTAAGTGCTCGAAAACAAACCCAAAACTGTTAGATTTAATCAGGATGACCTCAGGAAGGCGTGACCAGAATGCCATTGTAACTAACAAAGCCTAAACTAAGCAATTATGGTGGATTTTGCAAAAAGAAGTCTTTGGAAGAAGAATGATCTGGGGTGGCGCCTGTGGCTCAGTGAGTAGGGTGCTGGCCCCATATAATCGAGAGTGGTGGGTTTGAACCCAGCCCCAGCCAAACTGCAACAACAACAACAAATAAAATAGCCAGGCGCCTGTAGTCCCGGCTACTCGGGAAGCTGAGGCAAGAGAATCACCTAAGCCAAAGAGCTGGAGGTTGCTGTGAGCTGTGAGGCCACAGTACCCTACCAAGGGCAACAAAGTGAGACTCTGTCTCTAAAAAAAAGAAAAAAGAAGTATCTGCTTATCCTAAAAGGAATGCAGCTGGGTGCAGTGGCTCGTGCCTATAGTTTCAGCTACTCAGGAGTTACCACATGCTGTTAAACAAGCCTGAAATCCTAGTTACTAGAAGGCTGAGGCGGGAGGATCCTTTGAGACCTGGAGTTTTAGGCTGTAGAGAGATCTATCTTGGTGCCCATGATTAACCACTGCACTCTAGCCTGGGCAAAGTAGCAAGACTCCATTTATCAAAAAAAAGAAAAAAAGGGAAGAAGGAGGAGGGAAGGACGGAGGAAGGGAAAAATGAGAAAGAAAGAAAATAAAGAAAAAAAGCAGAGACCAAGAATTTGGCAGAGTCTATCTGTCAAAGCCCAATACTCACCACCTTCTAGTCAACCCACACTCTAGCCCCATAAAACCCTCATTCTTTTTCTCTACCATATTCAGTACATATTAATTTATATTTTCAGTATTTTTCACTTTTTCCTATTCTGATAGGTTGCCGGGTCTATTCAATAGGAGCAAGTACATCTCCCCATGCATTCCTTGCCCTGGGGATTTTTACCAAGACAGTCTGAAGTCAAGTGTTCCTCCTGGACTTTGTAAAAATGTCAAGGTCCTTGAAGAGAATTATGAAGTGTGTCCTGCAGGAAAAGAGACGGGGCAAAGACCTTTATTTTTATGTTTTAGAGAGATTGGTACAGAAATTTTCCTGGAGAAAGGGGGAGACAGGGAGACCTTCCCACTGCTCAGCAGCCATCCCAGGAAGCACTGGCAGAGGCTGGCTTACTTCCACAGAGGTGCGGCCTCAGCCTCAGCAGAACTGCTGGCCCCTACAGACCACAAGCTGGATGTGACACACCATTGCCATTCTCACTGTATAGAAAGAGAATGGGAAGGGAATTCAGTCTTCTAGCTTGGTTGATCAAAAACTTTTAAAGTATTGGTAATTGGGATGCACAAAATACTTAACTATCCACACAGATATACCCATAGTTTATAACACTACCCTACAGATACATGGATGCTGCCAAGTTCCACTTTGCCTCATTCCTATCATGAAAGAAAAAAACATGGCATGTGTATAATTGTATGTATTACATAATTAAGTATAGATTCCTGATAGGAGAAAACTTTCTTTTTCTTTTTTTTTTTTT
>NW_003852411.1:14917703-14918853 GCF_000181295.1 Otolemur garnettii
ACCCAGCCATGTAGAAACATTTTCAAGAGCCATTCTGACATGGGAACTCAGCAATGACTTAACTACTGACAAGAATTGATTGCAAACCACTAAACCCCAACAAAACAGATCCCAAACTCAATGGCTCCTTGAGCTCCTTATTTTCCTAAAATGAAAAATATCAGGAAAATAAGGACATCCCTTTGCCATATCCCCCAAATGCCTCTAACCATCCAGTGCTACCCTCCTCATGGGAATTGGGTCTGAAAGGAAGTCAGAACACAAAGCAGCGGTCTTAATCAATTGTCCTTAAACTATCTTACTTTTTCAAATTTGTAAGAAATACGTGAATGTCTGAACATATTAGGAAGGCCCCTCCAATGATCTTGAACCTGCACTTCTAAGTGAGGGGCCATGAAACTTCAGCTTCATAGCCTCAGTAAATCTACGAGAGGCTTAATGAATGTTTGCTGAATGAACCAATGAATCAAATGTGAGACATCTGCTGCCTAGGACTCTCTTTCATGGAGTAGGACTGGTTCACCTTAGCCTATCCATCAGGGCCTGTGTATATTTTTGTTAATCCCATGCTCATCGAAACTGAGTAAAAGAATTTTCCTTAGATACCTTGATACAGGGGAGATGGTGCCTAGACAGCAAGCCCAAGTATCATGGTTGTGAAGACAGTATGTCTCTCATTACAAATAGCTAAGTTGATCTGATGTGAGTACCAGTCTACTGGGAATTTGTTTTATGTAGCTGTGTCTTGAGAACCTGACACCTCAGACTGCCCAGACAAAACTGTGTTTTAGAACTTGCCAGACTGATACACCTGCACAGAGATGTGGCACGTCAGGGTACTGCCACTCACAAAGCTTTGTCATCATAGCCAGAGTGGCCTTTCCTAGGGAGATGCAGCTCAGTCATCTAGTATACCTCAAAACTGGCCACTCTGAAGGGTTAAAGTGTTCAAACTGGGTGAGAGTTACAGATTGACTGAACTTTATACAGTTGAAGTTTAAAAATGGGGTTTGCCACTTTCTTGCTGCTTTCATATAAATTTATTTAATTAGGCTCAGCGCCTGTAGCTCAGCGGCTAAGGGCACCAGTCATATACACCAGAGCTGGCAGGTTCGAATCCAGCCCAGGCCTGCCAAACAACAATGACAAC
>NW_003852411.1:14919265-14921434 GCF_000181295.1 Otolemur garnettii
GCTGAGACAAGAGGATCACTGTAGCTCAAAAGCTTGAGGTTGCTGTGAGCTCTGATACCATGGCATTCTACACAAGGTGACTGAGTGAGACTCTGTCTGCAAAAACAAACAAAAGAATGACTTCCCAGTATATGGGACAAGAACTGTTTTGCAGCTATGGGACAAGCACTTCTTAAACCCTTTAGGACAAAACTCAGCAAAGAACAAAACCCCTTAGCAGTTATACTAAAAACTGCCCAGGGATTGTCAACTATTGCTTCCAGATCAAGGTGAGATTCTTCACTCCATCAAGCTTTCAATGCTTTGGGGGGAAAAAGATAAGGACTGGATTAAACATTCACCATTTAACAACTAATTACATTCTTCTTATGAGATTTTTAGGGCTGGGAGCTAGGAGATCAATGCATTCAGTCCCCATAATTTACTGAGAAGAAACTCAGTACCTGGGTTAAATCACTCCTACAAAGACACATGTGTAGGGACAGACTTGTGTCCTCTGGAATGGGTTTAGGATATTATTTTTTGGCCAAGAAATTCAGAATCTAGTGTCACAGCAGCTGTAAAAGAAGATATATAATGAACCAGCCGCTGTCCCCAATTGTTTGCAGAAGGGCTCTCAGACCCCCATCACCTTAGCCAAGTTAACAGCTGGTAGCAGTTGGAGGCAACTGTCAGTTCTAGAATTTTGAGCTTGCAAAAGCCTTGCAATTAATAATATTAGGGAATGGTTGCTCCTTCTGGTCCCATCCATCATTCACTGGAAGGTGACTGGGACTACCAGCTGTCGCATACAAATGTATTTCTAGCTTGAATAGAAATGAAAGATGATAAAACCAGTATCAACCCAGAGCAAGTTGGCTTCAGAAGAAAAGTCCCCAGGGGAGGTTGACCCTGTCTTTTTAAAGAAGGGATAAGAAACAAAGAGAAGAAAATGTGACAAAACAAAGGAAAAAGGCCCCAGTATGCGTATCTCCTGGGGGTGGGGGTGGGGATTAGGATGATAAAAGAAAACAATAGTAGAATATCTCTGTGAGGATAAAGAAGTGATAATTGCCTCCCAGGAGGAGAACCAAGTATTGAGGGTTTAGGCCTGGGAGAGACTGTTCACTGCATTACTTTTCTTACACTTAGGCTTTAGAATCATATGAATTTTCTTTTCTTTTTTTTTTTTTTTTTTTTAATGGTAACTATGTACATTAATGCACTTCTGGGGTACAGTGTGGGGTTTTCACATGCAATCTGAAATACTTCCATCAAACTGGTCAACACAGCCTTCATGTCATTTTCTCAGTTATTGCTTTAAAACGTTCACATTCTACTCTTAGAAAGATTCACCTGTACCCCTATAAGATAAACCTCAGACGTGATCCCTCCAAACCCCCTCCCTCCACCCATTCCCTCCTCCCTTCTCCCTCCCCCCTCCCCATATTCTTAGGCTATTTGGTTATAGCTTTCATATAAAAGGTATAAATTAGTTTCATAATAGGGGTGTGTACATTGGATACTTTTCCCTCCATTCTTGTGATACTTTGCTCAGGAGAACATTCTCCAGCTCCATCCATGTGAACATGAAGGAAGAATCATATGAATTTTTAACCTGTTTTTTTAAAATTTAATTTAAAAAAAAGCAAGAGATTAATTTTAATCTTCCTTAAAATTATAGCAATTTAAAAACAATCTTTGTGAAAGAAGGATCTGATCAGCTCCATACAATGCAGCCCTAACCTGGCCTTTTGCAGAGATTCACCTGGCTCCAACTGGAACAAATACTTTCTGACATGGGGCCTGTGTGTGTCCCTCGGTCCTCTCCAATATTTCTTGCTGTAACTACCAAATGCCTCTCTGAAATGCAATATTTCCTTTTTGGGGGGAAGCATGAAGTATATAGGTAGAATTCTACTTTAACAGCTATCATCATGCTGTCCATTTCAGTATAACAAAGTTCCTGCCTTGGCCAACAGCCTATGGTTTTGTGCATACGTGTTGGTATATGTGGAGACAACTATAAAGGATTTTATGCACATATACACATGCATATATGCATATATTATGTTTTTCCTTAAAAATTATATATAATATACATACACACATATATGAATATGTATACTTTTTAAAATAAAAATATTTCAGAGCCATAGCATTTTAAGAAATCAGGACTATAAAGAGTGA
>NW_003852411.1:14921579-14926639 GCF_000181295.1 Otolemur garnettii
GGTGCCTGTAGTCCCAGCTACTTGGGAGGTTGAGGCAAGAGAATCACTTAAGCCCAGGAGTTGGAGGTTGCTATGAGTTGTGAAGCTATGGCACTCTACTAAGAGTAGTGCTACAGTAAGACTCTGTCTCAAAAAAAAAAGAGTGATGTTGAACAGTATATGAAGCAGCTGTAACATGTAGGATGCAGCAACAGAAATAGGTGTGCAGCACAGGAAAATACGGCATTCAAGAGGCAGTATAGCCTAGCAATTTCAGGCATGGAGTCTGGAGCCAGGCTCCCCACGAATGGCAACTTTCCCACTTAATTGACACTACAACTTTTAGTAAGTCACTCAGCCCCTGTGTGACTCAGTGTTACCATTTTTATTTATTTATTTATTTATTATTGTTTTGAGACAGAGTCTCACTATGTCACCCTCAATAGAGTGCCCTGGGTAAAATGCCACGGCATCACAGCTCACAGGAACCTCCAACTCTTAGGCTTAAGTGATTCTCTTGCTTCAGCCTCCTAAGTAGCTGGGAGTATAGGTGCCAGCAACAATATTCAGCTATTTTTTGGTTGTAGTTGTCATTCTTGTTTGGCGGGCCTGGGCTGGATTCAAACCTGCCAGCTCTAGTGTATGTGGCTGGCGCCCTAGCCACTTGAGCTACAAGTGCCAAGTCAGTGTTACCATTTTTAAAATGGGACTAATAATAGCAGAAATCTCAAAAGTTTATTACAAAGATTAAGTTAGTTAATGGATAAGTTGTCTGCAATAGTGATTGGCCACATGATAAAGACTACTATAAATAAGTATTAGCGATTGTCATTTTGTAAAGAAAAATTTGGTTATGTATCTCATACCACAATCTCTGTTGCCCATGTGCAAGGTTGTATTTTATCAGAATTTCATCATGCTCTGGAATGATGAAGGCAGATCTCTCTCATCACCTCTCCTTCATGAGAGGGACCTGCTTTTAACTCTCTTTGGAAGTGCTCTAAACTTTCTCTTTGGTCTTTCTAAATAAAATCTCTCTTTGTTACCTTGAAAAAAAAAAAAAGAAATAATCAAGACAAACCACGCTCTCTCTTAATCCCATGCTTATCCAGCAATTATCTTTCTTCTTCTTTTTTTAATTCGTGAAGTTAAACAACAACCCAGCAATTGTCTTGGTTATGAATTCAACTCTCCAAGTATCTATTCCTAGGGAAATGGGTATGGTGTTCTGAACATGATGCAGGAGATCTATCTCCCGCAAAGGATCATCTCTTTTAAAATGAATGCTTCGGCATTCTGGTTTATATGTCTATCTCCTATGAGTATTTCACTGAGTCTGCCCCTCTGGGGCTACCCTCAAAGTCTAGCTTGTAGACCCATTCAGCTGAGGTATAGAATGTGGATATTGATAAAGTTACCAAGAAAATGTCATTCTAGAGGCCTGTTCAGAGCCAGTCAGCTGTGTTCTTCCCCAGGCAAGACACCTGGTGCTATTACCTCTTTGTAGGGAAAAACCATTCACCCTGGGTGTAAAACACAATGGTCACTTATTTTCTTTACACGGTATTTATGCATAGTAATTATATTTAGAAACCTACAATTTATTAAATACATACAACCAAAGTGGACTAAGAAAGGTGTTGGTAATCCTGTTTTTGAAAATTTAAGAAGCAACAGAAGGGACATTGGACTTTTTATAGGAAAGGAATAATTGAAAGTATATTCTGAAATATACTTTTCTCTTTTTTCCTGGGTGTTTAAGATTTGTATCATGATTTGAGAAAATAGTTTTCTGGTGAGAGTTGTTGGAATTGGGATGCTCAAAGTCCTAGTGCCGTCTCAGATTCAGACATAACAACCTACATTCTAATATAGGCACACGAGAGGCCCTGTACGACCTGCCCGAGTCAACCTCCATCCAGAATAGTAAGCTCTGTTCTGTGAACCTGGTAAGAGGGTTCTTGACAAAATGGAGTTTTTCCAAAGAAAAGTAGCTGTAGGGAAGAACCATCTCACAAATAATAGTCAGGATATTTTCCGTTATAAGTAATACAACACTAGGCTCAAACTGTGTTGAACAAAACAGAATTTACTGACTTACGTAATTGAAATCACATAAATTAGAAGAAGAATTGCCTTCCAACAAGGCCTTTCTGGGGGCTCATATGATGCAACAGGGACTCAGATTTTCCCTCAACTCTCCACCGCTTTTTAAATATTGGAACCATTTTCAAGAAGGCTCGTCCCTTCATGGTCCAAGAAAAATGTCAAGAATTCCCAAGGCTCTATGCATTCTCGTCCTCATTCTACACCTTCGAACCAGCATTGCAAGATGAAGTCCTGAGATTTACTCTGATTGGACTGGCTTACGTAAAGTGCCCAACCCTGAAGCCATCACCGTGGCCAGGAATATAGAAGGTTAGCCTAGGTCATGTCCTCTGCCCTTGGAGCAGGGGTGGAGTCAGCTCTTCCAGAACCAGATAAAGTCCTGTTTGGAAATCAGGTAAAGGGGAAAGGAAATGATTGCCACACAGGTAGCTAATCAAGGTGTGAATGTCATCATATAAGGCACATTTAAAGGAATAAGGTCCTTAGCGCAAAGATGAACAAACAAAAAGGGAAAGGGAGTTCTCTTTGAAGATTTGAATATGTCACTTGGAGGAAACATAATATTTATTCTGCATAGTTTTACTACCGATGGTTGAAACAGATAGGGAGGTGGATTTGGATTCAGTTTAAGTAATTCATTCACAAAGAAAAAATATAATTATAACAGAAGGGAATGAAATGAAATAAAATAAAATAAATCTCCTTCCTTCTTTCTCTTTCTGCCTTTTAATTCCTCCATCTCTCCTCCCCAGAGATAACCTATATGAAGTATTTAATGAAAAGAAACCTTACTTAAGATGAGAGGTATGCATAAGGATTGGCCATGTCTTAAAGAACGGACTGCCCCATCTCTCCAAGCAGAATCTTTAAAAAATTTCTACTTTAGGTGAGACATAGACTAAGAAACTATAATACACTATAAACTCTGCCATGTTTGAGGCAGAGTGACTTAAGGGAGGAGGACTCTGGACTTATAAAGGGTGAGAAGAATTTAAGACATTCAAGAATAAATGTTATTTGTTGATGGAACAAAAGAAGTATGAAAACTCTTTTCCCTAAAACTAAAGCAATGATGGTAGATGGAATAAATAACTGGGTAAGCAGGAGGGATCAAATGGAGATGGTTAAGGTCAGTTCAGTCGAAGAGTACCTTGAGGCTCGGCGACCATAGCTCAAGCGGTTAGGGTGCTGGCCACATACACTGGGGCTGGCGGGTTCAAACCTGGCCTGGGTCTGCTAAACAGCAATGACAACTGCAACAAAAAAATAGCCAGGCATTGTTGTGGGCACTTATAGTTCCAGCTACTTGGGAGGCTGAGGCAAGAGAATCACTAGAGTCCAAGAGTTTGAGGTTGTTGTGAGCTGTGACGCCACAGATTCTACTGAGGGTGACATAATGAGACTCCGTTGCCAAAAAAAATAAAAATACATGGCTTGGCACCTGTAGCGCCAGCAGCTAAGGCTCCAGCCACATACACCAGAGCTGTTGGGTTCAAATCTAGCCCGGGCCTGCCAAACAACAATGACAACTACAATAAAAAATAATAATAATAATAATAGCCGGGCATTGTGGCGGGTGCCTATAGTCCCAGCTACTTGGGAAGTTGAGGCAAGAGAATCACTTGAGCCTGGGAGTTGGAGGTTGCTGTGAGCTGTGATGCCATGGCACTCTACCCAGCGTGACAGCTTGAGACCCCGTCTCAAAAAAACAAATAAACAACCAAAAAAAAACCAAGAGTACCTTGAACCAGACCATGGATCCAGGAATGAGCAGAACACTTGGGATGGAACAGCACTCACATGGATGCCCGAGGTTCCTCTGACCTGTAAAAAGGTTGATTTGACAGAGTGCTATTTGGGATCTTCGGTTCACATGTGAACAGTTAATCTTGTCCCATGTCTGTTCTGATCTTTAGTAGAAGGAACAGGAAAATACTGTTAATCTTCTCAAATGATTTCACAGACCTAGGAAAAATGGGACATTGTAACTAAATGTACCTTTATTTACAAAACATGTATTACGAAATTTTATAAAATATTTCTCTATATGTTGATACATACATATAAAAATAGTAAAACATAATATGATTTTGTTAATTTTCCCATGTATGGTGATCTTTGGAACACTCCATATTTGCTGTCACTTAATGTTTCTGGCATGGTCAGAATTACAAGCAAAGAAAACATTCTTTTTTTTTTTTTTTTTGAGACAAAGTCCCAAACTGTCACCTTGGTTAGAGTGCCATGGCATCATAGCTCACAGCAACCTTCAACTCTTGAGCTCAAGAGATCCTCTTGCCTCGGTTTTTCTATTTTTAGTAGAAACAGGGTCTCAGTTTTGCTCAGACTGGTCTTGAACTTGTGAGCTCAAGCAATCCACCTGCCTCGGTCTTCCAGAGTGCTAGGATTACAGGTGTGGGCCTCCGCACCTGGCCTAAACAAAACATTTTAAGCTTACTCTTTTGTCAACTATAAGAGCAGTCAAAAAGAGATTATTTCTTGTCCAGGCCTGCTACTATAACAAATACTAAATACATACCATTGATTAGGGCAGTGGTTCTCAACCTTCCTAAAGCCACAACGTATTTTCATTGTTAAAAAGGGGTCGTGACCCACAGGCTGAGAACCGCTGGATTAGGGGATTACTCTATTTCACACACTACTTAGTATTCAATACATCAGATTTAATGAACATTTCAGAAAACCCTATGAAGTTGTTACAATTTTCATTTCACATATGAAAAATGAGGTCTGGAAAGGTTAAATGACTTTCTCAAAACCACACAGCTAATAAAGAGTAGAACCAGAATTGGATCCAGTTCTAACTAAACCTACACACTTTCCACATGCCCCTGCCTTTGGGGGCTGTGTGTGTGTGTGTGTGTGTGTAGGTATAGAGAGAGCATGATTATGATAAACTATAAAAAAATATTATGCATCTTTAGCGCAAAGATGAACAAACAAAAAGGGAA
>NW_003852411.1:14927031-14929207 GCF_000181295.1 Otolemur garnettii
CCCTTTTGTTATGGATTTGTTTTTGCATGAGTTGTATAGCAATGACACATTTGATTGTTATTTCTGGGGCTTGTTTTGAAATGTGTGTTGAAGCCTTGTGAACTCTGCAGTTCCTATGGTCACACATTTTTTCTTAATGACGGCTCAGTGATGTGTTTTTTCCAAAACTCACAGGGGAGTATGACCTCCTTTAACCAACAAGTCTCAATTAAATGAAAAATTCCTTTATTTTTATACTGAGCGAGATATGCCTTTGCATTTTCCTAGTTCCCTTTTCAATTTAGCCAATCTTTAGGAGCTCAGCCTCCATGCAAAGACCTGGGAGAGACTCATGAGGCCATGAGGGCTGGTTAATTTTTCTATTATATTATCTCTTTGAGAGCCTGGCCTTTGCCGCTCTGAGCAGCACCCTTTCCCTTGCCCACCCTCCTTATTGTGTTACAGTGGTAGCCTCTTCATTTCTTTTCACAATCTGTGCCTTTTTCACTTATCTACTTACTGACTGTTGTGCCTACATGATGTAAGTTCTGAGAGGGCACGGTCCTCACTGCTGCATCCTCAGTAACTAGGATGGTGCCCGGCATAGAAAGTTCTGCTAAACAGAACTGAATGAATAAATGCGTGTCTTCAGAACCCACGATGCCTACCACATTGTGGGTGCTCCACGAAACTATTTTTTTTTTTTTTAATAAAATCTCATTTTGTCACCCCTGGTAGAGTTCTGTGGCATTATAGCTGACAGCAACCTCAAACTCTTGGGCTCCTCTTGCCTCAGCCTTTTGAGTACCTGGACTATACATGCCCTCCACAACACCTGGCTATTTTTAGAGACAGGGTCTCACCATTGCTCAGGCTGGTCTCTAACACCTGAGCTCAGGTGATCCACTCACCTTGCCTTAGCCTACCAGAGTGCTAGGATTGCAAGTGTGAGCTACTGTGCTGGGCAGGAGTCTTTTTTCATAATGAATGAATGTGGACTGAAGTGGCCAAGAAAGGAGGCAGGGTTTGATCTGGTCCTACAGGGGGGCATTCAATGTTTTGTTGGCCTAAAACAGACTTTTTTTTTTTTTTCTGGCACACACTCCTTAGAACCATGTGGGGGCTACTAATCATGAAGTATTTCAGAGGTATGGCGTGTGCCCAAGAGGAGTCGGTCACTGTTCCGCGCTCTCCCGGGCACACTATATGGTCCTTGGATAGGCACAAGGGCCCTGGAAGCTCAATCAGTGTCTTTTTACCAGCAATTTTCAAACTTAAGCTGGAGAAAGATATTCCCTTTTGCTTTAATCAAAGAGCTACAAGGATGTGCACCCAAGGCGACTGTGTCTTCTACTCCTACAGAGAAAGCCGGTCTGAGGGGATGACGCAAAAAGGCGGAACTTCAAAGGCAGGAGATGGCAAGAAAGCCCTAGTGGCCAGGGGCCAGCAGACATGTCCTTTTCAAGATTGACTGTTCAGCTTCAAATCCGTGAGCTAATCTAGTGCCTTCACATAAATAACTAGCCCCCAAAACTCTCAAAAATCTCACGCAGCTGAGTTGACTCTGAGAATACCAATAGTACAAATTTGGTTAGGTAGTGGCTTCTGGGCAAAAGCACAGAAGTTAGATGAAATATGCTTTTAGTAACTAAACACCTCAATGATAGATGTTTATGACCTTCCGCCAATGCACATGACTGCTATCTGTCTAGTAGGATCCTCATTTATACAGTTAGCTTTCGCCATTAAAATAGGAAATGAAATGTGGTAACATGAGCAAATGCTCAGGCTACAAAGCTAAGTGGTAAAGATGCGTATGAATAAATACATGTATACAGCAAGAGGACAAGGAGAGAGGGCATGATGTAGTGAAACGCCACAGGAGTACAGTCACGCATTCTGATTTGAATCTGGCTTCAATTTACTGGGAGTATGAACTTAAGCTTTTTGCTTCATGTCTCTGTGCTTTCGGTTTTCTCATCTGTAAATCAGGAATAATATCTTTGAGGGTCATTCACAGATTAAATGAAATACATCTAGGATGTAAAGTCCCTAGCACAGTGCCTGGTATTTAATGGATGCTATTTTTTCTTTATGTTAAAAACTACTAGAACTTGGGGCGGCATGGCTCAAAGGAGTAGGGTGCTGGCCCCATGTACCAGAGATGGCGGGTTCAAACCTGGCCCTGGCCAAAATA
>NW_003852411.1:14929796-14943403 GCF_000181295.1 Otolemur garnettii
TCTACTAGGTATACATCCAGAAGACCAAAAATCACACTACAACAAAGATATTTGTACCAGAATGTTTATTGCAGCCCAATTCATAATTGCTAAATCATGGAAGAAGCCCACGTGTCCATTGACCCATGAATGAATCAATAAATTGTGGTATATGTACACCATGGAATATTATGCAGCCTTAAAGAAAGATGGAGACTTTACCTCTTAAATATTTACATGGATGGAGCTGGAACATATTCTTCTTCGCAAAGTATCTCAAGAATGGAAGAAAAAGGATCCAATGTACTCAGTCTTACTATGAAACCAATTTATAACTTTCTTATGAAAGCTATAACCCAATTATAGCCCAAGAAGAAGGGGAAAGAGGAGAGGGAAGGCGGAGGGTGGGAAGGAGAGTAATTGGTGGGACCACACCTATGGTGCATCTTACAAGGGTACATTTGAAATTTACTAGGTATAGAATATAAATGTCTTAACACAATTACTAAGAAAATGCCGTGAAGGCTATGTTGACCAGTTTGATGAAAGCATTTGAAATTGTATGTAAAACCAGCACATTGTAACCCATGATTGCATTAATGTACACAGCTATGATTTAATAATAATAATAAAAAACTACTAGAATTTGCTGCACTAAAAACTTAAAAACACTAGAAGATATGTGTTGACAATACTTGTGTTTGGATTCATCCAGCAAACATTCCTGGAGCGCCAACAATCTGCAATATACTAGGGATACAACAGTGAACAGAGTGGACAAAGTCTCCGATCTCATGGAACTTAAATTCCTGAGTGGGGACATAGACGATAAACAAATGAATAATTTCAATGATGGTTCAGACTTCCCAAAGTCCTGTAGATGGAGAGTGACCAGTGTTGCTGAGTGTGGATGTGGAGGAGCAACAATTTTAAATCAGATGTCCTAAAAAGCTTCACTGAAAATGTGACATCTAAGCAAAGACTTGAAGGTGAAGAAGGATGAGAGATAATTTTTCTTTTTTTTTATTATATCTACTTTCCTGATTTAAAAAATAAACATTTATTTATTTACTGATTTATTTTATTTATTTATTTATTTTGAGACAGGGTCTCTAACTGTTGTCCTAGGTAGAGTGTTGTGACATCACAGCTCACAGCAACCTCTAACTTCTGGGCTTAAGTAATTCTCTTGCCTCAGCCTCCCTAAGTAGCTGGGACTATAGGCGCCCGCCACAACTCCCAGCTATTTGCTGTTGTTGTTGTTGTAGTTGTCATTGTTGTCTGGCAGGCCTGGGCTGGATTTGAACCCGCCAGCTCTGGTGTATGTGGTTGGTACCTTAGCCACTTGAGCTACAGGCGCTGAGCCTAAAATAAACATTTATAAACTGATTTTTTATTTTGAAAAATGTTCTATCTTTTTCCAGCTTTATTAAGGTTTTTCCTTTTTTTTTTTTTTGAGACAGTGCCTCAAGCTGTTCCCCTGGGCAGAGTGCCATGGCATTACAGCTCACAGCAACCTCCAACTCCTGGGCTCAAGCGAGTCTCCTGCCTCCGCCTCCCAAGTAGCTGGGACCACAGGCGCCCGCCACAACGCCCGGCTATTTTTTTGGTTGCAGCCATCATTGTTGTTTGGCGGGCCCGGGCTGGGGATTCGAACCCGCCACCTTAGGTGTACGTGGCTGGCGCCTTAGCCCCTTTTTTTTTTTTAGACAGAGACTCACTCTGTTGCCCCAGGCTAGAGGGCTGTGGCTTCATAGCTCACAGCAACCTCAAAGTCCTGGGTTCAAACAATCCTCTTGCCTCAGCTTCCCCTTAGCTGGAACCACAGGTGTCTGCCACAACACCCAGCTAATTTTTCTATTTTTTGTAGAGACAAGGTCTTGCTCTTGCTCAGGCTGGGCTTGAACTCCTGAGCTCCAGCAGTCCACTTGCGTCCACCTCCCAGAGTGCTAAGATTAAGATTACAGGTGTGAATCCCCGTGCCTGGCCTATTAAGGTCTAATTAAAAAGATAGCTATATATATTTAAAATGTACAATGTAACAATTTGATATATATATAGTGAAATGATTACCACAATCAATCTAATTAACAGATCCATCAATTTACATAGTTACCATTTTTTGTGTGTGGTGAGAATACTTAAGATCTACTCAGCAAATTTTAAGTATATAATATAATATTATTAACTATAGTCACTATGCTCTATATAATCCCCAAGATTTGTTTATCTTAGAACTGACAGTTTATACCCTTTGACCAACATCTACCTACCCAACCCCCCAGATTTCAGCCCCTGGCAACGACCATTCTTTGACTTCGAAGTCTCTGCATTTATGAGTCATTGAGCACAGGATCCTCCAGGTTTGTGCATGTTCTCTCACACGGCAGGATTTTCCTCTCTTTTAACAGTTAATATTTCATTATACATATGTATACACACACATACACACACTACATTTTATTTATTCATTTGTTGACAGACACTTGGGTCGTTTCCTTATCTTGACTTTTGGGGATAAAGCTGCAATGAAGGTGGGCATGCAGATACAGGTTGAATATTTCTTATCCAAAATGTTTAGGGTTTGAATTTTTTTCAAATTTTGGACTATTTGCAAAGAGATAATGAGATATCCGGGGGAAAGGATCCAAGTCTAAACATGAAACTCATTTATATTTTGTATATACCTTACACACATAGACTGAAAGTAATTTATGCAATATTTTAAATAATTTTGTGCATGAGATAAAGTGTGTGTATCAGAAAACAAAGGTGTCACTATCTCAACCACCCATGTGGATTATTTGGTTGTTTAGCATCACCATTATTCCCGATTCTGAATTTAGGAGGCCAGACAATGAAGTTCATGAACTCATCCTAGAAAAAGTACTATGTAGCTCGTTACTCAGGTCACCACAGTCACCTATGCACTGATGCCAGCATCTAGTCCATCCTTCAAAGCACCATAGTGATATTCGGCAATGAGGCATATAGCACTTTTCCCAGGATGAGTTCGGGAACGTCACTGTCATGCCTCATACAATGACAGCCCTGATGGCCATGCCAGAAAAAGAGTTCCGAAATTGCTTTGAAGGATGGAGTAGGTGCTGGCATCAGTGCACAGCTTCCCAAAGGGAGAACTTTTTTTTTTGAGACAGAGCCTCAAGCTGTCCCCCTGGGTGGAGTGCCGTGGCATTACAGCTCACAGCAACCTCCAACTCCTGGGCTTAAGCGAGTCTCCTGCCTCCGCCTCCCAAGTAGCTGGGACCACAGGCGCCCGCCACAACGCCCGGCTATTTTTTGGTTGCAGCCATCATTGTTGTTTGGTGGGCCCGGGCTGGGGATTCGAACCCGCCACCTTAGGTGTACGTGGCTGGCGCCTTAGCCGGTTGAGCTATAGGCGCCGAGCCCCAAAAGGAGAACTTTGAAGGTGACCATAGTGATATTCAGCAGTGAGGTATGGAGCACTTGGCCCAGGATGAGTCCTCAAACTTAATTGCCTGGTCCCATACATGCTACTAATAAACAATAACTTCCTTACACTTATTCACACATAAGTACTTAACAATAAGAATATGACATGCCATTAACACAGAGAGAAGATAATGTACACAGGGTCACAGTGTGCTAGCATCACCAGGATACCTGTGTCAGTAGTTAAATACCAGCAATAATGAAAGACAGCAGGCTTTCAGTCTCCACCTATGATGCTGTGTTTTGGTAAAAAGGTGCATTGTATTTTAGAATTGTAGATGGAAAGAAACATCAGAAGCAGCTGAGGGGCCAGGAAGTGGGTCCCCATCTAGGGATGAGGAGGTGTTCTGCTGGATGGTTTTTAAACATGTTTCCTCCAATGTCCATCTGCCTCATCAGCAATGGTTTTTGTCTCAGAAAACCATTCTCTAATTTTACAAACTGACATGATTTCTTGTTCTGTTATGAATGTAGGGGGCTCTAGACCTTCAATATGCCCATTACATGTTTTCACCATGTCATCCATAGGCAGTTTTTCTGCAGTGTTTATTCAGGCATCCTCAAACTATGGCCCGCTGAGGACATTTATCCGGCCCGCTGGGTGTTTTTGCCGCCGCTGGCTGTCCTGCTTAGCAGCCGACTCGTCACAGGGCCTGCAGTCTGGCCCTCCAATGGTCTGAGGGACAGTGAACTGGCCCCCTGTTTAAAAAGTTTGAGGACCCCTGGATGTCATCTTCACCGTCACTATAATCACAATCACTTGGATTCAGAACCATTTTGGCTACTTTGCCATCAATCAGAGAATGAATAACTGGAGCCTTATTATAGATATTAAAACCTTCTTCTGGCTCAGTGCCTGTAGTACGGTGATTACGGTGTCCGTAGCACAGTGGTTACAGTACCGGCCACATACACTGAGGCTGGCAGGTTCAAACTCAGCCTGGGCCAGCTAAACAATGATGACATCTACAACAAAAAAATAGCTGGGTGATGTGGCGGCTGTAGTCTCAGCTACTTGGGAGGCTGAGGCAAGAGAATCGCTTAAGCCCAAGAGTTTGAGGTTGCTGTGAGCTATGACGCCACGGCATTCCACTGAGGGCAACACAGTAAGACTCTGTTACAAATAAATAAATAAAAATAAAACCTTCCTCGGTATCTACTTTTACAGCTTACTTACAACTTTGATGGTGTGGTTTTTTTTTCACGTGTAAGGTTAGGCATCTTTTTCTTTCACATGATGTACAGAATCCTTCAAAGTCCACCCTGTTCATCATTTTTGTGCCAGACATGCACAACTGTGTTGTTAGCTACTGTGTTGCCAACACTGGCAACAGCATATACAACCTCTTTCGGGCTAAACTCCTCTTGAAAACTTCCACCTCCATTCACTGTTGCTACCATGCTGTTCAAGGAGGTATTTTTATATTTATTCTTCATTGAGGTAAGGATATGCTGGTCATGTGGCTAAATTCATGAAGTCACGTGTAGGGGAAAGTAAGTGACATAAACATTATTTTGTATGAGAATCTTAGCTGGAGGAAGAACAGTTGTCAAGGAATAACAAAATCTTCCAGCCATCATGTAGTCTGCCTTCCCTATGGCGAGCATGAGATACTGCTATAAAATGTTCGTGGGACCAATCAAAAAAGATGTCCCTGGAAATCCATGCCTTTGTATTAGAGTAATAATGGACTAGTATAAAAATTCACTCCTTGAAAACAGTGAGGAGTTGATATTTATGGATACCTGCTGCATTAGCACAACCCAGCACAGTTATTCTATCCTTGACATCCTTAATTCCTGCAGGAGCTGTCTCATTAGCCATGGTCAGTGTCTTGCTGGGGAAATAATGCTAATGAAGTGATGTTTCATCAGCATGATTGCTGTAGTTTGGGTGTTTGTCTCCCCCAAATCTCATGTTGAAATTTGATACCCAGTGTTGGAGGTGGGGGCAGTCCCCTCATGAATAGATTAACACCCTTTCTGTGTGTGTAAGTGTGTGTGTTGGAGGGGGGGGAGTTCTAGTAGTTCCCCTGAGACCCACCCAGCACCCCGTCCCTTTCCCTTTCCCTTCCTTTTTTGCCACGTGATTTCTGCACCACTGGCTCCCCTGCACCCTCAGTTATGAGTGGAGGCAGCCTGAGGCCCTCACCAGAAGCAGATGCCAGAGCTATGCTTTTAGTACAGTCTGTTGAACTGTGAGCCAAATAAATCTCTTTTCTTTATAAATGACCCACCTTCTGGTATTCTTTTATAGCAATGCAATTAGAGACTTTTCAGGCATCAGATTTGCATCAGCGATGACCTTGGCAGACTCACCAATGAATTTCCCCACTGTTTTGTGGTCAGTAGATACTTTATCACTGCAAATCTTTAAAAATGTAACGCCATGTCTTTTCATAAGTTTCTGCAACCAGCCTGCTGCATATTCACAGCTTCCCTTCCATTTCAGTTCATTGTGGTAAATCTTTGCTTATTTTGTGACCAGCACACTGTTAGGTGGCCCGTGTTCACTGCAATGCTGATGGATCCACTCCTTTAATACTTGATCAAGATCTTCATTTTTAGCCTTATGCAATGTTTTTCTATTTTTTAAATTAACTTCTGTTCATCACTTTAAGAATAGAATTTCAACAGTTTATCCTTCTTTTTCTCCCCCTCTCCCCTTATTTGAGATTGAGTCTCACCTTCTTGCCCTGGGTAGAGTGCTATGGCGTCACAAACTCACAGCATCTCAAACTCTTGGGCTCAAATGATCCTCTTGCCTCATCCTCCCAAGTAGCTGGGACTACAGGTGTCCAGCACAACACCCTGTTATCTTCTAGAGATGGGGTCTTGCTCTTGCTCAGGTTGGTCTTGAACACCTGAGCTCAAGCAATCCACCCCACTCAGCCTCCCAGAGTGCTAGGATTATAGGCTTGAGCCACTGTACCTGGCTATCCTGTTTCTTCAAGTCATATATAATGGTCATTCTAACCCATATCCTTCAGTTTCTCCAATAGCTTGATTTTCTGTGCTACAGAGAAACATAAATGTTTCTTTTTCTTATCACTCTTACCATAGAATATCTGCAGGTCATGGTCAACAATATCTTTATACCACAGAGCAAAGAATAAGCAAGAAGCATAGTGAGTAATGCATGTAGGTCTTGGGACCACATGGGGTGTTTGGGGAACCTGCTGTTGGCGCATCAGCCCACATATGTGCCATTTCATTCCTGTCTGTGAGCGTGCCTGGGGGGGGGGTGCATGTGGGCATGCACAGAAAAGATACACATTACAGCTGAAAGGAGCTTGGGGGGTAGTACTTTTTTCCTTTGAGGATGCTTAAGAAAGTGTTGTGCACCTACCTGCATTTTGGCTGTGGCCAACCACATGAGGTCAGATGTAGAATTTTCCACTTGTGGTATCATGTTGGTGCTCAAAAAGTTTTGAATTTAGGAACATTTTGGATTTTAAATTTGGGGATTAAGGATGCTTTACCTGTCTCTTTTCAATACACTGATTTCTTTTTTTTTTTTTTTTTTTTTTGAGACAGAGCCTCAAGCTGTCCCCCTGGGTAGAGTGCCGTGGCATTACAGCTCACAGCAACCTCCAACTCCTGGGCTCAAGCGAGTCTCCTGCCTCTGCCTCCCAAGTAGCTGGGACCACAGGTGCCCGCCACAACGCCCGGCTATTGTTTTTGGTTGCAGCTGTCGTTGTTTTGGCGGGTCCGGGCTGGGGATTCGAACCCGCCACCTTAGGTGTACGTGGCTGGCACCTTAGCTGGTTGAGCCATAGGCGCCGAGCCCAATACACTGATTTCATTTCCTTCGCATGTATACCCAGAAGTGGGATTGCTGGATCATACGGTAGTTTTAGTTTTAATTTTTTGAGGCATCTCCATATGTTTTCTGCAACAGCTGTACCAATTTACACTCCTGCCAACAACGTCCAAAGATTCTTTTTTCATCACACCCTTACCAACACTTGTTACCTCTTGTCTTTTTTATAATAGCCATTCTAACAAGTGTGAGGTGCTATCTTATGATTTCAATTGGCATTATCCTTGTGTTTAGTGATGTCAAATGCCTTTTCATATATATGTTGGCAATTTATATTTCTTCTTTGGAAAAATATTTGTTCAGGTTTCTGCCCATTTTCAAATTGGGTTACCTTGTTTTTCTTATTTTGTTTGCTATTGATTTTTATGAGTTCCTTAGTTAACCCCTTATCAAATATATAGTTTCCAAATATTTTCTCTCACTCTGTAGGTTACATTTTCATTTTGTTGATTATTTACCTTGCCCTGAAGATGCTTTTTAGTTTGGTGTAGTCTTAGTTATTTTTTCTTTTGTGGTCTATGCTTATTGTGTTTTACAAAAAAATAACTGCCAAGATCATTGTTAAGGAGATTCCCCCCTATGTTTTCTCCTAGGATTTCTTGTTTTTAGGTCTTATATATAAGTCTTTAATCCATTTCAAGTTATATCCTTGTGTATAAGGATCCAATTTAATTCTTTTGCATGGGAATATCTACTTTCCTCAACACTATTTACTAAAGAGCCTATCTTTTCTCTACTGTGTATGCTTGATACCCTTGTCAAAGATTAACTGATTGCATATGCATGGAGATTTTGTATGGGCTCTCTATTGATCTATATGTCTATTTTTATGCCAGAAAACATAGATTGATTTTTGATTATTTGATTATTTTTGATTATTATAGCTTTGTAATATCATCTGGCATCAAGAAGTATGATGCCTCCAGCTTTGTTCTTCTTACTATTTAGGGTCTTTTGTGATTTAATATAAATATTAAGATAGTTCTTTCTATTTCTGTAAAAAATGCCATTGGAATTTTCATAGGGATTGTATTGAATCTGTAGTTCACTTTGGGTAGTATAGACATTTCACTATTAATTCTTCCAGTCCATGAACATGAGATACTATTCCATTTATTTGTGTCTCCTCTAATTTCTTTCATTAATGTTTTATAGTTTTCAGGGTACAAATCTTTCACCTCCTTGTATTTCATTCTAAAGTATTTTATTCTCTTTGATGCTAATGTAAATGGCATTGTTTCTTAATTTCTTTTTCAGATTGTTTTTGTTGGCATATAGAAAAATGCAACTGATTTTAATACTGGAAGCTTGTTTATTTCCAATAGATTTTTTTTTTTGTAGAGACAGAGTCTCACTTTATCATCCTCGGTAGAGTCCCATGGCTTCACAGCTCACAGCAACCTCTAACTCCTGAGCTTAGGTGATTCTCTTGCCTCAGCTTCCCAAGTAGCTGGGACCACAGGTACTCACCACAACGCCCGGCTATTTTTTGTTTCAGTTTGGCTGGGGCTGGCTGGGTTCGAACCCACCACCCTCAGTACATGGGGCTGGTGCCCTACCTACTGAGCACAGGCACTGCCCTCCAATACATTTTTTTTTTTGGTGGAGTCTTTAGGGTTTTCCATATGTAAGATCCCATCACATGCAAACAGAAACAATTTTACTTCTTTTCCAAGTTGGACGCCTTTTATTTCTTTTTCTTGTCTAATTGCCCCTGTCTGATAAATGCTTCCTATTCTCAAATGCAGAAGAAAACAATGAGAAAGAGAAAGAAAGGAAAAGTGACATGTTAAAAACTGGTGAATCTGAGTAAAGAGTATATGAGTTCTTTGTATTATTCTTGCAACTTTTCTGTCAGTTAAAACTTTTTTTTTTTTTTAAATACAGGGAAAGCGAGGAAGAGAAATATGATGACCAGGCCTCATGGAGAAAGGGGAATCTATGAGAAGCTGGTCCTCAGAGAGGCTAAAATATAATCAGGCCAATGGAAAGGAAGTCAGGTTTTATCATAGCTTAACTGGGCATCTTGTCCCTGTGAACAGAAATTGGCTACCGTGCCGCTTTCTGGCACTCTGTTGTCACGGTTTCTCAACTTCTCTCTGCTTCTTCTTGAGCTGCTTCTGCTCTGACCAACCAATTTCTCCATCCTGTCCTCTCTTCCTCTTATCTTCCGCTTGCTCACAGCTTCCGTTTTCTCATGGCTTCTACTTCCTTTTTTCTTTGTGTGAGTGGTGGCTGCTGCCACCATCTTCCTCTGGTCCAGACAGTTGTGATAGGTCATGTGGAACAGAGCATGACAACCTTTGCAATAGGAAGGCTCCAGCCATGTAAGGTAAGTGCCTGGCTTGGCCAGTTCAGTCCAACTAAATGACTATGGCTGGTCTGCTAGGTGTGGCTTAGGGATTGGTATTGTGACTGTGGTGGGGAGAAAAAGCACACCACCAAATCTAACCCCAGGTAGTATGACCCATGCTTGATTTACCTTGGAAATATGGGGAAAAAATAGACTGTGTAAAAGTTCCAGAGAATTGGAGGAGACAGATTTCATTGCAGACTTGGAGAAAATTAAAGTAGGAGTTGTAAAAAAATCTAACTTAGTGGAGGCGCCCGTACTCAGTGGGTAGGGTGCTGGCCATATACATGTAGGCTGGTGGGTTCAAACCCGGCCCAGGCCAGCTAAAACAACAATGACAACTGCAACAACAACAACGAAAATAGCCAGGCACTGTGGTGGGCGCCTATAGTCCTAGCTACTTGGGAGGCTGAGGCAAGAGAATCTCTTGAGCCCAAGAGTTTGAGGTTACCGTGAGCTGTGACACCATAGCACTCTACCCAGAACAACAGCTTGAGACTCTGTCTTAAAAAAAAAAAAAAACTAACTTACTCTCTTCCTTCTTTCCTTCCTTCTTTTGTTCCTATCTTCCTTCATTCCTTCCACAAAAATTCATTAGGTACAAGGCATCTTAAAACATGTAGATCCATGCTACGGGGAATCTAAGTAGTGTAAGATGTGATTCCTGTCACAAGAAGCTTAAAGTCAAATGACATGAAGGCTGTGTTGACCAGTTTGATGAAAATAGTTTGGATTGCATGTGAAAACCCCACACTGTACCCCAGAAGTGCATTAATGTACATAGTTACCATTCAATAAAAAAAAAAAAAGAAAAAGAAAAGAAGCTTAAAGTCTAGGACAATGTGTTTTGAAGTACAGGTTGCAGCCCATCCATGATTAGTAGATTATAAAGTCAAATCAATGCACGTGACCATATGCATATGTAAAATAAAATAGAAAACAAAGCCTATGCCACCTAGTAATGGTAAATTACTGTTGAGTGTAAATTACTGTTGAGTGTGTGGGCATGCGTACACAGGATTGTGACATAAAATGTACTACTCTCATTCTGGTACGTGTGAAAAAGTAAATAAAATGTACTTCTACTGTAGGTTGTAGAAAAACTGTCTGAAAGTCATTGCTCCAGTCGGCCTCAGTTCTATAGCTTCAGTGACCATCCACACGCTGATAATACCTCCTAGAACTTGTTTCTGAGCTCCAGACATGGTGATTCACTTGCCAGCTGGACACCTCAATGTAAATGTGTCCCAGAATGCCCAGGTCTTCTTTCTTCCCAACTGTTCTCTTTCCCTACATTGTATATTGGGTAGTGACATCAATGTCTACCTGGTAATTCAAGCCTGAAGATTGAGAGTTACCTAAGGTGTCTCCTTCTCTACTCATTCTTCACACTCAACTGGCCATTCTTCTCTTCCTCTCTGTCCTTATCAGTGCTTTTGAGATTAGGCCCTGTATAATTTCTCACCTTCCTCACTGGTATCCCTTTCTCCAGTCTTGTTTTCTGCCTCCTCTCCTACAAGTCTATGATCTTCTAACAATGTTACCATGGTATTTTAGTTCCTGGTTAAAAAGTCTTCAATGGCTCCCCACTGTTTAAGTATCCAATCATGGGAGCTAAATGTCTTTCTTGATCTGCCTTTGTGCCTTTATTCACCTCAGTTCCTGATCCTCTCTAGTCATACCCCAGGTTCTAGTAGTGTCAATCAGCTGCGGTTCCCACATAGCTTAGTGCTTGCATATTTCGATGACTTTTACACCTGCCTTGAATACGCTTGTTTTGTTTTTCCAACTGTGTCTACATCCTATTCCTTTTTCCCAGCACAGCTCTAGTATCACCTGGCCTCAGAATCCTTTCTGACTACCTTCCAAGGCTTTCCTAACATCCTGGGTATGTTGCTGTCCTAGCAAATGGTGTGGCCATTATTTTGGGGGTTGTCCTGATTATGAACTAGTGGCTAGCAAGGACTCTTCTTTTGTTCATCTCTGTAAAACAACTATTAGGCCAATGCTGAACATGCCAGGCACTGAACAAGCATTCATGGAAAGAGTTAAGTATTAAATCTCTCCACAGTCTCTTCCTTTACTGTTGTGCTATTATAATGATCAGATGAAATAATTCTTGCAAATACTGTTGTTTTCAAAAGTCATTAGAAAAAGAGGACTACTAATTGGCCAGATGCACTTTGTCTACTTCTGTTTCCATCCCTTCTTTTTCCATCTTCCCCTTCTCTGTCTGGTTCCTACAATATGAGACAAGGAGAACATTGCCATCTGCTTACAGGAAACATCCAGAATTCCCCCCCACCACCACCACCAACAGATCTCTGGTACTTTTTTATGCCAGAAAAAAACTAGAAAAGAAGGCATGAAATCAATGTGTACCTTGTTTATTTTATTTTAAACCCACTTTGTTGTTCTGGCTGTCTAATGGCATTGCTTTGCAGGCCTTAGAGAGGGCCAGATCCCTCTGTTGCTTACTTTGAACGTGAACATGCCCAGAAGCAGGGGGCCTGACCCAGAGTGACGGAGGGATCTTCCATCCAGATTCTGTACTTCAGGTTCCAAAGCCCCCATATGAATTCTTTTGCCCCCAAAGAACTATCTCAAGTTCCTCTTTATTAGCACTGGGGATATAGTAACAAAGACACCACCCCTGTCTAGGGAGAAAGGGGTAATTTTTCTTCATGACTGTGCATGATCTTCTATTACCTTAACTTTTGTTTTCTTACTTTTTGCTTAAAATAAATGAGATTACCTTTTCTAAGTTATATAGCAATTTTGTTGCAGAGTCCGTATGTGACTAGATAGAACTGTTCTTATTGCAAAGGGCTGGAGCCCAGAAATGGGAGATGCAAGAGTCAACATATAAAATATTCCTTATCTGGAATAAACAGAGTGTGGAGGAAAGATGACCTCTCAGGTCTGCTTTTTTTCAGACATAACATGGAGGTGATGTTACCTCCTTTACACGGGAAGACCGGCTGAGCACCCACCAGAGAAGAGCTACCCAGGGAAGTAACACCCTTCTGGTGCATCAGAAAACAGGAAGAACGCCGAGGCCAGAAGGCAGCACCGGCTCAGTGTTCCCACCACCCATGGTGATGCTGTGACATATGACACAGCAGGAGGCACGGTGGAGGGATTTTCTTTTTTTCAACTGTAATAAATGGCCTAGTTACAGGCTTGGGGATGAAATAAATGCTAAAAACATTCCTTAAAATGTCACGGTGGTGCTGCATCTTTGAGGAGAGAACTATAACAGATTTTACCGTCCAATTAGGCACTTGATCTTAATAGGAGAAATGAGCAGGTCCTTTGGGATTTGCTGTCCTTATCTAGGTCATTTCCAGCTTAGTCTCACAGTAAAAATGTTCTGCACCACTGGTGCCAGGAGCAACATCTGGAATAAATATGAGTTCTAAAAGATCCCATGTGCATCTTTACAGCAAAGCTACAAAATATGATTTTAAATCGTAATAAACATTCTACCTCCAAAAGCAATGATGTTTTAAAGCAGCTGTAGTGAAACCAGGGAGGTGATTTACTTGAAATTTCATTGTGATGGTTACTCCGTGATTAAAAACCTGCCATCTTCCCAAGAATAACCTCAATGTGCTGTCAGAAAGCCCCACCTGCCTGAGCCTGCACACAGAACTAACACCCACTGGATTCTACGGCAGCAAATAGTGGCTCCCTGACCAACAAGTAATGTGAGGTCCTCTTGGCCAGGCCCATTCTCAGATTCTGCTGAGACCTCTAAGTTTCTGAGACAATCCTGAGAGTAAGGGGCCCCTACCTGGGATTTCTATGGGGATTTCAGGCTGGGAGATATCTGATTGTATAGCCTTTTATCTTTTCCCAAGGTTTGCCTGAGTATTTTACTGACAGCAGAACTCTCCTTTATTCCTAACTTGACACCACACCCATCATTGACACCTTGTCACCTCAGGAAAAAAGTCACGTCCCCATCAAATAACT
>NW_003852411.1:14943799-14946386 GCF_000181295.1 Otolemur garnettii
TTCTCCTGCCTCAACCTCCTGAGCAGCTGGGACTACAGGCACCCACCACAATGCCCAGCTATTTTTTATTGCAGTCTGGCCAGGGCTGGGTTTGAACCTGCCACCCTCAGTATATGGGGCCGGTGCCCTACCCACTGAGCCACAGGCGCTGCCCTGCTAAGCCCTTTCTTCTTCTTTTTTAATCCCTCCTATCCAAATCTGCTTAGCCTTTCCAAGGCCCATATAGAATCTTGCCTTTCTTTGGGTTTTTATTTTTTTTAAGGGTAGTAATGCTCATTATTCTTCTAGTTCCTCGACCACTTTATTATTAATAATTAATATTTATTCATGTATTCACTCATTCTTGCAACAAATATTTACTAAGAATTCACTACGAGTTAGTCACCATTCTAGAACTCAGAATACTATGATGAGTAAGACAGTCTTTGCCCTCATGGAGATTTTATTCTGGTTTGGGAGAAAAGACAACAAAGCAGTAAGTAAGCAGTATAACCTTGGATTGAGACAAGTGCTATGAAAAAAAAAAAGAAAAAGAAAAGTCAGGGTAAGGGCTAAAGTGGGACCATGGGAGTGGAGGATGTTTTCCATATGGTGATAGAGAAAAGGCCTCTTTAAGGAGGAGACATTTGACATGTGAGCCGAGACTTAAATTATGAAAAGAAACCAACTATGAGCCAACCCAAGAGAAGAATGCTCCAGGTAAAGGGAATAGGAAATGAAGTCCCTGAGGCAGGAATGTTCTAGAAAGATGAGGAGTGTTCTCAAAAAGTAAGAGGACTAATGTGGGCAAAGTGTAGTAGGAGATGAGGATGAGGAGGCAGAGGTGAAAACGTGCAGGGCTTTGAGGAGGGGAAGAATTGTGAGTGACTCCCTAGTGCTAAGTCTGAGCGCCTGGATAGAAAATGGTACCATTTCCCGGTAGGGAAAACTTGGGGAAGGAAGTGGATCGGATTTGTATGGATAGAGGGGATGCGGGATTGCAATCAAGAATTTCGTTCTGGGCCGGTGCCTGTGGCTCAATGAGTAGGGTGCTGGCCCCATATACCAAGAGTGACAGGTTCAAACCTGGCCCCAGGCAAACTGCAACAAAAACGGGCAGTGCCTATGGCTCAAAGGAGTAGGGCACCAGCCCCATATACCAGAGGTGGTGGGTTCAAACCCAGCCCACACCAAAAAAACTACAAAAAAAAAAAAAAAAGAAAGAAAAAAAATGAATTGAGTTTTGAACAGCTGAAGTTTGAGAGCCCTTTAGACATCCAAGGGTAGATGCTGAGTAGAAAGTAGGAGAGATAAGTGGTTGAAGCCCCATGAGAGGTCAGGCTGCAGATACAAACTGGGACTTCACAGAAAGCCAAGGGGCAAAATCACCTGAAAAGAAAATGTAGATTTAGAACAGAGGCCAGAGCCCTGGAGCGCACCAGGATTTGGAGGTCAGGAAGGAGGAACTGGAAAGGAGGCTGAGCCTGTAACCCTGGAGGTATCCCACACATTCACACACAGCCTTGGCATGGGGTGGCGAGTCAATTGTTTTATGCGCGCCATATTTGTGGTGACAGCCAGGACTGCAACATCCTTGCAACCACTCATATTTCTCCCCAAGAGTTGCACTGAAGGTCCCAAGTGTCTTACTGTTATGCACAGTCATGGTCCAGTCCTTGTTAACCAAGTATCTCTTAGTACCAAGAGTGTACACTGCCAGGTGATCTAGAGAAATGTGGCTACTTCCTTTCTCAAGGACTGTGAGTTAGTTACTTCTCAGAGTCTTCTTACTGGCAGTAAACACGTGCACATGGAGAATAACTGAAATACGCACAGTCCAAATGAGTCAACAGCCAGTCTGAAGCCACATTGCAGTGTTCATTAAAGGACTTCCAGTCTCTCAGTCACCTGGAGTGCTGCTTTTTTTCCTCATAAAAACATGTGACCATACATGAATGATCTACTCAGTGCTTTACAAATCTACTCAGTGCTTTAACTCTTAATCCTCACATCAATCTTATGCAACAGGCACTATTGTCCCCATTTTCCTGATTAGGAAACAGACCCGAGAGGGTTCCACTGGTAGTAAAGCAGTAGATTAGCTTAGCCCCCTGCTCTCAACCACACTGCTGTAC
The DNA here is from genome assembly GCF_000181295.1 of Otolemur garnettii. Lineage (NCBI taxonomy): Eukaryota > Metazoa > Chordata > Mammalia > Primates > Galagidae > Otolemur > Otolemur garnettii. Next base: position 14,945,914 of record NW_003852411.1, read on the forward strand.
AGCCTGCTGAGACGATCTCTGGGACGGGGGCACAGGAGTAGTCTGTGTTCAGAGAAATTTCTAGGACATTTTTACATACTGTATATGAAATTTTGAGAACCAAAGTTTCACTGGATTTCAAGTTTGTGCTTTGAAGCTCAGAGATACCGTAATATTTGCTCTACTAAATTGTTTATTTTTTGGCTGGGCACAGTGGCTCTTGCTTGTAATCCTAGTATGTTGGGAAGCTGAGGCAGGAGGAATGCTTGAGGCTAGAAATTGGAGATCAGCCCGGGCAAGAGATCCACACTCTGTCTCTGCAAAATAAATAATAATAAAAAGAATTTAGGTGGGCGGTGTGCTTATAGTTCTAACTACTTGGGAGGCTGAGGTAGGATGATCGTTGAATCCTGGAGTTCAACACTACAGTGAGCTAGTGAGATGCTGTCTCAGGAAAACCGAAAATAAAAAACAAAAAAACAAAAACAAAGATA
>NW_003852411.1:14946873-14955978 GCF_000181295.1 Otolemur garnettii
CAACTTAGTGCACAGTTCATCATCTCCAGAGGTAAAGCATACAATTGCACACTGAACCAGCTTGCGTTGTTTAATATGCTGACAATAATTGCCTAACAGTGAAGCCTCACAGGGATGAAGCCTACTGTCAGCAAAAATAGTGTGTCTTTTTCCCCTCTATTTATGACTCAACACACTGCCTACTAACACTCATAAATGACAATGAAATAAAGCAATTAAATGGCCAGTACAATAGCATGAATGACTGCATGTGGTTGTTTGCCTTGCTGGCTGAGGAGATGGTAGGTACCCGGACACGTTTCAGCTCTGCACTCCTAGGCTAGTAAAGATAAAGGCCTTTGATGTATGAGATGCTCCAGAGCCCTCAGAGAAGACAATCCATGGATTATTCTCCATGGCCTTTGTCGATGATCTCAAGAGCTTATAGGGTGAAAGGAAAGTTGAGTCATAGGGGTACTTTAAAAAAGAAAAAGGAAGAAAAATCCAGTTCTCAGGTGAAAAAAAGACACATGTTGAATATCCAAGGCTTTCAGATCCCAGGAGATAATATTCAGCAAACTCCTTTTTGTTGACAAGGCGCTGTGGTTACTGTCACAGATCTCCACCCAGATTGGTCTGTGTTTGCATCATTTGCACAATGAGACTGGTTTCACCTGTTTGCAACTGTTAAACTATTAGTCATCCATTCAGAGTTTGCTTAAGCAAATTTCCCCAACAGTTTATCTTATAGATGTTTTATCTCACAGTTAAAAGCAACAAAGACCACACATTTATCGTATATGGTCAAAGAAGGGGAAAAAAAAATCTTAAAACAATGTGGAATAGAAGTGAGACCATTACATTAGGTAAAAGGGAAATCTGAATCTTTTTTTATGACAGGAAAGAAAGAAAGAAAAATAAATAAATGGTAGAGAATGGGTTGTCAGATTTGTAGGGTGGGGGGAGAAGCAAGGAAGAAAGAAAAATACAAGACACTCAATTAAATCTGAATTTCTGATAAACAGTGATAAATTTTTTTAGTATAAGTATGTCCCATGCAATGTCGGAGACATACTTAGCCTAAAAAATTCTTTGCTGTTTATTTGAATTCAAATTTAAGTGAGTGTCCTGTATTTTATCTGGCAACCCTACTTGAATAGCGCCTTTTAATCTCAGTTAAAAAAAAAATCCTTTTAGAAAACAAATGTCTTTCAGAAACTGGGTCATGGATTTAACAGCATAAGTAGTTGCTAATTATGCTGCACAGTGGGGTGGGATTATATATTTATTTAATATAAATAAACTAGCAATAGTAATGACTGAAATGTAGTTACTTTTGTTCAAGAAAACTATTTTATTTATCTATTTGTTATGAGTAGGAAAAAACTAAAAACAACAATGATTCTAAGACTTATGGACAATCAAGTATCTATCCATTTGTTTATTCTTTCTTTGCTTACTCTTTCTCTGAAGAAGGGCTTGTTGATAAATATATCTTATTAAATTTCATTTTAGTAATCAAAAGAATGACCACATATAGACTCCCTGACCTAGATTTTTTCTTTTTTGAAACAGAGTTTCATTCTGTTGCCCTAGGCTAGAGTGCTGTGGCCTCAGCCTAGTTCACAGCAACCTCAAACTCCTGCCTCAGTCTCCCAAGTAGCTGGGACTATAGCACTTGCAACAACGCCTGGCTAATTTGTCCATTTTTAGTGGAGGCCAGGTCTCACTCTTGCTCAGGCTGGTCCCGAACTCATGAGCTCAAGGAATCCTCCTGCCTCAGCCTCCCAGAGTGCTAGGATTACAGGCATGAGCCAATGAGCTTGGCCCAGCTTCTTAAATACTTCTGCATGGCAAGAAACTAAACTGAAAGAGATAATAGACCCAGACCAAGACAAAACAAACCCCACAAGATAGAACAGACTTGGCACCTCCTTGCAACTACCACTTACTATAATCTATCTAACTTCAGTCTTTCCAGGATGCATTAAACAAACACTGAGGTTGAAACAATAGGTTTAGAGTTGGGTGCTAAGATGGCAATGGGAAGAAGAGGAGGACATCCCATGAAGAAGCAATGAAGCCCAAGTCAGAGAAGTCCCCAGGCTGAGCAAAGGCAAGCCAGGGGTTGGGAGAGGTGAGGGAAGAAAGCTGACTGTGCCTGGTGGGGAAGTGGGAGGGTGGCAGAGAGATGAGGATCACGAGCAGATGTGGACCAACATTTGAAGAATTGTCAGATGAAAGGAAATTTAACTTACATTGTCTAGGTCCAGAAGAGGAAACTAAGCCCAATAAATAGAAAAAGTGGGAGAACAAATTTTGACACCATTTAGGCAAGATCTTTCTAAGAACTGGCACTATCACTAGAAGCAGGGGGCAGAGGCTAGCTGACTGGTGGTCAGGGCTAGGGTGCAGAGGACTCCTGCCATGGGCGACGACTGGGCTACTTGTTCTCTATGGCCCCTTCCCACTTGCAGTGTATGTTTCAACCAAAAAGGGACAGCGGGGACCTTGTCTCTTGTATTAATTGTTATGTCTTCACACCTAGAATAGCACTCCACACAGAGCCAGGTCACAGCAAGTCTGCCGGGTCATAGCGGGAGTGCTTTGTGGAGAAGGTGGTGCTATTTTAGGGCCTTGGTCTTGAAGTGTGAAGGAAAGGGAAATAAGTTTAAACCAAGTGGTCACATGACATGCATCTACATGGGGGGTGCTCTAGAGCTATATTTTTTGAGAGCTGTATTATATAATCCGTGTTTACCCAATCCATATCAGCCTGCAAAGAAAAATGAGAACAAAATAACAGTAAATGTATATGATTTTTATTCTTCAATAACAAAAGAACTGCAAGGAATAGTAAAAAGCAACGTTTCTTTGGTTCCCCTATTCCCCTACCCCCTGTTGCAGAAGTGTTTTCAGCCCCTTCAAATTTCTACCCACCTGGTTCTAGGAGTCCCCAGGGCATGTCTCTGAGCCTTCTGAAATGGGGGCTAAAAGAGAGTGTCTGCTTTTGCCACTGTGTTGTTCTCTGCTGGCTACTCGGCTACTCTCTCTCCTGTTTTGTCATGCTGTGTCTCTGAGTTCCTATCAGCTGCAATGACGCCATACCTCCTATATACCCCACCGACCACCCTGTATTAGGGTTCTCCAGAGAAAGAGAATGGACAGCAGGATAGGCAGATAGGAAGATGGGGCGGGGGGCAGGGGGAGGAAGATTTATTATGTGGGATTGGCACATGTCATTGCAGGAGCTGAGTCATCCCACGACCTGCTCTTTACAAGCTGAGGCCCAGCAGGCCAGGGGTATACCTCCATCCAAACTTGAAGGCCCGAGAGCCATGAGGCCAATGATCTAAGTCCTCGTCGGAGTCCCAAGGCCAGAGAACCAGGACTACCAAAGTTGGGGTTGAGGGGCAGGAGAAGATGGATGTACCAGCTCAGGCAGAGAGCAAATTCTCCTTTCCTCTGACTTTGTGTTCAGTTCAGGCCCTCAACAGACTGGATGGTGACCACCCACACTGGTGAGGGCAGATCTGCTTTTCTCAATCTACCAATTCAAATGCTAAGCTCTTCTGGAAACGCCCCCCCAGACACACCCAGAACAAAGCTTTACTGGCTATCTGGGCAACCTTTAGCCCTAGTCCCACTGATACTTAAGACACAGTGGTGCCTCTGGTACCTGCCAAATATGCCCTGCCCATCGCCATCAGGATGTGGCACTCAAAACACACAGGCTGAAGAAGTGAATGAAAACCTCCAGGGAGAGGATGTGGAGTCAACTGGCAGCAGCACGATCCTGAGAAGCCAGTCAGGATTGCTGAGTCACCTCCATAGGGGAGCTCCAAGTGCCCCGTCTCTGGGGACCGACCAGTGCGGCTGCTGCAGGGCATTGTGGGCTCAGGAGACAAACTGGCTAGAATGTGTTCCTTCACTGCTCTAGGCCTCAGTTTCCCCATATGCAAAGCAGACATACTGACAGTTCTTCTCTTGTAAGAATGTTGTGAAGACTGAGTGAGTACATGCAGGTGGTACACAGAGCTGTGTCTGGCCCACGTTACTGGAGCCACACCTGTGTTTTAAAGATGTTCCGTTCTCCCAAAAACCATTCCTGCTTTTCCCTCTTTGCACTGTAGCCTTATAATAAATTCCAACATCTTAGATAAACTGAGTTTCTCCTTGCAACAAAAGGAGCCTGATTACTACCTACCCATTTGGAGCTTTGGGTGACTATAACAAATCAGATTCTCAAGTTGGAATCTTCACCACTCTGATTGAGAACCAATAAAGAATTAGATCGACAGATAGTAAACACCCACAGTTATCAAATACCGCCCTTACAGAGCTATTAGTTGTCTTAGGGAAACAAGGCAAAAACTCATTAAATGACAATGGAATATCTGAATATCTATTCATGTCTTTGGCTGAAGAGATGACACAAATCCTAAATTTATAGGTTGCAGAGGCAAATCGGTTTCTGGCCTGAGTGTTGTGAGTTATTCAGTCATTAGCAAACCTTTTTTTTTTTTTTAACTTTATAAGAAATTAAAACAATTAGATATTTCTTTACCCCAACTGGACTCCTTGCTTTGGCGAACACTGGCCTTTCTTTATTTATATGGATCTCAAGAGTGGCTTTTAGGCTGGGCACAGTTCACTCTGGGACAGGTGGATCGCCTGAGCTTGGCGTTCGAGACCAGCCTGAGCCTGAGTGAGATCTCATCTCTAAAAGTTGCTGGGTGTTGTGGCAAGTGCCTGTAGTCCCAGCTACTTGGCAGGCTAAGGCAAGGAGATTACTTGAGCCCAAGAGTTTGAGGTTGCTGTGTGCTATGATGCCATGCACACTACCAAGGGTGACAAAGTGAGACTGTCTCTAAAATAAAAAAAGAGTGGCTTTTAATTTCAAGTGTCTTGGGAGGAAATAATTTTTCAAAATTATATATATATAGTATATATTTTCTAGAGACAATGTCTTGCTCTGATGCCTAGGCTGGAGTGTGTGCTGTCTGCAATCATAGCTCCCTGCAGCCTCAAACTCTTGGGCTCAAGTGATCCTCAAGCCTCCCAAGTAGCTGGAACTACAGGTGTGTATCACCAAGCCCAGCTAATTATTTAATTTTATTTTTGTAGAGATGGGGCCTTACTGTGTTGCCCAGGCTGATCTCAAACTCCTGGGCTCAAATGATCCTTCTGCCTCAGCCTCCCAGAGTGCTAGGATTACAGGCATAAACCACCAGGCCTGGCTATGATTATATTTTTAAAGTGTTTGGAAGTATGTGCAATAAATCAAAGCAGAAACACTGCTGCTGACGGATGGAAATTTAAACCTAGTATTCAAGAAAGAGGTTAGAGCCATAGGTATATAGACATGGAAGTCATTGGCCTTTGGTGATGATTAAAGCTCTAGGATAATTAAAACAAGTGGGGAGGGGGATTGTGTAAAGAGAAAAGACAAGAGGACAAAGGTTACTACCTACCACATTTTCCCAAAAGTCTGGCCTCATCAGATTTATTTGTGGAGCCTGTTGTTCTCAGGTTCTTGCCTGGACCTAATAAACATAAATGAATATCCCAGCTAAAGATTTTCATTTAGCTACCTGTGCAACCCTTAGCCCCAAATTGACACGTAAGACACAATATCGCCTCTGCTACCTTCCAAAGGCAAGGGAGACCCAGGAGTCTGCATTAAAAAAAAAGTCTTAGGTGATCCTTATGCAAACATAAGTCTGAGCCCAGAGAACAGATGTATACTGTGTATTTGCATCTGGACAAGAAAGGATTCCCGAACCAGAGAGGTATGTGTTGCTTCCTGGTGACTCCTGCTTTTAACCGCATGTCTATTAGTGGTTTCTGGATCATGAGACCCAAGAATTTGATGATATTCTTGAAGCCAATGTGACCTTCAAACATCAAAAATTAAAGATATTTAACTGGGATTTGTCACAGCCTTGGTTCCTTGTCCCTGCACTGAACTCTTTTATCACCTTACCCAGAACCACTCAGAGTGAACAGGGATAGTATGAGATCAGGGACACCACCGTGGATTCCCCTGGGGATTTCTTGGTCGGGCTTTTTCCTTGACTGAGTTACCGCAGTGGGGTAGAGGTAGAAGATCAGAGGTGGAGGCAGACTCAGAAGCTATGTAAAGTAAAAAGAACACTACTCACTCACCAGAGAGCGATAAATTGTCACTAGGGCTCCCTATAACCAACCTGGCATTTGTACTGCCAGGCCCAGGGCCCCCTCTGTGCCCTCTGCCTGCAGGGTGAAGAAGCCACACTGATACAGACCAGCATGTACTGAGATAAATTCAGGGGTACCAGCAAGCCACAAGCCTTTAAGCCTTAAAGCCTCTGCCTTTTCAGAGGCTGACCAGGGAGATTGCACAGAACACCAGCCCCTAGAGGTTCAGGAGTGCAACCCCATGTGCGCTCCAGGGGACTGGTGAGGCAGGCCTGGAGAGTTTATTTGAAGAGGGCAACCTGTCTGCGTGCCACCCAGAAGAATCATTTTTATGGTTAAGAGCTGCAGCTGGCCTGGTGTAAAGCAAGAGGTAATTGAGTCAAGTCAAACCAGTTCCAACAGTATCACAGAAACAACCTTGGTGGTGCTTTGCAGTCAATCCTACAAGATGCTTTGATTTTTAACTGGTAACTATTTTGTAAGAAACTATTCTTCTTCTTCTTATTATTACTAGAGACAGAGTCTCACTTTATTGCCCTCGGTACAGTGTCACAGCTCACAGCAACCTCCAACTCCTGGGCTTAGGTGATTCTCTTGCCTAAGCCTCCCAAGTGGCTGGGACGATAGGAGCCCACCACAACGCCCAGCTATTTTTTTGTTGCAGTTTGTCCGGGGCCAGGTTTGAACCCACCAACCTCAGTTTATGGGGCCGGCACCCTACTCACTGAGCCAGAGGTACCGCCCCAAAACTATTTTTATAATATGTGGCATTTTTGCTTACACAAGTCTATCTTTAACTCAGGATTAATTTGAAGGGATGACTTTCACAGAACCTGATATTCCACAAGAGTGACAAGTTACTAGCCAGCAGGAGTGGGTGGAGTTTTTCATCACAGTGCATGTTTCTGGAAGGAAGCGATTGTGGGGTGGCTATGAAGGTCCTAGAATTGCTACAAATGTATATGGGATTATTTTGAAATAGAAATTTTTGTTACTTGATCTCAGCATTTAAAAAATGGGGCTAAGGGCAGGCACACATCATTGGGATAAAATGCAATGTTCCTTCCCTTCACTTTCCCAAGAGAGCAGAAGTAAGTGTTACCTGAAGAGTAATTTGCACTTTCCTTTAGGAAGGAGAGGTAAGTAGCCCTTGGCAGCTTTACTGTTACCATTTGTAGTAGTTGTTTCACATATTGTAGGGGTCAGCAGTTTAAAATTGTTTTGCCTTCCCAAAGTACCAAAGAGGGGTAATAAAGTATGAAGGGCGTGTGTGTGCGCACCCACTTACAAATGTGTCACACATAAACGTTTATGCTTTTCCCTTGCTATACAGGCTCATCATGAATGTTTCCAAGATCATTGAAATATATCCCATCTTCTCCAGACAAGCAGGGTTAAGAGCTTAAATATTCTTGAAATTTCAGATACACAATCACTTGGATGATCAAGAAACTGTCTTCCATAAAAGGATAGGGAACACACAAGTCCCTGGGAAAACACATTTCCCGTGGGAGGGATGAGATAAACGCTTGTAATGGGATGCATTAACCATCCTCGGAGACAAGATCCAAACAGTCAAAATCAACAGCAATCCGGGACGCCACTGCCAGGGCAGCTAGACGTCACCATTGCGTGCACACCAGAAGCCAAGAGGTTTACCGAGCTCCCTGGTGCAGGCACATCTGTCCCTTCTTCAAATCCGATTTTCTTGCCATCTGTTCCTTTACTCCAGCCTTGGCTGTAAACAAAGTTTACACACAGCGCTGCACCGTGTTGCCAGGCAGCTCTCCTCGCTCCTCCACGACAGAGTCAGTTCTGAAGTGAAACGTCTGCGGGCCTCATTATTATCCATTTTCCCTAATGATATAAGTTGTGAGAGACAGCGTGATTTTAGAAATTGGATTTTCAGCTTCATTTGGTGAACATGGTGTGATAAAGCTCTCTAGTTTTGAAAATTCTGTAAGGAGGATTTAGCTTGTAGACAGGGATGTCCCCCGCTCTCAAGAGCAGTAAGGATGTCGTGAAGAAGGCGGTCCCCAAGGATGGGGTAAATCGGTCAAGGAGAAACCAAGGCAGCAGCCACAGAGTGAGGGAACTCACCGCCTCCAAGGTAACAGTGACGTGAGGGGTGGAATGAAGGGTGGGGCGAGGTGAAGATGACTTAAGGATGTGTATCTAGGAAGTGAGCTGTGCCTCCAAGATCGTATGAGAAGAGCGAACCATCTGGCAGCTGTGGGAAGGATCAGCTGACCTCTGGCCTCCCATCGGGCTTTCACAGCTATGTATTTATAATGCATTCTTCCCGGGAGAAGCTTGGAGCAGGACACGTCTTTGAATGGATTCAGTTAATCCTTTTACTGTCTCATGAGTAATCAGACAAGTAGAGAGGAGCAAACAGAGAAAACAATTCCACATTGAAAGGGGCCACTGCCACGGCAAAGGAGAAAATAACATTCTTTCTGCTAAGCAACCACAGCAAAAGTAAATCTTGTGATTCTTCTCCACCGATTCCAGTCAGGGACAGAAATGAGCAGCACTCACACAAATAGGGCTCGTTTGGGCCACTGCAAGTCATTGTTCATCAAGTCTTTCCCATTGCTAAGCACGCTGGCTCATACAGATAATCCTAGCACCTTGGAAGGCCAACGCGGGTGGATTGCTTGAGCTCAGGAGTTTGAGACCAGTCGGAGCAACAGTGAGACCCCCATCTCTACTAAAAGAAAAAACAAACAAACAAAAAAACCACAGCAGGTGTGGTGGCAGGTGGCTGTCCCAGCCACTCAGGAGGCTGAGGCAAGAGGATAGCTCAAACCTCTACCCAGAGTGAGACTCTGTCTCAAAAAAAAAAGAAAAAGAAAAAAAAAGGCAGGACCTGTGGCTCATATACCAAAGGTGGTAGGTTCAAACCTAGCCCCAGCCAAACTGCAACAACAACAACAACAACAA
>NW_003852411.1:14956097-14957078 GCF_000181295.1 Otolemur garnettii
AAAAAAAAAAAAAAAATGGTGGGAAAAAGGAACTTGCTTTTCTTGGTGGCCATTAAGTGACAAGATTTTGGTCATTGATGACATATAAGGATGACTGAACAAATGGGTAAATACATTGAGCATGGTGGGAGTCAGGTTCCTCGCTACCAGAAGGGAATTACACATATAGAAAGGAAGATGGCTAGAGCAGACTCTGTGGTATTAACCTGGAAAAAGAGGAAGCAATGTGAGCTCATAGCTTTTTGTAGACATAGACACAGATATTGAAATAGGAATTAATGTGTGCAGATGTTTGTGTGTATGTACATGTGTGCATATATATGTCTATTAACATATATGTGCAGTAGCCCCCCCCCCCGGTTTCATTTTCCTCAATTTTAGTTGCCCAAGGTCAACCTAGGTCTGAAAATATTACATGGAAATTTCCAGAAATAAAGGCCAGGTGCAGTGGCTCATGCCTGTAATCCTAGCAATCTAGGAGGCCAACACTGGTGGATCAGGAGTTTGAGACCAACCTGAGCAACAGGGAGGCCCTGTCTCTAAAAATAGCTGGGCATCTATAATCCTAGCACTTGGGAGGCCGAAGCAGGTGGATTGCCTGAGCTCACGGGTTTAAGACCAGCCTGAGCCAGAGTGAGACCTCATCTCAAAAAATAGCCAGGCATTGTGGTGTGCACCTCTATTCCCAGCTACTGGGGAGGCCAAGGCAAGAGAATCGCTTAAGCCCAAGAGTTTGAAGTTGCTGTGAGCTATGATGTTATAGCACTCTACTGAGGGTGACAAAGTGAGCCTGTCTCAAAAAGAAAAAAGAATTCCAGAAATAGACAATTTGTAAGTTTTAAATTTTGAGCCATCCTGAAGTCCTGCTCAGGATGTGAGCTCCGCCCCCCCACCCCCCACCCCCCTCACCTCCCATGCATTTGTCCAGAGTATCCATGACTGACTATACTAACTGCTTGTTAATCACTTGTTAGACAACGC
>NW_003852411.1:14957869-14962292 GCF_000181295.1 Otolemur garnettii
AAAAAAAAAAAAAAGAAAAAGAAAAAAAAATTATGGTCACAGTGCTCAGTTAAGATGAAAAAGGCATTATTAAATGTGTGGGTGGAAGCTTTGAACAGAAATGTGTTTGGATAGCAATTGATTTGGGTTTCAGGCTTCTGCTGGGGGTCTTGGAGGTCATGCCCCAGAGATAAGGGGAGACCACTGTATAGCACAGAGGGACATATGCATACACATATACATACATGCACATGTGGAGATAGATCTGTACACATATTTCCTAGTTCTATCCTCTAAGAGAGCCAGAAGCAAAGACACCCTGGTAGAAATGGGCAGATCTAGCTTGCAGGGTTTGGCTTTTAAATAGCATTTTCCATTTAAAGGAACCAGAGTTCTTTAGAGAAATGGTTGACTCTAGGGCAGAACTAGGTAAAACAAATGAAGAAGGGACATCTTCTTGTTCTACAAAGTAAGAAAATGCTGAAGGCATGACAAGAATTTACTGACAGGACACAAGAGGTGCTTTGAAGGAGCCCCTACTGTCAAATCTGGGCAATTCAAGTATCACAACAAATGACAGCTGCTGATTTTGACCCTTTGAATAAAATAGGAATCTGTGAATCTACATGGACAAAAATTAAATGAGTAAATGGAGGAGAAAGGAAATCTCTGACAACAGAAGCCTTAATGTATCTCCTCACAAAATACTTAGGACTGACTCAGTGGCGGTACCCACAAAACACCATCTTTACCAAAAGTAGTAAGAATTCAGAGAACCAGTAATGGGACAAATCTGCCCCAGGTTCCTGCTGATAAGAGGCAGTGAGAAGAGCAAGGCATCTCTCTGGGGTACTCTTGCTACAAATGCGTAAATCATGAGGAAACATCAGACAAATGTGAAGTGCAGGACATTCTACAAAGTAACTACATGCTTCAAAAAATATCAAAGTCCACTGGGCACCCTGGCAGGTGCCTGTCATCCCCTTCACTTGGGATTGAATGTAAGGCAGGAGAATCGCTTTAGCCTAGGAGTTAAAGTCCTTCCTCTGGGGCAGCATAATGAGATCCTAATTCTAGGAACAACAACAACAACAAAATACATGTCAAGGTCCATGGCTCACCCCTGTAATCCTAGCACTATGGGAGGCCAAGGCAGGTAGGTGGATTGCTTGAGATCAGGAGTTCAAGACCAGCCTGAGCTGGGCAATGCAGCTGGTGGCTGTAGTCCCAGCCACTGGGGAGGCTGATGCAAGAGGATCACTTGAGCCCAAGAGTTGGTGGTTGCTGTGAGCTATGATACCACAGCACTCTATGGGGAGGTGAAAAAGTGAGACTCTGTCTCAAACCTCCTCCCCCCCCCCCAAAAAACCCCAAATGTCACGGTCATGAAATTGTTCCAAAATAAGGATGATTAAAGAGAAACGATAGCTGTAAAGGGTCTAAGCTTGTACATGATATTATTAGAACAACAGGGGACATTTGAATGGGTCTGTGAATTCTATGGTAATGTTGGATCAGCGTTGTCAATGTTAATTGAGGTTATAATGTGTAAGAGAATGTCCTCACGTATAGGAAATACACACTGAAGGAATCAAGGGGAAGGGGCATTATGTCTAACTTTTTCTCAAATGTTTCTGGAAAAATCAACTTTAATGTGCGTGTGTGTATATACACAGAACAAGTAAGGCAAATGTAATAAAATGGTAACAGTTGGTAATCTGGGCGATTATCAGCACTTGGAGTATGTGGAAAGCACAGTTACTTGGAGACCCACATACTATTTTTATAATTTTTCTATGAAGTTCAAATTTCAAAAATAAAAAAAATGTAAAAACAGAGAAATAGATCTACTAAGGGTCTCTATGCACATGGACCATCGTGAATCAAACTGAGTGGTTCAGTCCAAATCCAGTCCAGTGTTTATGGAATAACAGTTAGTTCAAGGGACCACGCTCCCCAGCAGTGACCCAATCCCTGCTCTCAGGCTGCTCACCAAAAGGCAGTGATGGTGCAGCGAAATGGATGGAAAACAGGACGGGAGTCTAGACAGATGACACCAATAGGTAAACTGCCACAGATATCAAAGACTCCTGGAGGAGGAGGTGCATGCAGGGGCCCTTGATGGGATTTCAGTGCCCAAAGATAGATCTTCTTTTCCATCACTGTGCAAGTGGGTCTATCTTCTGCTTCCACACGCTCGTTCCTACTGTGTGCTTCTGCCTGGAATGTGGGCAGTTTGTGAGCTTGAAGGAGCCACTGCATCTATTTTTTAAGACCAGCTCACGATTTCTGTGACTTTTTCTGACTAGTTCACTCCCTTCCACACAGGAGAACCTTTTCTCCCTCTTTAGCGCACGTATCGTTGCACACGTGGCTCCTTACGGCACTCCTCAATTCACCTTGTATCCCGTCCAGCCCGCAGCCTCCTTGATGACTTTGTATGTTTGTATCACCCCTGTGTGGCCATCGCTGGGGCTCGATAATGTCAAAATCATCAAATCAACCCTGTCTTTCCCCCTCCTTTCCATTTCTACACCTAACTAAAGACTATATGTAGTTAATAGAAACCGGATGTGGACTTTTTTAAATTTCAAGTAGTATGAAACACAAATTTTAGGAAAAATATTTTCTTCTATACCCTGAAATATGAGTGAACATAGAGGGCGAGATGGACTGGTATGTTAGTAATCACAACAAGATCTGCTGCAATAGCCACTTAAATGTTTAGCTGATGAATGATCCAGTGACTAACCCACATAGAAACATGAGAGCTACTCTTGGGATTCCATTAGGGGAGGCACCATAATGACCACAGCTGATTGTAAGAACCAAACAAAATTATGTTAAACCCTTGAGCTTGGGAGCTCCCTCCATCAAAGTGGGTATTTATATAAGGCCAACTGACCTTCTAGCCACACTATTATTATTATTATAATTATTAGCAATTGCCAGCATTCCTGTAAACACCCTTCATCCAAGCCTCATAAGCAACTAACAAATGCCAGAAACTGTGAACACAGTATCACCTGACCCATCTGTAGAATGAGGAAGCATCTGGGGGAAGAAGGCAGCTGCTGCCTCTGAGCCGGCCACGCTTGAGCCCTGGCCTGCTATGAAGGCTCCAGTTACAAAGCCAGATGCCTCCTCTCCTCTCCTTCTCCATGGTAATTGCAGTTTGGGGTTTGAAAGAACATCCTTCCTGAGTCAGTTTATTTTCCACCTTTCTCTATGTACTATGTATGAGATTGCTGCCTTCCTGGGAGCAGTAAGTCATCCATCTGCTGAAGAATGTTGGGAAAGTGGGAAAGTTTCCTCTCGCTGTAGTTAACCAGTAAGTCATAAAGCTTTCCTTTGTCTCCTGTTGTTGCCAGTTTCAAACATTTGTTCCTAGGAGTGTTGTTTTACCCTCAAGGGAGCAGCCTCTTCACCTCATAGGCAAGGTGGCAGCTGTTGGTAGAATTTTTGACACTAGATTATTTTAAGGCATATCAAGAGTGGGTGAAAACTCACTCTCGTGAAAAATTCCTTTTAAAAAATACTTTTAGAAATAAGTCAGAATAACATTGGAGCCCTGATAACACCTCTAAAACCAAGATTTTACTTGTTCCCCAGAAACATTTGCAAGATTCTATCCTGAAAACCATGTCATGAGCCATCCTTAACAAAGAATAAAAGGAATCATTTTCACAAGCTATTCGGCAGAGTGGCATTTGACCAGTAGCAGAACAGCAAAAAAGATTGTTGCAATTACAGCTTCTGATTTTAGCAATTCCACTTTAAAAGGATAAAACAGAGAAGCTCAGTGGCATCTGTTCTATGATTTCTATAATGTATACTTAATAGTACATATCAGCTTGATTCTATAGCTTGTTGATATGGTCTTAAAGCAAATTAAAAAACAGAACAGTTTTCATCTCTACACATGACAGAGCACAGTGTATTTCTCTGTCTTTTCCTACCATCACTGACACTGCTTTGTATGATTTGAGGCAAGGTAAATGAAGACGCTTGCAACTATCACTGCTGAATCTACCACGGAGTTCACAGTCAGCCCAGCCTCACATTGTCCATAGGAAGAGGGCAGTGCTATGACCCACCACTGATGGATGAGGAAATGAAGGCCCAAGGAAGATATGTGACAGCTGGTCCGAGAATATAGTTCTCATGGTCCTAAATTTAGCCCATCGAGTCATGACATCTCTTCTGGTTGGGGATTATGGTTTTAAAAATGATTGCTCATGCAGCAAATCGTTAGGATAAACAATCTAATAATTCATGTTGAAGGAACTAGAAAACCAGGCTAGCAACAAGTGTATGACAGCTTGAATCTTCACCAGCTGTATTCCTTGGCCCTCAGCCAGGATGCCATCTGACCTTCAAGCTGGCCAAGCACATGGGTATTGCTTATCAGCACTCAGAACAAAAAAAAAAAAAGAAAAAAAAA
>NW_003852411.1:14962829-14964117 GCF_000181295.1 Otolemur garnettii
TCCCAGCTACTTGGGAGGCTGAGGCAGGAGACTCGCTTGAGCCCAGGAGTTGGAGGTTGCTGTGAGCGTGATGCCATGGTACTCTACCTAGGGGGATAGCTTGAGGCTCCGTCTCAAAAAAAAAAGAATAAGAAAAGGTTGTTAAAGTCAATAATTTTCTATCTAGTTGAGGAGAAAGCGAACACACAGGATACAGGACCAACAGCTGGGAAACTTTGGCTTATGGGCCAAACCCAGCCCACCTTCTGTTTTTTTTTTTTTGGTGTGTGTGTGTGTGTGTGTAGACCATAGGCTAAGGATATTTACTTTTATTATTTTAGTTTTTACTTTTTTGAGACAGCGTCTCACTCCATCACCCTTGGAAGAGTACTGTGGCATCATAGCTCACACCAACTTCAGCTGGTCTAGAACTCCTGAGCTCAAGCCATCCACTCACCTCAGCCTCCCAGAGGGTTAGGATGACAGGCGTGAGCCATAGCACCTGGCCAGTTTACTCTTAAATGATTGAAAAAAAATCAAAAGAAGAACAATATTTTATAACATATAAAAATTATATGAAATTTAAATTTCAATGTCCATAAATAAGATTTTATGAGAGCATAGCCACACTCACTAATTTACTATTATCTATGGCTACATTCACACTACAGTGGGGGGTAGAGTTGAGTAGTGGTGACAGACACCACATGGGCTGCAGAATCCAAAATATTTACTATCTGGTCCTTTGCAGAAAAAGTTTGCTGACCCCTGAGTGGGATAATACTCTCCTGGTGCTAAGGAGGGTAATTTGGAGCCAGTTGAAGAACCGGGAGACTTCCAAAAAGGGAGGGATGACTTTGGGTGGGAATAAAGCTTCAAGGAGGATGTGGCTTCAGTGGAGCTTAAAGGATAAAGACGTGGAACTTCATGGTTAGGGACAGGTGGATATGGCTTGTCTGCTTGGCTCCACCACTGAAAGCACTGAGACCTTAATAAATTCTTTAACTTTTCTGCATCTCAGTTTCCTCAGCTGCTAAATGGAAATAACCATACCTATCTCCTAGGGCTGTTATAAAGCTCACAGCAAGATACCATATGCCAAGCAGTTAGCACACTGCCGGGTACAGAGCCGTGTCTCAGCAATGTTAGCTGTCAATCATAGTGATTATCATTAGCTCTCACACTTGGGTATCAGTTAATAGAAGTCAACATTTCTGTGGGTGCTGCCTGTGGCTCAAGGAGTAGGGTGCCGGCCCCATATACTGGAGGTGGTGGGTTCAAACCCAGCCCTGACCAAAAACTGCAAAAA
>NW_003852411.1:14964812-14965715 GCF_000181295.1 Otolemur garnettii
GCCAAGCTAGGACAGTCTGATGCATTCATTTCCACTGGAGAGGTAACCCCTGCCAAGGACGCTGGAACAGCAAGTCCAGGGCCTCTCCTGTGGACAGTTCTTAATGTTTATACTGTCTGCTTGCAGACGCTGTGAAGGCTGACCTCCCTCTGTTACCACTCCTGCCAAAAGGGGTGCAGTGCAAACAGAGGGGCCCCAGATATGCTGATTTCCTATCACTTCTATCAGGAAATGTCCTCCTTACGTAGATTCCAGTTTAGGGTGGGTTTCTTGTGCTGATTTTTCGTAATTTCCTTTTCAGAAGGGATTCTTGTCTTCAAATTTAGGAAGTGCCTTACTATCCCCCACCTCTTCCCTACCTCTCATCCATACTGACTAGAGAAGGGAGCAAAGAATTCTGCCATTTATTTTCCAGCTCCATCCATGTAAACATGAAGGAGGCAAAGTCTCCATCTTTCTTTATGGCTGCATATATAAATGTCTTAACACAACAACTATGAGAATGACATGAAGGCTATGTTGGCCAATTGGATGAAAGTATTTCAAATTGTATCTGGAAGCAACACACTGTATTCCATGAAAGTATCAATGTACACAAGTATGATTTAATTTTTAAAAAAAGAATTCTGCCATTTCCTTCTTTTTTCTTTCCATTTTCCCCTGCCCTCCTTTCCTCTCCCTTCTCTTCCTTTCAAATATCTCTTACTTTGAAATAGTTTAAGACTTATACAAAGTTTCAAAAAGAGTGCCTTTCTTCCTTTCTCTCTCCCTGTTTTTTTTTTTTTTTTTGAGACAGAGTCTCACCATGTTGCCCTTGGTAGAGTGCTATAGCATCACAGCTCACAGCAACCTCAAACTCTTGGGCTTAAGTGATTCTTTTGCCTCAGCCTCCCGAGTAGCTGG
>NW_003852411.1:14965930-14973021 GCF_000181295.1 Otolemur garnettii
TTTTTTTTCAGATAAGAGTCTCAATCTGTCACCCTAGGTAGAGTACTATGGCATCATCATAGCTCACAGCAACCTCAAACTGTTAGGCTCAAAGCTCCTCTTGCCTCACCCTCCCAAGTAACTGGGACTCTAGGTGGCCACCACAACATCAGGCTAGGGTCTCACTCTTGCTCAGCCTTGTATGGAACCCCTGAGCTCAAGTAATCCACCTGCCATGGCCTCCCAGAGTGCTAAGATTACAGATGTGAGCCACTGCCTTGGCATGACACCTGAAATTCTTACACAAATAACCTCAGGGACAACAGTTATGACCTCAAAAACCTCCCCCCCTGGTAAAAACACATTCAGTATTACGAAGACCTCAATGGCAATTTCTAGACTCTAATTGTCTTGGGCTTTATTTCTGAATGTCAATAGTTTTTGTCATTTGGCAAATTTTAAAAAATGTATATTCTTACTATTGGGTAGAAACAGTCTAGCAGGCTTTTTGGAAAAGTTCAGATTTCTGACCACAGTTCCTTTGACTATAGTGCATAATAATAAAAAAAAAATCTTGTAAGTAAAATCTGTGAGCTGTGTTAGTGTATACCTTCACACAACCCTAAACTTGTTTCCTCCTCTGGTTTCTGAAGTTTCCTATATACATGTCCTTCATATCACTTTTTCACCTTTCTGAGTAGACAGATTCAGAGCCAATGTACACTTATGGCGGATACCACCTGAGGTTTCACTCTTGGGAAATCTACTTTGGGGGAGTTCAGCTTCCTGGTGAATCTTCCGAGCTGTGTACTAGTTTGCCTCAGAGTTTGCATCAATACCTTTGCATGAGCATCCCCTACGGTAGCTGAAAACCAGACGGTGACTGGAGCCGGCCCAGTGAGCTCAGTGTTCTAAATAAATAAATGATGACACGTGCGCACATGGAGTATAAATGTCATAAACGACTCCACGGGGCAACTGGAGGGAACACGAGCATCATTCAACCTGGGAGGACAGAGCCGCAACCTTCTCAGGGACTTCATTAACTCTTAGAGTAAAAACAATGGCAGTTGATCAAAGATTAGAGGATGCTCGTCCTGTGACTGGAGGAGGGGAAAGTAACCGACAATTGCTGGTGGGAACGTAAAAGGGTAAAGCCACTTTGGAAAACAGTTTGCCAGTTTACAGTTAAACATAAAACTACCTGGCAACTCCATTCTCAAAATACGACCAAAGACCTGCATGAGACTGTTCATAGCAGTATTATTCATAATTACCAAAAGCTGGGAACAATCTAAAGGTCCATTCATTGGTAGGTGGATACATTAAATGGGGTATCCATACTATAGAATACTACTCAGAGATAAAAAAGAAACTACTGAAAGATGCTATGTCGTGAGTGAACCTCAGAAACATTATGCTCAGTGAAATCAGTTAAGTGCAAGAGACAACACATTATATAATTCCGTTTGCACAGAACATCTGGAAAAGGCAAATTTACAGAGACAAAAAGTGAAGTGATTAGTGATTGCCTGGGGCTAGGGACGGAAATAGGGATGAGGGCATAAGGGTTGGTGCTGGGAGCGTGAAAATGTCCTAAAACTGATTTATGGAGAGCATTGTACCAACTGGTAATGTTACAAAAATAAGTGAATTGTATAAAGTTATGTACATATTTCTGGAAGGCAGAAACATCAGCAGTGGGCAAGTCCTCCAAGGGCTCTTGTAAACACTGCACGGAAGGGATTTTTCAAACCTCAACCAATCACTTTCTGGACATCAGTTATGTACACAGCTTTTCTCTCTTTAGAAGACACTCTTCTAGGGTGGTGTCTGTGGCTCAATGGGTAGGGCGCCAGCCCCATATACTGAGGGAGGCAAGTTCAAACGCGGCTCCTGCCAAACTGCAACAAAAAAATACCCAGGCATTGTGGCAGGTGCCTGTAGTCCCAGCTGTTCAGGAGGCTGAGGCAAGAGAATCGCCTAAGCCCAGGAGCTGGAGGTTATTGTGAGCTGGGTGAGGCCATGGCACTCTACTGGGTGATAACAAGTGAAACTCTGTCTCTACAAAAAAAAAGATGTTCTTCTAAAACACACACAAAAAATGAAGAAGATAGTTGGGCCTAGAAAAGGTTTGTAGTTTTGGCTGGTACTCGAGTGAAAGGGCCAGCACTTTTGTCTCCTAGGGTACCCTGGGCTTCTCTGAACTCTGGGAAGAGCCAATTCTGCAGACTCCTCGAGGAAAATCTTTCTGGGAATAAGATAGGTTTATTTTAATCCAGTGTTGGGTAAATCTGGCCCAAGAAAGAACCGAGCAGCGGCCTTGAAGTAAGAGCACCCTGGAGACACAGGGGAGGGAAGCAGCTGGCTTGTGAGGAGCCAAGAATGTGTGGTGGGCACCCAGGCCTAGAGAGAACCCATTCAACTGCGAACCTCACACTGTGATGAATGTTGCCCACCTTGCCCAGGGACTTTTGCTACTCTCAATAGTCCTGTCTTGTTCAGGACATGTTCAAGATAACAGGGCCGGAAGAAGCTAGCTGGATAAGGAGGATGACGTGTACATGTAGCAGTATAGACCAGGAGAGGAGTCTGGGAAGGGGAGATACAGTCACGATGCCCACCCAGGGTTCAGAAGAGGACGTTGGAATTTGCATAGTGTGAATACAGTTACATACTTTGGGCTCACATAGAATCACTTATTAGCTCTCGAATCTTGAACAAATTACTTAACCTCTCTGTATCTGTTTTATATTATTACTTACCCTCTCTGTATCTATGTCTATTTCATAGACTAAATCTAGAACTCTTGGCTTCAAGTGATCCACCCCACCTAGGCCTCCCAGGGATTACAGGTGTGAGCCACCATGCCTGCCATATCTCATAGTATATGTATACTGTATTACTACCCTAAAAATATAGTGACTTAAAACAACAACAGTTCTATAGGTTGGCTGTGGTTGTGTTCTTGTGAAAGAGTGGCTGCGTCCAACTCTGAGCCAGCTGGGTTTCTCACACCATGTGTTTTATTTTATCAGTTTGGTCTGGGATTCTAAAATGGCAGCTAGCTTCAAAGAGAAGTATCCTTGTGCAAGAACTTATCAAGCATTTTCTTAACTCATGTTTGCTGATGTGCTACTGGCCAGAGAGAATCACCTGGGGAATCAGTAATCGATGCAGGGGGCCACTACACAAGGATGTGAACACTGGGAGGTCCAGTTCATCTGGGGCCCATTAACACAATGGTCTCTACCACACTTTCTGAGCCTCAGTTTTTTCATCTGTGAAATGGGGAGGATAGTAGTAATGTATTCGGCTTCTTATGGAGAATAAATGAGGTCATGTATGTAAAGCACCTGTCATAATGTAATCGATGACTGCTTTTTATCATTATCACTAATATCAGTGTTTTATTTTGACTACTGTACTTTACCCTCAGGATTTATCAAGGGAGATGAGAGAGTGAAAAACCAGAGGTCCTGACCTAATCTAGAAAGTCAGGAAAAGACTGTCTTGAGATGACATTTAAGCAGAGATCTGACAGATAAAATTTAGTAGGCTAATGGGATCAGCAGGGAAGAGCATTCCGGGTGAGGGAACAGTGTGTGCAAGAGCCCTGAGGTTGGGAGAAGTATGCGGCAACTGCCAATCATGAAAACAGATGGTGATTTAATGTCAGCACTGCAAACCTGGGGATAGTCCCAGGACATTTTGAGCAGGCCCATATTTAACATTTGTAAGGCTCAGAACAAAAGTTTAAAGGGAGGCCAATAGGCTGTATGTCTAAGTATTTAAAAATTATAACTAACAAGCTATCAATAAAATATACTCTATCCTCCTGTCTCATCAGATAACCAGATATAGTTCACCCCCTTTGGCTTTCCAACTCCAGCTCTACCCTGTACCACAAAATTTAGGTACAAATGCATGCTGACCCCACAGATTGCAGATCCAAGCTTCTCCCTGGCAGCAAAGGGCCATTGGCTGGTCACCCTTTGCCACCCATAGGAGTGCATCACTAACGAGCTGTGTGGCCCACTTTCAGGATATACCCAGGGAAGAGGGCCCTGGGCTGTTTGAGGAGGGCATTCTGGGGTCTTAGGTACCTAGAGTATGGTCCAGAAGGGAGGGCACAGGCCTCTGGTCCATGAGCTATTTGTCCTATAAGGAGGGGCCAATCCAAAGAAGGCTCAGAGGGGAGCCCCCTAAAAACCCAAGGCCTAAGGCAGGGCCCCTCAAACCCAGAACAATACTGTTTATAGGTTATGGGAACCCAGAGAAAGTAACTGAGGCCAGGGAAAGGAAGGTGGGGTCAGGGAAGGCTTCCTGGAGGAGGAAATGCCTGGCTCAAATACGCCGGCAGAGGAAGCATCTGTTCCAAAATTGACATATATGACACAGTAAATCTAATGTTCCTTGAAATCAAATGCAAAGGATAACAAACAGGTGGCAGATGTTTTACCTTTGGTTAAGAAGGCATTCTCTTTTAATCCTTCTCTTTGGCAAGATAATGACGTTCTGATGACTGTCATTTCAATAGCGATGTCTTACTCTGCTAGGCCCAATTGCAGTTTACTGAGAGTAGTTAGAGACCCATGCCTTCATGTCCAGGTTGTTACCATGAGGGTGAGAAAGAATTTCTTAATTTAAGGGTTTAACTAGGAAAACTTTTCTTTTTTTTTTATTTGCAGTTTTTGCTGGGGCTGGGTTTGAACCTGTCACCTCTGGCCTATGGGGCCGGTGCCCTACTCCTTTGAGCCACAGGCGCTGCCCTAACTAGGAAAACTTTTTTTTTTTTGAGACAGAGCCTCAATCTATCCCCCTGGGTAGAGTGCCATGGCATCACCATAGCTCACAGCAACCTCCAACTCCTGGGCTCAAGCGAGTCTCCTGCCTCAGCCTCCCAAGTAGCTGGGACTACAGGCACCCGCCACAATGCCTGGCCATTTTTTGGTTGCAGCCGTCATTGTTGTTTGGCGGGCCCGGGCTGGGGATTCGAACCCGCCACCTTAGGTGTATGTGGCTGGCGCCTTAGCCGCTTGAGCCACAGGTGCCGAGCCACTAGGAAAACTTTTTAATGGCCCACACATTAGATTTGAGGTAGTCCTTGGTGGTGTGGAATACCCATTTGCTAAAGGGAGTGGGAGAGGATGTGGTTGAGGGAGCACAGGTTGGGATGCAGACACGTGAGCATCAGCACTTCACACGAAATGCTGACCAAGGGCAGCGAGGCAGCCACGCACTGTCCCTCTTTTCATCCCCAAGGTCAAGATGACCATGCTTTATATTAATATGTAAGGACTAGAACATTTGACAGATTGAAGGATTTGTTCTAATATTTATTTATTTGTTTTCCTGGGAAAATGATAACTTTGTTTGTGGAAGTCCCAGCGAGGGAAATGTAAGCTATGGTGAAAAGATTAAAAGCACTATGGAGAGCCGAGTAACCTTGTATTTTTAAATATGTCTGTCTCTGTCGTTTGGCCCAGGGGGAAATTAGCTATGTCAGGAATGGACTACTAATTGCCAGGAACAGAAGAAAGACTGGGAGAGTCCTGTGGGGTGGGGTGAGGAGGCAAAGGCATGTGACCCCTCAGCTGACAGTCTCCTGGCAGCTTAGTCTAAGAGCCCTTGCAAGAAAAGAACAGACTCTCAGGCCATATCCTCCTAATTCCTCTTGCCCCATTCAAGTCCCACCACAAAAGGGACAACATAAAGATAGATGAGGCCAAACATCTAAATTGGAGAGGGACAAGAGAGGAAAAAAGTAAATTCCAGGCTGGATGCGGTGGCTCACACTTGTACCCTAGCACTCCGGGAGGCCAAGATGAGAGGATCTCTGCAGTTCAGGTGTTGGAGAATAGCCTGAGCAAGAGAGAGACTCGGTCTCTACTAAAAATAAAAAAATAAGCCGGCCAGTGTTATGGTGGGCACTTGTAGTCCCAGCTACTTGGAAGGCTGAGGCAGGAGGATCACTTGAACCTAGGAATTTGAGGTTGCTGTGAGCTATGATGATGCCAAGGCTAAGGTGACCAGATTTTAACATTGGTAAATCGAGACACCATTGACGGGGGCGGGGCCTGACAACAATGCAAACTTTGATAAGCAGTTCTCGATAATCAGTTCTAAACAATTATTTGTTATTATTAAAGTTTAACATTATAAAATTAACAAAAATAATATAAAACTCATATCCTGGTGAAATAGCCACATGGCAGCCGAAAACCATATAGTCTCTTCCTGTTCTCTCATGTTCCCTACCTTGTCGTGCATTCTTTCCAAAAATCGGGACTTTTTAAAAATGCCGCAGGACGTGGGACAAATTGTTAAAAATCGGGATTGTCCCACCAAAAGCGGGACGTCTGGTCACCTTACTCTGAGGGGGGCTGCTACTTGTTTGTTCTAGACAGTATGGCTCCTTCTGAGCTAACTGTCCTTGCCTAGAAGCAAGGGAGGGAGCCAGTATCATTCTGGTACTGATTCTGCAAGACCTTGCCCAGGAGGGGAGTAGGGAGTTTACATTAGCCTTTTCATTTCCAAATGAAGTTATATTAAACTCTTCATTCCCAAATGGAGTTACATTAACCTTTTCAGCAGCCTATCTTATATTCCCTTCCCATTCTCCCGTTGTTCCTGAGCTTGTAGTGCATTCTTTCCAAAAATCGGGACTTTTTAAAAACGCCGTGGGATGCAGGACAAATTGTTAAAAATCAGGACTGTCCTGCCAAAAGCGGGACGTCTGGTCACCTTAGCCAAGGCACACTCTAACTTGGGCAACAGAGACTCCTCAAAAAAAAAAAAAAGAAGTAAACTCCAGAGTTTGCCAATTTGGGAGACTCAGGGACTAGGAGGTGGGAAGGGGAGTAGGGAGGCAAAACTTTACATAGATATTCAACCTAGGAAGAATTTCTCATTATTACCATGTTATCAGTATGAATGTTTACTGAGCGCTTACTGTGGGCCTAGCAGCGCTAAAGCTTGTAGGTATTGGCTGTAGGAGGAATTTACACACCTTATGAGGAAATTACTATTATGAGTCCATTTTGCAGGTGAAGACAAAGAAACTTAAGGGTTCAGGGTAGAGGAAGATGATGCGTTTGTTTTTGGACATA
>NW_003852411.1:14973320-14974125 GCF_000181295.1 Otolemur garnettii
AACGTAAACATTTTTTAAAAATCAGAAACTGAAGTTAAGCAAATGTCAGGACTGAAAAGTGGATTTGGGAGTTGGCTGGTGTTGAAGACAAGGCAGGAAATGTTAAGTGGGAACCTCCAGGGGCAGGGAAGTAACCCGGTAGACCACAGAGGGGGAGATTTTTGGGTTTTGTTTTTAATCAGCCCATCAGAAGCAAGCTTAATACTCTCATGGGCCACACCTACTTTCAACAAAATCACATTAACTCTGGGGTGTAGAAGTATTTAGAAGGTACTGAGTAGGAGAGAAGTCTCACCACCTACATAATCCAGGAAACATGGAAACTTGCAGGAATGATCCACAGCCTCGTTCCTCCCAGGAGCAACTGGCCCAAGCATTGTAGTAAGAAGCCAAGCAGATAGGCCACTGTGTGGAACTTAATTATGCATCAGCTGGTTTCTTTAATGTTCCCTGAGCTAAGCAGGATTATTAAATGTTTTATGTTTAATCTGTACCTATTGCAAGCAGGGGTTGAATCTGAATGCCCAGGGGGAAAACTGTTTCTTCAAAGCTCCAGCACTTTCAGCTTCCCACCAGCCCTTTGTTAGCACCAAATAAGTAAGGAATGCCTTGGGGGAGGGGTGTCTTATTGGAAAAACAAAACAAAACAAAACAGTTGCTCTCAGTAGGAAAGATAAATGAGAACCACAAACCATCAAGGCTAAAAGGTACTTTACTGATCAACTAGGACAATGGTTCTCAAACCTGAGCTGGCACCAGGAGCTTCTGGAGGGCTTGCTAAAGCACAGACTCCATCCCCACAGTA
>NW_003852411.1:14975180-14975958 GCF_000181295.1 Otolemur garnettii
TTTTTTCTTTTCTTTCTTTCCTTCCTTCCTTTCTTTTTTTTCTCTCCCTTCCCTCCCCTTCCTTTTCCTTCCCTCTTTCTCTTTCTTTCCTTTCTTCCTTCTTCCTCTCCTCTCCTTTCCTTCCTTCTTTGTTTCTTTCTCTTTTTTTAATGGACCTTGGTACTTTTGAAGAGTACAGGTCAGCATTTTGAAGAATGGCCTGAGATTTGGTTTGATATTTTCTTGTGCTTAAATTAGAGCTCTGCATTTTTGGCACAGACACCACAGCAGTGGCACAGCATCCTCCTTGGGGCATGATGTCGGGGAGCCCATGAGTACCGTTTGTCTCATTTCTGGGGATCTGAGTGTTGACCACTTGGTTAAGATGGCATCTTCCAGTCTTACCATTTTTTCACCTTTGTAACTAATAAGTATGTTCTGAGAAGATACCCTGAGACCATGTAGATATATTTCTCATCATACTTCTCTCCCTAAGTTTATCATCATCAATAATTCTTGCCTAAAGCAACTATTAATGTGGGGGTCACCTAGGGGGTGATTCTTGAATTCAGTTTTCCTCTACATTTACTCACTGGAATCTTAGTGAAAGGAATAGTTTTCTCTTCTTTCTCTTTTTAAATTCTAGAAACCATAGCTATTACTACTACTCAAGTCGGTCTCTTCCTACTAGATAGCTCTGCCGCTTATAATACCATCATTTAGAGATGGCCAATTAGTTCATTATAGTCACTCAAAATTGATATATTTCAGGCCAGGCACGGTGGCTCAGTCCTGGGCT
>NW_003852411.1:14977003-14978756 GCF_000181295.1 Otolemur garnettii
GGGAGACAGAACTGGCCGTGGCCAAATCTAGGCTTCTATGTATGTATGAAGAAAAGAAACTGCCTTATCTGGCAAGCTCTCTCTGTCCATCCTCTCACTCCATTGTCCTTGGGGTACTTGAGGAGGGACATGTGGCCAGCATTGGTACTTCCTTGTATGAGCCTAAAGGAGAAGGCCAATGCATGAGTAAATATTTGCCATTTTGACTACTAATTATGTTAAATGATTTCATAAAAGCTACCCTATCTTTGATTTCATCATTATGCTATTATGCAAAAAAAAAAAATCAGCTATTTGGCAGAAGTAAGATGTGACTTAAAAAAATGCCAAACACATTTTGGTTTTGTATATAAACATAAGTGGCTGAAAATCATAGAGAAATAAAAAATATTATTTTGGGTTCCACACACCTTTATCCTCTAAGACGCATTCAGAAGGAAATTCTTCTCGGAATTTAGTTATTTATGATCAATATTAGAATTCCAGGCGGGTTGCAGTGGCTGACATCTATAATCCCAGCACTTCAGGAGGCCAAGGCAGGAGGATCGCTTGAGGCCAGAAGTTTGAGACCAGGTTAGGCAACATAGTGAGACCCTGATCACTACAAAAATAAATGAACGCTTTCTTTTTTTAAGAATCACCTGGGAATAAGACACCAAATTGAAGAGTTTGAGCTGGAATGTGTAACGCAGCAGTTCTCAAACTATGGTGATATAGGCCTCTAAAGAGGCATTTGGCAGAGGGTGGCCTCGTTTCTGCTACTTTTTGAACTTGATGAGATTAAGGTGGGAAGTAGTGGTTTTGCCGTATACTTCTGTGGGTGGTGCCTAATCATATGGCTGTAGCCTTTTAACTGAAAAGAAAGATTAGAGAAGGAGAAGGTACTTCCAAGAACTTCTGGTTTTGCTAGCCAGCAAGTCATTTGCCAGCAATAAAGCGAGGGCTTCCGAATAGGCAGTTTCCATTTTCACCTGCCACTTACAGGCAGTGAGTGTGCACAAGTGCAGGAAGTGTGGTAGATGACAAAGTGTTTGCCTTCCTTGTGGACACTGGCAGGGCCTGGTCCTGAAGCCTGTGAGAGCTCCACATCACAGGCTTCTGTCCCTATCTTGCTTTTCTTGGATTTCAAAGAGGATGCTGGGCTCCCCATGATTAATGACCAGCACGTTTTACCAGTGGTGGTGCCCTTGGTTCCTCCCACCCACCTCTCCCTTCAGAAAGTCCTCTCATCTCTGCATCTCTGAATGCAGGATTGGCTTCAGAACTGGCTGCTTAAAAAAATGAATTATTCAAAAAAAGTATCTCGATTTCAGAAATGGAAACATTTTTTCAAAGAAGGCAAAAAATCACGTCTTGTGAAATGCTCATCTGATTAACCCCCAACCCCTCTCTAAAGGCAGCTCCTTATGTTAACGTGTCCCCAGCAACAGAAGGCGTCCAACGTCCATGCTCCTGTTAGTCAACCCTACCACACCTGAAAAGCTCTGACTGGGAGGAAATAAATAGTGCCTGACACATGGTAGGAGACTGGTAAATATTAGTTTAATTGAATTGAAGCCAAGCCTGAATTCTAATCCTATCTGTGCCATTAGCTAGCCAGAGGGAGTTGGACCTTAACTCTTGCATTTATTATAGGAGAAGATGGAAGGACTATCTTATTTCTAAGGTTTCTGGCAACTCTAAAATCTATGTGAAGTGAAATGTTTTTTAGGGTAGTGTTCTGAGCCATGTCTCAAGATTCATGTCTAACTTT
>NW_003852411.1:14978776-14981449 GCF_000181295.1 Otolemur garnettii
CGGCAGCCTTGAAATAGCCAAGAGAAAGCAGGGAGAGCGGAACTTAAATCACCATCTGAGAGAAAGAAGCATTTTGTTTCTTCAGGGGAGACAAACTATCCCTAGCACAAAGATCTGAGGTATTCCTCACGTAGGTCAGCAGATAGAAGTTTCTGGAGTGTGCTCTGCACAATATCCTGAATGACACTTTTAGGGTAGTGTTCTGAGCCATGTCTCAAGATTCATGTCTAACTTTTGAGAATTAGTTGCACTGTTGACCCTATGCCAGCCTCTAATTTGTTCATTCCATGCTCCGGCAGTCTTCTGTGGGATCCTTGCATGGACCAAGTTCTCCTGCCTCTGAGCAGTCTCTCTTGCTGTTCCCTCTGCCTGGAACACTTTCCTCCCATGCTTTGTAAAGGCAGTTTCTTCTCATCACTCAGCCATAATGCAACCTCATCTCTTTAGAAGGCTTCCCTGACTACTCATCTAGAGTGGCATCTCCTCCAGCCTGGCACTCTCCAGGACATCATCCTGTTTATGTCTCTACAGTGCTTATTACGATATCCACCCAGCTTCTATGTTTACTGGCTTATTGTCACCATTTCCCTCTAGACTGCAAACCCCACAAAGGCAGAGAATTGTCTATGCTACATCATTAGAACTAGGCCTTGGGAACCCATAGAATGACTTTTATGACTAAAGAAGTCTCCTTCCTCCTCTGAGAAGACCCAGCCTCTTGCTGGGTATTGGCTTAGTAAGCCAGACTGGGCCTAGATTTCAGCCCTTCTTTGCCCCTTGGCCAGATACTCTTGATTAGTGAACAACCTATACGACGGTGTACATTCTCCCTACTCAACATCAGGCACTGTGCATGGCAGAATATAGAAACATAATATTAATTGGATGATTAAATCAACGTTATTGAAGTATAATTTACTTTGAATAAAATGTGCTGTTCAGTTAATTTTGACAGATGGGTGCACCCAGGTAACTACCACTACAATTAATAAATAGCAATTCTATTACCCCCAAACCTCCCCCATGTCCTTTTGCAATTGTCTGTCCTCTCACACTCCCCTTCCTTGGCCTTAAGTAAAATCATTTGAATTTAATTATATCTCAACTCTTTCTTTTATTAAAAAGTTTTTTCAAAAAAAAAAGTTTTTCCTCTCTCTCTAGCATCTTGTTCTTTATTTTTGTTGTTGTTGTTGTTGTTTTTGAGACATAGTCTTACTCCATCACCCTAATTAGAGCACCATGGCATCATAGGTTACAGCATCCTCAAACTCTTGGGTTTGAACAATCTTCTTGCCTCTGTCTCTTGAGTAGCTGGGACTATAGGTGTGTGTCACTATGCCCAGCTAGTTTTTTTCTATTTTTAGTAGAGAGAGGTCTCGCTTTTGCTCATCTAGTCTCAAACTCATAAGTTTAAGTAATCCACCGGCCTTGGCCTCCCAGATTGCTAGGATTATAGGCACGAGCCATGGTGCCAGGCCTGTTTTTATTTTTTGAGACAGACTCTCATTCTGTTGCCTAGGCCTAGCTCACAGCAACCTCAGACTCCTGGTTCAAGGGATTCTCCTACCTCAGCCTCCCACGTAGCTGGAACTACAGGCTTGAGCCACCATGCTTGGCAGCCCTAGCATTTTGTATATCTCATCTCTTTCCAAAAGAATTTTTTTTGAAACAGAGCCTCAGTATGTCGCTCTTGGTAGAGTTGCTGTGGCATCACAGCTCACTGCAACCTCAAACTCTTGGGATTAAACGATTTTCTTGTGTTAGCCTCCCAAGTAGCTGGGACTACAGGCACCCGCCATAATGCCTGGCTATTTTTTTGTTGCAGTTGTCACTGTTGGCCTGGGCCGTGTTTGAACCTGCCAGCCGGGGTACACGTGGCAGCACCCTACCCACTGAGCTATGGGCACCACCACCGAAAGAATTTTAAAATGGCTTTAAAGGGGATAAATACATCAAGATCAGTGAAAGAGGGGAAAATGAGGAGAAAGCGAGATTAGGAGGAGAAAGGCAGATATCCCAACCCATGGAGTCAGTACAGTCTGTGATCTTGAATCTGGAAGGCTGAGGCTTGGCGGCAGCCTTGAAATAGCCAAGAGAAAGCAGGGAGAGCGGAACTTAAATCACCATCTGAGAGAAAGAAGCATTTTGTTTCTTCAGGGGAGACAAAGTATCCCTAGCACAAAGATCTGAGGTATTCCTCACATAGGTCAGCAGATAGAAGTTTCTGGAGTGTGCTCTGCACAATATCCTGAATGACACTTCACAGCAGGAATATTCACTTGTCTATTTTATCTGGACAATCTTCCATAAACATTCCTATAGCAAATACTAAAGTATCTTCCCTAAAGAAGATGATCTCAACTGGGCTTCTCAGAGAAGTGGGAGAATAAACAATTCAAAATTATCTTCTCCAGTGAGGGTCTGGAACTCAGGAATTGCACACTTCTGGGTGGAGGCATTTGCTTTGAAACCCAGGTGAGCAAGTGGGAAGGTTAATGTTCAGTTAGAGACTTGAAAGGGCCTGGACAGAATCCCTGTCTAGATCAAAGGCCTCCCTGTCCTGCCTGGAGCTGGGCTGCGGGGGTGGGGACGTGCCTGAGGAAAAGCCAGGATTATCTTTAGGAACCTGTGTTTTTTTTAGTTTTTTTTTTTAAGATTTTTTTTTTTTTTTTT
>NW_003852411.1:14981724-14982231 GCF_000181295.1 Otolemur garnettii
AAGCTCACGGTAACCTCAAACTCTTGACCTCAAGCGATCATCTTGCCTCAGCCTCCCCAGTAGTTGGGACGACAGGCACCCATCATGACACGCAGCTAGTTTTTTCTATTTTCAGTAGAGACAGGGCCTTGCTCTTGCTTAGACTGGTCTCAAACTCCTGAGCTTAAGCAAATCACCTGCCTCAGCCTCCCAGAGCACTAGGATCATAGGCATGAGCCATTGTACCCAGCCAAAAGTAACACTTTTAATATGAACTATATTGTGAGCAAGTGTTGAAAGCTTCTCGCTTCAGCCAGAGAAATTTCTTAGTTACATCCTTGAAGACTGAATCCGAAGCCACGTCTCTCTTGCCTGTTGCTAGGTTAGAGAGGTCCTGAAACTAACACCCCCCTGCCCTGCTGGAATCTGGATCAACTGAGAAATAAGACAAATGGCAAGGCAGCTGGGAGCAAAACACATCCATTGTTGGGAAATGTGGCTTATGTCTGTAGGCAAGCGAGTTCCAGG
>NW_003852411.1:14982319-14983404 GCF_000181295.1 Otolemur garnettii
ACAACAGTGAGGTGAGTCACACTGCCCCCCATTACCAGAACAATTTATTCCCTGTGTGTGTGCTCAGATAAATTAGCTACAAAAATACCATGAAGGGACTTGTTTGATAATGTTGGTGACTGCCCGCCCTAGACAGTAATTTTTGTGTAATATCTTTGGTGGTTGAGGTTAAGCCCTTTTTATTTGAAAACAAGTAAATACCATCACTGTTTTCTTCTTTCTACTTTTTAATAATAAGACTATGCCTGTCGTTAACTATGTCAAGAGATGTGTCTATACTGTCTAAAAATAGTATAAGCTATTAAGATCTATATTAAAAGACAGACAGACCTAAATGCACCCTTGTTTCATGCTACTTAACACTCATCTAGTCCTTCAAGGTCATTTTTGCCAGTCTTTAATTCAGGGGGTGGTATTCTAAACAAGATTTTGCAATAACATTAAAAATAATGATTTTGATCCGTACATATTCATGTTGCTTGGTCTGTAGTTGGTTCTGGTAAGTGGTATGCTGATAAATGCATAAAAAGTAGCTCTGTGAAAAAAAGTTCCTGATTTATAATGTTTTCTATATTCCATTTTCTATGGGGCAAATAGTCTCTCTAGGGCTGATTTCAAGCTACCAATGTGATGTCACTAAATGTGAAGTTGGGGCTGGGTGCCTGTAGCTCAGCGGCTAGGGCACCAGCCACACACACCAGGGCTGGCAGGTTCAAACCCAGTGCAGGCCTGCCAAACAACAATGACAACTGCAACAACAACAAAAATAGCCGGGTGTTGTGGGAGGCGCCTGTAGTCCCAGCTACTTGGGAGCCTGAGGCAAGAGAATTGCTTAAGCCCAAGAGTTTGAGGTTGCTGTGAGCTATGACACCACATCACTCTACTGAGGGCAATATACTGAGACTCTGTCTCAGTTAATAAATAAATAAATAAATAAATGTGAAGTTGGGACAAAAACACAGTAGCATGCTATCTTATTATATTTCTACCATACAGATACAATAAACCTAAATAATCTCAAGAAATCAATATTAGTAAAAATATTAGTAAATAAAATATCAACAAATCAGAAGTTATGCATTTTA